>NC_133782.1:38919166-38935357 GCF_003597395.2 Chelonoidis abingdonii
CTCCGTTGTTTTGAGACGAGATAATGGAAAGAGACTGCATTATTTCATTTTATCCCTGTCTCCCTCGGGCATTATATGCATGCAGAGCCTGCCCTTAGGGAATAAGGCTCTTCAGGTGAGACAGGCCTGAGCCAAGTCTCACAGTTTTTGATCACGCTGCAGCTTTGGTGTCAAATGGACATTCCATGCCTAGAGCCACGAAATTTAGGCTCTAGGAAATGTGACAGTACAAATGATAGGTGCCTAGGCCAGATTTCAAAGGTAAATGGAATTTCAATGGTCTTTAGATGCTTTTGAAAATCCCACTAGCACCTAAATCTTTAAAATCTGGCCCTTAGTTCGTTTAGGTGCCTACAGAGTTGTGCAGCAGACACAGCGTGTTTGTGGCTTGCCAGTGGTGCCGTAAACTGCCTAAAGCCTAAATCTCATCTTGAGATTTGCTAAGTCCCTTTTGTGGATCTGGCCTTGGTGACCAGCGGGTGTGAAAGAACCAGTAAGGCAGAACGGCATACCAGTCCAGAACTGCGCCGCCCATACCTACCCATATTAAAGCACTCACAGCAGCACTTTAATTTCCCGCCCCTTTTGCCTCTCTGCAGGCGCTGCTGTGGATCCTTACCACGAAGGGCACTACAGGGAGGAGGCAAAAGGGCAGGGACATTAACAGTGCTGCCGTGGAATCAACAATTTCAAGGACATCCTCTCTGCTACTGGGCAGTGCTTTCTCAAGGCTCCCTGCGTCTGCCCCCCAAACCGGTGCGTCCCCCAGTGGGGCAGGGGCAGAGGGTCAAGCTGCCCTCTGGGCGCCAGCCAATCTGAAGACAAGGGTCTGGGTCCCGGACGCTGCTACCCTGTGACAGAACCAAGCAGCATCTGCGAGCCGCAGCGCGCCTTTAAATCAACACGTGGGGCCAGGTGCTGACCTCAGCCCGACCCCTTCTTGCCTGAGGCCCCACACCTTCTGGGGCGCTTCGGACCACTCTTGCCCATAACCAGTAAGTTCTACTGGAACTTACTATTACTACCTGGTGACCAGACCATTCGTTTTCACCACTGCTCTTGCTGTGACCGTCCTATTATTTACTACGAGGCCTACACAATGGGGTCATGAGACCTTCAGTGTGTTGACTATCGCCCACATTCAATCATCAATTCTCAGTATCTCCAGCCCCCTTCCTTCATGCGCCTGCACATGCTGTTTTACATTCAGAAGTGTCTGAAGCATTTTTTCTCATGCAAAAGGGGCCTAATATAGAAAATTGGAAAACAACCTAGCCCAATGGCCTACTGTCATAGGGACCATATTCTACTAAAGGAGAGTGAATATGAGTAGATGTCCCCAACTGCCTATAGAACCTTGCGTAGCTCATCTCACAACGTCGAAGAGAAGACTATAAATGCTAGTGTCCTATTCTCCTGTTGTAGTTTATGCTGTCATTGATGTTAATGCAGGTCATTTTCTGAAAATTTACAATCGAGTCTTTTAGAGAAAACCAGGACCTATCATTCCTATTGTGGTAGACTTTTACATCTTGCTTCTGATATTCCTCTGAGTAAGGTGCTAATCCATTACGAAGACCAGCAGTCATGGATATAACCATCGCCTCATATCCGGATTTTAATTTCAACAAGCGCGTGGCAAAACAGGGCAGTTGAAGTGACATGAAAACTATCAGCAAGTGAGCTTCTCACTCACTGTGGACACTTCTCACCCAGGAAAGGAATGAACTGACTACCAAGCTTACTTTGTCAAGTCAATCCAACCACTCTCGGATTAAGATATACTTGCTGGTCAGTCATTGACCTTAATTTCGCAATCATCCCTTGAAGGTGAATCAGCTGTTCAATACCATATCTCTTTCCAGATAGAGCATCACCCACATCAATAAATAAATTCAACGTAATTTAGAGAACAATTCATGTGTCACATATCACTAACATACCAATGATTGCACAATACAGACACCACATATTTCAAAATCAAATATTGTTCAACATTTTTCGTTGTAAATTTGAGCCGAGATGAAAAAATCTATGCATATTAACATCTGGATGTAGATGAGTTTTTGTATATTTTTCTGTGTTTCAAGCAGCTCACAGCAGATGAGCACATTTCTGAACTCGGTGACTACTTTTGGCCAAAATTGTTTAATTTCAAGCCACACTCAAATACAAATGGACACGTTAAGCAACATATTTTTGCATGTTCCATTTTGCAGTTTTTGGACACCAGCTTTCTATACCATAATATTGAACGCCCATTTGTTGTTCAATGGGAGCTATTACTCCCTCAAATCATTGCACGGTTTGTGTACTGATATCAGAACAAGATCTGGTGCTCAAATATACTCTCCTGTGGAGAAAATATTTTCTCTGCATCATCTGATCTCCTCTACAGTCTCCTCAGAGCCCCTTTCACTTACACTTGTTCTCCAGTGCGATACTGATGGGGTTCAAGTGTGAGGTGAATCGGTTGTGTAACTGAAGCGGCGACATATTGTTGCTGTCTACGTGAGTCAATGAACCTTGGGCTGCCTAATAGATAACAGGCTTGCACTACTTGTAATATCAAATGGTCACCCGACCACTGAGATGGTGAGGAGCAGATGAGAGCAAGGCTTGTGTCTGCCTTCACGTCAATGCCCATCTTTAAGATTGGTGATGAACTGAATAAGGTGTGGTAGCAAAGTGCGACTCACCCCTATGGCACGCTCCTGCGGATGTCTCCGGGAACTTAGCCTCTTAGACCGCTGGACACCCTAACGTCGCAGGCCGCGTGATGCTGCTTGCCTATGGCCACCGTGTTTCTCCGAGGACCACCCGAGTGGCCCTTATCTCAGGTTCTGCTCCTTGCAGACGCTCACCATGTCTTTCTGTGGGTTGCCCACACACCGGGCGAACCCTCCACCCGTACCCATAGTCGCCTCAGTCCATGGCGTTACTGCATCCAGTTCGTTGTTCTACACCCCACGCCCGGTCAGACTAGCCAGCTCTTGCGGCCCGATTAATCACAGGGAACAGGGAGTTTTGGACTGGCTGCCCTTTGACACACCCTCCCAACTGCCCCTCTGCAACGCCCAACACCTAAGAAGGCCTAGAACCTAGCCCTGCAGCTGGACAGTTACTGGGTTACGGCTTCCCACCCTACGCCTCCCCAGCCTGCCTCCTCTGGTCCCCTGCGGTGAGTTCCCCAGCGCAGGTCTGTCTCCCTTTCAAGTCAGCGAGTGAGACTCCTCTCTCTGCCTTCTCCCTGCTTACTTATAAGGCCCAGTTGCCCGTATTTTGGAGAGTTGGCCCAGGCTGCAGCACTTCCCCCAGTAGCCACGGTTTTTACTCCCATTGCCCAGCCCCAGCCACATCTGCAGGGCTGTTTCCACACCCATCCCAGGATGGAATGAGTGCTTCACTCTGCTACAGTGTAGACGACAAAGGATGAGAGCAGGGAGTGAATAACCTATAATGATAGCAGTAAACACTGCGTTCATTACCTTCAAATGTTATGTGTCAAATTTGCAAGAAAGCTTAATCAATCGGCGAGGAATATCACTAAGAAGAAATAGTTATATTGATAGATTTACAATCTTCCTCATAGTCTATTTTTCTAGACTTTACATCATTTGTCTGTGCTCCTCTCGTTGATTTTCTCCCAATTGATAGTTCACACAACCTTACTTGAAGTAAGTGGCAACCGCAGACCTGGACGACAATACTCAGATTGAGGCCTTATCAGCCAGAGTAGTGTGGAAGAACTAGCTTCTCGTGTCTTACTTAGAATATATCTGCTAGTCTTCAGAATGATGTTTAGGTTTGTTTTGTAGCACTGTTACACTGTTGACATCATATTTAGTTGTATTCCACTATACCCCAAATCCAGCTTTTTGCACGGACTTGCCTTCCTAGCAGTCATCTTCCCAGTGTTGTACGTGTGACAATGATTGCTTCGTCCTTATGTGACGTACTTAATTGCATTTTGTCCTTATTTAAATTTCATCCTTGTATTACCTGTCTCAGTACCATCTTTCTCCAGTCTGTTTCAAAAAAACATTCTTGAATCTCTCCCTATCTGCTCCAAAGAACATAGTTGCAACCTCCTTCTACGCTTTGGGTATCATCTCAAAATTTTATTCTAGTCTGTACATCTCTGCTTTGCCTAATCATCATTTTATCTATAACTTCATTGTGAAGATCATTGATTATACCTAAACAGATTCCCTGCACGGCCTCACTCTTTATGGCTCCGGTCTTTTCAGCATGGATCTCAACTACTGATTACTATCTTTGAGGAATGGTTTCTCACAAAGTTATGAAGTCCCACGGTACATAGTAGCTTCCATCTTAGGTTGTATTACTCCTAATTGTTTTAGAGAAAGTGTCACAGTGAAGCCGTATCCAAAAGCTTTGCTAAACGTCGGCCATGACCAGTCATTTGTACGGCTTGCTCTCCCATCTCACAAGCCTCCTCGTTCTTCGTCTATTTCGCTTGACCATACTGATCTTTGTGTCTTGAGTACTGACAGGTAACATATCTATGCTTCCCAGTGCTTTGAAGACTTGAAGCTTCATGTCCTCTGTTCACGTATATGGGATCTTGCGGGACGTCATCATTACCTACAGCTGGGGTGCCTAATTTCTCCCCTCCTGATTCTTTATTAAAGGAAAAGGAAGTGGTGGGCAATGATCTACACAAGTTCGAAATCACCGGATGGAGGGGTGTAATCAGTGGTGTTACAAAGCACAATGCATCGGGGGGCGTTCTTTCTATTGAACAGTGTAGAGAGTTCTAACAGATGGGTGTAAAGTAAATCTGGGCGTTCAGCGACATGGGATATCAGTACAGTAAGTAAAGCAACTGCGAACTATTATATAGGAAATGAATTTAGATACAGTGTGGAATGCAACGCTACCAAAAGAAATGCACAAATAAAACTGGTAGCTTCTGATATAAATGGTTAACAATCTTAGATATGGATGTTATAATGGTTAGTGGCCTTAAATATACACATTGACACACAATGTATTAATGTATAATACAAGTATACAAGCAATATGGGTGATAAAGTGACAATTATCAATGTAAGAAAATTCACCTTGACTTAATTGTGAGGCCTGTGCAGCAAGAGTTAGTACCTAATAGGCTGGGTCAATGGACCAGGAAGGGGGGAGGGGAGTGAATGTTAGAGTGAATGATTTAGTGGCAACTGATAAGAGGAGAGTGTGGCTGCAAGCAGCGAGAGACTCTGACAGCCCTGCACGGTAAGGACACACGGACTAGAGAGAGGGTTTAAGCTAACAAGCGAACACCACAAAGAAAAAAAGCGGCAAAGGTTTGGGAAGTTTCAATAGGGCAGAAGCAGCAAGGGGTTTGAGGCAGAAGTTGGAGGGCGGATGCGAGACGTGCGGGGGAGGGGAATTCCAGCTGGATTTGGGAAGTTCGGACGAGAGTGACAGATGCGGAGAAAAAGAGCAAAGCGGTGCTGGGAAGTCTGGAGGGTGATGCAGACCGGCGGTGGGGGAAGCAAGGAGTCTGTAACGGAGACACGGAGACAGCCCGTCTGCACGGGGGGATTGGAAGTGGGGGAAAAAGACAAGTTATTACAGAGGGAGAAGCAGCAAGGGGTTTGGGAAAGTTCAGAGGGTGATGGAAGTGCAGGGGGCAGCAGGAGTTGTAACAGGGAGACATGGAGAAGCACCACAGGAGGGGGGCTTGGGCAGCGGGGTGGAGATAAACAGACCAAAGTTATACAGAGGATAAAGCCAACAAAAAACCTTATCTATCCTTACCAACAACCGGCAAAACAACAAATATCACAATTCTAAGGCAAAACTATAACAAGCACCTATAGGAGCAACAACAAAGAAACCAATCAGCAAGGCAGAGTTGAAAACTTAAGCTCTATATCTTCGAAACAAACTATAACTATTAAACTAAAAACAAAACCTACTGGTGCACCTTAATGCTGTGGGGAAGTTACTATAGCAGAGGTGGTACTGTGCCAGATCGCAGCTTCCCAGGAAGCCAAGGGATGGTGGCCTGCAGCAGTGGAATAGGCTGGACAGCAAGAAGCCCGAGGAAGCCCACAGTAGCAGGACTTAGCAGGCGGGCACAAACTTATTTTTAGCAGCATAAAGGCTCCGCGGAGTTTAGGGAGAGGGTTTTAGAGACAGCAGACAAGGGATGTACTTGAGTCTGTGTGCTGCGGGGAGACAGGCCAGGCAGCTAAAGAGATAAATATAAAAGTAATAGAGAGTTTCACAGAGGGAATTCTACCAGCCCCAATGGAACAGCAGAGGGCAAGCCGCAAGAACATCAAGAAGCGTAGGTACGGTCTCCAATAATTCAGGAGATCTCTCAGGCAACTATTCCGTTCTTGCGTGTGTGTGGCGGGAGTTCAAAAATTGGGGTATCTCAAGAAATAAGAAATGGGCAGAGAATAAGGACCCCCCCGAACTCCTGGCGTGATGCAACCAAGGGCAGCAATGCAGGCAAATCTTTTCTGAGGATCTGATCAGAAGAATGTCTAGGTTTTAAAAGGCAAACTTAGGCAGTTTTTCCCACCAGTGACTTTGCCTTGGGCTCATCTTGATCAAGGGAGGAGAGGAGTCAGCAAACCTGCAGGTGAGCACAGGACATGCCATGGCGAGTCTACTGTGCAACTAGGTACTCAAAATCACATGAGGCCCTTATGACTCAATGCCCAGAGTGATTTAAAAACACGAATAGGTGTGGCAGCTTGGACATCTGCCTACCTAACCAAGCCCAGGTTTAACAATGGTGATAACAAGTACTAACCTCTTGTGAACGGGTCATGGTTCCCACTTAGCGACAAACGTGGCCATCCTTTGAGAAGGGCAATGACCTCTTGGTAAACAACTTAAGGGGCCCTCCCTTTAGAGAAGGGCAGTAGCCTGGTAAACAACTTAACAGCCAGGGAGGGACGGCCGACACTAGGAAGAGAACAAAATATGTGAGTATGGGGATAGCAGTTCACAGACACATGATTACTGGATTATTCTGCTCTTTATCTTCAGGTACTAAGGAGTGACATTTGCTATGCTGGTTTCGTATTTCCCGCAGATTTTCGCTTACTCTGTTATAGAGCGGGCACTATATTTGTCCTCTTCCGTCTTATGGATCCTCTTCTCCATCTTCTATGATCTTTGACTTTTCAAAGATAATCACTAATGGCTCAGATATCTTCTCAGTCAGTTCCTTGAGTATTCTAGCATGTATTTCATCAGTCCCTGCTCACTTGAAGACCTCTTACTTGTGTAAGCAATTTTTAACTTGCTCTTTTGTTATTTTAGCCTCAGATCCTAACTCATGTATAGACCACACTGAGATCCTCAAGTAGCGGGTGGTGTGGATATGCGAATGTATATTCTTATTATTGAATCAAAGACATTCCTAAATAACTGTTGATAATTCAAGTAAAAATGAACTGATTATTTTTTCATTAAATATGGACAAGAGCTAAAATTGATTGTTGTTTTTTTTTAAGTAAAGACTCATAGAAAACTGGAGATAGTAAATAAGGAGAGGGGAAAATATGAATATTGTTGTGGAGGAAGGAAATTAAACAATCTAAAATATTAAGAAACTTCCAGAGACTTGGAGTATGTGACTATATGACAGCCAGACGATATAACAACTATGGACAGACATGTAGAGGGTTGTAAAGGAGAATAGAGCTGATTGAAACATTTCAGATGAATGTTTTTGGTAAGAAAATGCGGAGTAAACAAAATTTGAATGTTCACCTGGAATGTTTTATTTTTATCTGTTTGAGAAATTCATGTTGTGGGGGAAAATGATTTAATCTTTACCATTTTAACTATAATATAATATAATATAATATAATATAATATAATATAATATAATATTAACTTATTAAACCCTCCTGACATTTTTACCTTATTGAAATGCTATATTTCAGAATATTTTGTTTCATTGAAAAATCTGCAGTGTTGACTTTTTGGCCTGATTTGGGGTAAAACCAAATTCTGAAATTATTCATTTCTTGCAGAACAGAAATTAATTTCTTAGACTAGCCCTGAAAAAGGTATAAGGCATTGTTCCTATTCTTATTTGTGATAATAGTAATGATGAATAACTAGCCAGTTCTTTGAGCCCTTACTGATTAACATCTGAATTGTTCCTTGAGCAGTTCCACGGAAACCAATGTGATTATTTATGGAACAAGGCCCCATTCAGGCTGAAAGTATTAAAATATGTCCTCTAATATTTATACAACACCTTCCAACTCAGGTTCTCTGAGCAACTAACATCAGTGGTGCCAGTTTCACAACCTCTGGCTGTGGCAGGTCAGTATTTACCCCACTATTGCAGATGGAGAAACTGAGGCACAGAGAGGCAAGAAGCGATTCTCCAACAAGGTCCCACAGCTAGCTTGTGATGGTAGCAGTAAGAAATTCTGGGTCTCATGAATTGCCTAGGTCTAAGCATAGAATTACCCCTGAATATATCCTATAGATATGAGAGTGTAACCCTCAGCAAAAACCCAGTGATATGACTGATCATACCACAGATGGGGGCCATGTCTCTATACAGAGACAGACAAGTTTTTTATTTCATGCTCCCACTGTCCATTCTAAAGACAGATGTAAAGTCTCATGAATAAGAGTTGCATAGCCCACAGCCCGGACACCTTGATTTCAGGAAAAAAAAACCAACATCTCTAAGGATCACTTAAAGCAACGCTATCAATTAGAAAACTTTTGCCAGATGAGTGGCTTTATTCATGTGCCTTTGCAGAAATGAGCCGGATAAATGTCTGATAAAGTAGACAGTCTATCGCTAAACACTTCTAATTTCCAGAATCAGGAAGAGTCTGTCTAAATTAAAAATGAATTGGCAATGACTAAATTCAGTGTCTAAGATCTCTGAAAATCACGGCGGAATTAAAACATAAATTAAATAAAGATTCACCATTAAATAAAAGAGGACAAAATAACTTCATGATTAGCATTAATGCTACGCAATCGCTTTCTAGATAAAGAATAAAACACTAACAACTCCGTTTCCTTCAACGTAATTATAAGATAATTTGTTTCTCCCTTTATTGATAGCCAGCATGACCTATGTCTGTCTATTACTAGGAGTGTAGGTTCTGGTTTGCATGCTTGCAGGCACCTTTCCTTTTCCTTTTTCTTTCTTTCTTTCTTTCTTTCTTTCTTTAGAACTGACGGTAATATCTAAGAGTCCTGATCATGCATCAGAACCACACTTGTTTCTATTCTCTGAACAAACCTTAACAAAAGACAACCTTTTTCCCATCAACTTCCAGGATTACTACATCATTTCCCATCTGTATCTGTGCGAAGGATTTTACAATTATTATATGGGAGTTCCTGGGATGGCTATGTCATTTCAAGAGGGGCACTATGTAGCTGCAGTTTTTTTATTTCTTCAGAAAGCAAGAAAAGTACTCAGGGGATGATTCCTCGCCTGTGTACAGTTCTCTGCTACCAGTTTAGAACTTATGCTGGTTTCTGTACTCTAGTCCCAAGGAGGGCTCTATTAATATGTCATTTAGAAGCAGGCTTTGTATGCTTTTGGAAGTGAAGAAAATAAGTTTAATCTCTAATTCTCCCAATGTCCCCTGTTTTATTTGATCAATACAGTAACATGTGTGTATTGTTTGATAATCCTGGGTACACATTTCACTAACCTGAGCACCACCAAGATTCCAGAGAAAAAGTCCTGAGCATTACATGCATACATTATTAATATGTTACAGTTACTTCCACGTACCCAATGAAATCAGTAAGCTTCTGGCATGGAGTAACACCTACCTCGAAGAAGATCCAAACTGTTTGCTTTTCAAATCTTCATAAGGTGAGCAACTTTCCTATGTATTAGTTTCCTTCCCTATGTGTACCTCATTTTCCACCATCTTGAGAATGCTCTACGAAGTGCGACTCTGAAATTTTTCCACCATGTATGTCTCACTTGACCCTCCTCCTCCTATTCTGTGACACCTATGTTGGGCCCTCTCCAGCTATCAACTGAATAATACAGGGTGTTGTCTAGTGCTTCTGCAACACAGTACACCTCTTCATGCTGAAGCCAGTTGAATACTCCACCCATGAATAAACAGGATGTGAAGTGACACCGAGAAAAGTCTTGTGGGGAAATATATTTGCAATGAATTGTAAATGTTTTCTTCTTTGCGGGTTTGTTCTTATCTTTTCAGTGCTTAACCAGTAACTGCTCCTTTTTTGCATTCATGCTTTGCATGCTACTACCATGTGTGAGCAAAGAACAAAGACACCATATGTTGCTTCTGCCTAGTCAGTTGGTGTTACAGCCCAATAAGAAAATATAAGGAATAGAATTAAAGTGTTGTTGGGCATGGTGGGAGGTTGATATACAAATGTAGATTTCCTTTCCCAAGACAAGATCAAACAACCGGTTTCAAGGGGTGAGGTGGATGGGCAGAGGTATAAGAAACACTAAAAGACAAAGAAATGGTGACCCTGGCTGAAACAGAACCTCACTCTTTATCCCTCCCATGAGATAAAAAAGAGACGGTACTGAAGCCTCCAGACTCACCACGCTCCAAAAAAGAACATGACCATAAATTCTAAGGCAGTGGTCCCCAATCATTTTGTGGCCAGTAGCACATTCATGTTTTCAGAAGAGTGTGGCAGGCGCCAACAATTTTTCAAGGCTTATTTTGTATTTGTACATTAAATAATATAAAAACATCATATTTAATATTACATAATGAATCCATAAGATAAATGATATTACATATGAATCCATAAGATAAAAAAGGTAATTTTACATGTAAAAGGTATTAATTAAATTATTCTGCAATTAATCTTTCACCTTACCATGTGAATTTGCTCTTTTTTATCTACCTGTAAGAAAAAGTAAGTAGTTTTTACAAAATAAATGTCATAAACAGTTTTCCTCATATTTATTTTAAAAAAGTAAAACATTGGTGATCTGCTGGACCAAATATATTTATTATTCTTACTTTAACATAGATAGCCAGTTATGGTTAATTGAAAATATTCTTTGTATTGTTACTGGTATCTGGATTTCAATAAACAAACAAACAAATATGAAAAAAGTTAAACACAAGTTAATCATACACGCTTATCAGCACTTAGTGGAAAATAGGTATAGTTAATTCACGTGGTTTTTCTAATAAAGTCAGTGTTATTTTTGGCACTGCATTTCTTCAGCCAATTTTTCTTAGTTGGGAGAGTAGTATGATATTCCTGTTCATAAGCAATTGTCAAGATGGGCATCTGTAAGCCGAGATCTGTATTTTGATTTTATGATGTGCATTGTTGAAAACAGAACTTCGCATAGATAAGTGGAACTGAAATAAGATTTTGTTTTGTATACTATCATCTGTTGCACAGGATTTTAGAATAATATCATTTTGAAGGTCCAAAATCTCCAGTTCCACGTCTTCTGTTCTTACTTGAATGAGACTCACAATTGATGTAGCCATTTCTCTTACCTCTATTTGGCAAGTAAAAGGTTTCACAAGAAAGGCAAGTACAGGTTCAGTGATGATGAACTGTTGAAATCTCCTTTCAAATTGTTCCAGAAGTGTTTGAATGCGGATAACAAATGGTGATGGGTTAAAATCACTGTCACATACCATTTTCTTCATACTTGGGAAATGGAGAGAGACTTCGTCTTCATGTGTGAATCCACAATGCTCAGTTTTGCTTTGAATGATTTTACAGAACCTATCATTTGAGCCCACATGTTTGTCTTTTCCCGGAGATCAAGGATAAATGTTCAATTTGTCAGTGGTGTCGGGAAGAAAAGGTCATGTCCATTAAGCAGCTAGAAGTCTTCCAGTTGCTCGACGAGTTCTGATTTGTGGCTTCAGAAATTCTTAAATTTCCTCAATTAGGCTTAAAAATCTTCAGAACTTTACCTTGCCGCCATTGTCTTCTGTGTCAATATAAGATCCAGATTGTTTATCATCAACATCTTTCAACAGGGACTCTAAAAAATCGGTGTTGCAAAAGGTTTCACTGGAAGAGAGTTCATAATTTTAATAACAAATTCATGATGTGTTGAAAGAAAGAACTTTGGATGCACAAAGCTCCTGTGGAAAGCATGATAAGACATAATTTGGAAAGGATTCATTCATTTGCAGATTGCAAATGAATCCATTGGCGCTGCCCATCATTTGCTGGTGCCCCATCAGTTGGTGATCGCAGACAGCTTTGTGTAGGGCATACTAATTGATGTTGCGCATGATTTGAATAATTATAGATGTCCGTCACCCTTGTTAACCCTTTCATAAGCAATACTTTTAGTACTCTTCTTTTTATGGTGAGTCAATAAATATAACCGCACATAACTGTCAACTGTGCTGTATCGATTAGCTGTCAACTCATCGAATTGCAGTGAAAACCAGTCACATATTTCCAAGTCATCCTTTAGATGGTTTTGCATGTCTCTTGAAATTGCATGTATCCTCCTCGTACTGTGTTGTCTGATAACTGCAAGGTCTTGTATTGCGACAAAATCTCACCCTTAGTAGAAATCCTTGAAACTAGAGCAATCCAGCACCAGTCAAAAATGCTTCCTTCAACAATATCACACATCTTGAAAGCTTTTTTTCTTCTTTGGCAAAGATGAGCAATTTTAAAGAAAGCAATAGTAGCACATTTAGACTTTACACTTGTCCTAGTGAAAAGAGATTGCTTGTAGATAGACAGAAATTAATCAACTCAAATCAAACCTTTCTCAACTCAGATTTAGTAGAAATGAACTATATATCAAAGACAACCAAATTAGTTTGGAATGGTGTTTGATCATTATGTTTTTTGGCACTGCAGAACAGCACCCTCAACACAAAAGCCAACACATTTCCCTTTATTTTCAATAAAACAATGGGAATTCTTCCCACCGCTGCTTGAACTATATGCATGTTGTGTTTTTTATTTGAACCACTCATTTTGGCAAAATGTTAAAAAATAATAAATCGCAAAGCACAAGAAAAGCAGCAGTATCAGTGCAGCAGAAGAATACAAACATACAGGAACGAGCTCCAGGCAGCCAGTGGAGCAAGCACTTGCCTGGGCAGCACATGATATGAGGCGGCATTTCCTCCATTCTTGGACAAGCCATCGGGCCCCGCATGGGGACCACCGTTGTAAGGAGTGGGAGCAGGGGTTTGTGCACTAAGAGGTACTAATTACCGCTTAGAAGAGGAGGTGGGGAAAAGATCCAAGATAAAAGCTCTACAGGTGTTCAGAGCTGCGGATATCTTGTTGAAACCCAGTAAATTCACTGTCTGGATTTTGGACTCTGGCCTTCTGCTTTCTAACCTGCATGAAGAAGAGCCAAAGGAGGATGAGGGAAGCCCCAACACTTTTGAAAACTTTCCCCCCAAAGTCATTGAGCAAATTCTTCTTTCACTTCACCAAGTGCAAATCTCTTTAGGCTCCTTCCAAAATCCCATTCCTTGCTGTGTTTGGCTTCCATTTCTGTATCTAGATGTGGCCAGAAAATGACGAAAATGTCGCAAGGGAAGGAAATCACCTCCAAAAGTTTATTGTTTTTATAAAAAATCAGGATTGCCCTGGACGTGCCTTCAGAACAAGATAGGAGAGACTCATAACTCAAGACTTTAAGGTCAGAAGGGAACATTATGATTCACTAGTCTGACCTCCTGCACAATGCAGCCACACATCTGCACCATCCACTTCTATAACAACCCTAACCTATGTCTGAGTTTTATTGAAGTCCCACATTTTGGGTTTGAAGACCTCAAGCTGCGAGATCTCCCGCAATGACCCTGGACCATCGCTGGCAGGGAAGGTGGAAAAACTCCAGGGCCTCTACAATCTGCCCTGAGAAAATCCTTTCTTCCTGACCCAAAATATGGTGATCCAGTTAAACATGAGCAGTGCAAGACTCAACCAGGCCAGCATCCCCAGAAACACAATTCTCTGTAGTAACTCAGATCCATCCCATCTAACATCATCACAGACCGCTGGGCATACTAATTGCTGAAATCAAAGATCAATTGGGCAATGATGCCAAAATTACTCACAGAACAGACCAATGAAAGCCAGATAAGTCAATAGGTTAGATTGACAATAGCCTAATGGGTAGATGGATACATTTCACTGAACTATTTTGATTTTATCCTCTTTCAAATTCCTTTAACCATCACATCTTCTTTCCTGCTACATTAAGTATGCACAGTGGTTGATTGTTGGAAATCAGGGCCAGTGCTTCCATTAGGCAAACCTAGGTGATCGCTTAAGGGCCAGGATTCGAGGGGCGGCTTTTTGCTCGCTCCCCACAGGGCGTGCGGGAGCTTTGGGTTCCGCTCCCGTTGAGCCACCGAAGAAGGACCCTCCGCCGATGAGCCATGGAAA
This sequence comes from Chelonoidis abingdonii, assembly GCF_003597395.2. Classification (NCBI taxonomy): domain Eukaryota; kingdom Metazoa; phylum Chordata; order Testudines; family Testudinidae; genus Chelonoidis; species Chelonoidis abingdonii. The sequence goes on from NC_133782.1 coordinate 38,933,558, forward strand.
ACAGTGGCCTGCAGCATTTCAGCGGAGGGTCCTTCTTCGGCGGTGCAACTTGAGCAGAATCGGAAGCTTCCGCAATATGCCGCTCCTTCCTTTGCCCCAAATTCTGCCTAGGGCACCCAGAAACCCTGGTGCCGCTCCTGTTGGTAATAGTAAGAAATGGATTGACTACACAATGTTCTAATTGGCACACTGCATAGACTCTCAGGGGATACAGAAAAGCGACTTTGAAGTAGATGGAGCTACATTGATTTGCACTATAAGTATTTTCCCTCTTCTCAGTGAATCCGAAAGAATAATACTGAGAGCCTGAAAAAATCGAACTTCCCTTTCAGCATGACAGGTGGAATTTTAATGCACCTACGGGCTTTATACTAAAATGTTAGAGAAGATGGACATGCTGCTTCACTTCTTTTTGCCTTCATGTCTCCACCTATAAAAAGGGTTGATGATTTTTACTTATCCCTCAGTAGAGTTGTGAGGCTAATTTCATTAATGTTTATAGTACCCTTTGAGTTTCTGAGATGACTGTTCCTATGGAAATTCAAAATGACATTCTTATAATTGAATCAAAGATGTTACCAAATAACTGTTGATCATTCCAATTCAAATAGATTTGATTATGGTTGAATAATAATTGGACCAAAGCACATTTTGATTTTTGTGAGGGTTGTGTTAAAGAAAGGGTAATAAAAAACCTGAGAGAGTACAAAGAGAAGTAAAAAGTCTGATTGTTTTTTGTTTGGGAAGGGAATTAAAAGATCTAAACTATGAAGAACTTTCCAAAGACCTGGAGTATGTGAGTGCAGGATTGTAAGGAAATGTGACTACTGTGAATAGAGGTGTAGAGCAGGGTTTCTCAAACAGGGGTCGCCACTTCTGTAGGGAAAGCCCCCGGTGGGCCGGGCCAGTGTGTTTACCTGCTCCATCCACAGGTCCGGCTGATCTTGGGTCCCACTGACTGCAGATTGCTACTCCGGGACAATGGGAATTTCTGGAAGTGGCAGCCCGTAAGTCCCTCAGAAGCGATCCGTGGCCAGTGGGAGCCGCGACTGGACGGACCTGTGGTTGGGGCAAGTAAACAGAAGTGGCGACCCCTGTTTGAGAAACCCTGTTCTACAAATAAAGTAATAAAACTAAATACAAACTCCTAGTTGCTTAAAGTTAATTATCAGGTACTGGTATATTTCTTTGCAATTGCCACATTCTGGAGATACAGAACTATCTCTGTCTCATTTTCTCGAGTTATATGCTCTGGTTTGCATTGCTTGTGGGACATGTGTATTTATTTATTTATTTGAAATGCATTAATGCCTAGGAGCCCCAGGCATGGACCAGGACTCCATTATGTTATGCTCCTGACAAAGCCTGAACTAAAAAAGACAGCCCTTGCCCCAAAAAACTTGCAGTCTAATTACATTATTTCCCAATCTGTATACCTGATGGAAGGTTTTACATTACTATACAGAGCCCTGGGGGTGGCTAGTGTCAAGAACTTCCAAAGATGGCACCTATTTAACTGCAGTCTTAAATTTCTTTAGGAAAGCCAGTAAAATAAATACTAAAGGGACCAATCCCCAGCAGGTGAAACTTCTTTCTTTGAAATGACACCACTTGAGAACCTCCCCCAGGTTTCTATACAGAGACAGTTGAAGCCATGGGAGCAAAAGCAACATGCCCTCAGATATGTTTTCAGTCCATGGAATAGTGAACGCCAACCAGAATGTAGCTAGATCCCAAAAAATTTCCTCCTACCTCCAGCTCTCTCTGCTCAGCTCTCTGCAGAATGAATGTGCTGATATC
>NC_133782.1:38935457-38945219 GCF_003597395.2 Chelonoidis abingdonii
AAGAGAGAGATTGGGGTGCCATTAAAAAGGAATCCATTAAAAAATGCTCACAACCCTCACTCAAGCCCCAATGCAAAGACATTGGAACCAGAAGTCCTCTCTCTCCATCTAATGTGAGATCCATGATTGGCTCCAGCGCTAGGTCGCTTTCCAGGGAAGCCTGTAGCGAGGCGCGCTGTGCCCCTCCTCCCCCAGGGAGGGTTAGCCCCATCAATCATCCCCAGGGCGGAAACGGCTGGGCAGAAGTCCCACTCAAGGGTCAGGCAACAACCCCAGAAGGATAAAAGCGGGCCCCAGCCTTCAGCCGGGCCAGCCGCCCGGCAGGCAGCAGACGTACCCAGCCTGAACCTCGTCACTGAAGGCCGCTGAAGGCCAAGAGGCCGTACCCAGCGCTGCCAGAGCTGCCCACGCATCGCTCACCGCACGAGGAGCTCCAGAACGTCGCAGCTTGCTACGCCATGAGGCGCTGCCAGAACTGTCCGCCAGTTCGCCCACGATCGAGAGCTGCCAGATGCCTACCTCGTCCCTACTACGGCCCAGAGCCCCAGAACCTAGACTTGGCCTCTGTCCGCGAAGGTCGTTCCCGCTGGACCTGCCGCCGCCCAGCCCTGACTGGAAGAACTATGGTTGCCTCGACGCCAGCGATCAATAGACCCGAGGGAAGACCTGGGAGTAGCGCCGGGGAGCTGACTAAGTCAGGCTGCAAGAGGGCCGAGTGCCTATGTCAATGTGTTCTCGGTCAGGGTCCCCACTGAATCACCACTAATCGCACAACCGCTGCTAGGTCCGCGGACTAACGCAAGAGGACAGTGGGCGGCCTGTATTCCCCCTGCCACCCCGTAACCGGGGGCAGCATCCCCCTTCACCACTGAACACTGCTCTCTCTGCCCCAAAGGCCAGAGCTGATCAAACTGCTCACGTGTTTGTTGGGGCCCGCCCGACCAAGGGCTGGGCCCCTATTTGACTTTGGCCACTGCTCTGCCCCTGCTCGGAAGGGGCCAAGCGGAACAAACCATTGTAAGGCTGCCGGGCCGCTCGGCTGAACGCAGAGGCTGGGCCTGTTTAACTGTGCCGCGTGTTCGGTCCGCCCACCAAGCCTGAAACCCACAGAGCTGACTTGCGGTCCGAAGCACGAGGCCCCAGACGACGAGAACGAGGCTTGGTGTGGGCTCCTCCTCCCCAGGAGGCTTGAGCCCGGCACCCGCACTGTCCACCTAGAAGCCCCCAAGCCCTGGCACATCCAGCATTTGTGCAACACGACACATGCTGGATAATACAACATTCTAGGCCTGGCAAACCAATGAAGCCACTATAAGACAGAATCTACTGTACGTTGAAAATCATGGATTAGGCACCTCATATCTCAAAAATCTGACCCGCAGGACTTAGATCCTGATAAATACTAGCAGACTTGAAAACGACATATTTGTGAATAATGAATCAGGGCTGGGAATGTATCAAAGCTGTCGGAGTCAAGTGCCTGAATCTCATTGAGATGTAGTTGGGTACCTAACTCCTAGCTCATCTGAAATCCCAGCCTCAATGATTTGGATAATCTCCTTCCTCCTGAGCACACACTTTCATTAGGGAAGGTGGGCTAGTATCGCGTCGGCGGCCTGATTAATGAGGGATGACAGAGGATCTTCCCCCCACAGTCGCTCAACCTCTGGACGATGTGATCCTGCAGCTGTGTCTTTACCACCCACCAGAGTTGTTTTTCAATGGTTCCACTCAACAAGCCACTCCGGCTACATGCTTCTGTCTCTCTCCAAGGCAGCAGTGGCCAGGCTAAACAGGATCCAGAAGAGGTTGAGAAGGCAGGATCTGAAGTCGGATCCACAGAGGAGCACACCTCGCAGCAAGGCTTTGGAAACAATGTTAGTAGTGTCTTTGGAAACTTGTTAGCAGCCATAAGCGAAGGTCCGCGAGGCTTAGAATCCTGGCCCCGTTTGAAGTAATGGGAGTTTTGTAAAATTGACATCTCAACTGGGCACATGAATTAGGCCTCTAGAGGCCATTGGAAGTTTGGGAGGATCGTACCTCTGCCCAGACTTAAAGATCAGTCTATAAAAGGAGAGCTACCATTCTGTCTATCAGCACTCATGAGGGGGAATACCACTCCCCTAGCACTGACCCAACTCAGGTCTCTGTTTGTTTTCCTCTGCAAGGATATTTTCCTCCCTACTTATTTTTTTTTCTCCTATCAAATATTTGGACACAAACATCGCGGGAACAAACAGCTATTTTGGGGTATCTCTTCCGTTCCACCTCTATTCTCATTTAGGTACATTTGTTTGCAGTACAGCCATTAGGAGTCTTTCTTTCTTTTCTTTCTTTCTCAACCGACTGGCGCTAAGGCGTTTCTCGCGCTATGGCACATGGCCTTGCCTCTCCCCACGCTGATCACAGCTCCGTGGAGCTGCCGCAGTCATTCCTGCGCGGGTCTGTTGTCGTGGCTCTGGTGAGCTCTGTCTGGCATGCCTACGGGCGGTCCCGGGCTGTGCGAGCAGCTGACCGTAAACAGGCATCGCCTGTGGCAGCTCTACAGAGCCGCGGACCAGCGCAGCCCTCCGCAGGCACGAAGCAGCGGGTATACCGAGCTAGCCTGACACCCCCAGCAAATGCGCACCCCGAAATTCCTGGCAACCTAGGAGATTGCCTAGGCTGCCTAAATGTTAGCGCCGGCCCTGCTCTCAAACCATAATATAGCTTTTTTGCTCATTTAACCATTTCAAAATGGATTTTCTCTTTCTTCATTTTATGCTTCTTTTCCCATCTTTCTTCTTTCACAATTTCTTCTTTCTTGTTTTCTTGGCTTCTTGTGCTTTTTCTTTTCCTCTGCATCTACATGAGTGTGTTTAACACTGCAAATGAAAGAGCTGTGGCTGATCTGGTCAGTCTTAACTGGGCCTTGGCTGGGGGCAACCCATACAATTGAATACGTAAATATGCGGCAGCTCAGGCTGGACCTGGAGTCTGAGGTCTCAGAGCCCACCTTCATGCAGACCTTGTATGCAAGTCTGGCACTTGGCTGCCTTATGATTTTTTTAAATCTGTAAATGTTGACATTCTCAGTGATAGATTCCATATGTTAAATCTGGCTCGTTCAGGAAACATGGAAAGTTTCTGGCAGTTGGTTGCAGTGGGACCAAAATGTCACCACAGCACGATTTTTGAGCCATTATGGTCATATTATCCTGAACCTGCGGTACGCCAAAAACGAATAGTTAGAGTGGAAGGACCAATTATGCTTATCAATGGGTGTTAGCTCCAAGTCATGAGCTTGGGGTCTGTCCCACCACGAATGTCTGTATGTGGCAAATAAGGGAAAGTGGCTAGCCCACTCCAGCTGCTGCGGAAGTATTCAGGAGACAGCCTTAGCTGCCTCTTCCCCTCTCCACAAAGGGGATAGCAAGTGGGAGCCTGCTATTTCTTTGGACAGGAGATGTAGGTTCCGTTCACCACCTGGTCGGGACACTGATCAAAGCTCTATGACTCGTTTAAGTCTTTTTTTCCTTCCCCGCCTATATAGATGGAGGATTTTAGGGACAGGGCATAGTCTCTTGCTATAATGTCTGTGAAGGACCAGCCCAAGAGGGTCCTTATTTTTCTTAAGTGGCCTCTAAGTGCTACTTGAATTCAGATATAATAATGAATAATAATAATAATCCTGGTGGAAGATAGCAGGGAACTTCAGATGCTAGATCAGTCATTTAATTTGGGTATTGGTATCCAAAATCGCCTAGCTGGCTTTGAAAGAGCTCAGAAAATCCAGCATACCAAGAACAGGAATTATTTTTAGAGCTGGTCAAAAAAATGCTCAACATAATCATGTTCATGTTCATTTCGCTGGTTTGACATGGAATCAATTTCATTTGTCTCTGAAATTACTTGTGTTATATTTTAATGCAACATGGTTCACGACATTTGTCTTAATTCTTTATTTTCATTTTCGCAAAAATCAGGTTCATTTAGGAAAACACTTTTGGAATCATCTCACTTAAAAGTAATCTTGGTGGGAGAAATGTCCACGAACAAAGCAAACATGTTGAAATTATTTATGAACAATCTCAGTACAGAAAAAGGCCAGTTGATTTGCCTTTGCATATTTTGGAAGGTTAAAGTTTACATAAAAAAAAATACAAACTGAGATTTTAAAAGCAATTATCGTTACTAGCTCCAATGATTTCCATGGAGTCAGGCACCTAGGCCCAGATTTTAAAGATATTTCAAAGTTAAGGGGTCTAGTCATATAGAATGAATTTGAAAATAACACTAGGTACCTATCTAAGATCTTTAACTGTCCAATATCTTTAAAAAATATGCCCAGGTGCTAATTCATATACTTTGAGTGAACTCTGTGTGCCACTAAAATGCCAATTGTTATATTTTAGGTGCTATAACTTTGTAACCTGCCCATTTTTTTTTATATAATTTAGTATTATTCAATACTGACTCAGCTCTAATCTATTTGGCATGACTTTTCGAGTCTAGTCCCTGTGAACAAAGCATCAATATTGTGTTGACATGGCAGTCGCATGTCCAACTACCTCTGTCTCTCCCTCCAGATTGATAAACAGTGAACAAGCCCTCCCATCACGGGACAGACCAAGCATGTGACCGAGATTCATTCTGGTGGGTTCCTGGCAACCTGGAGCTGCAGCTCCTCCTCTTCTTGGTATTCCTTCTGGCCTATCACTGGACCTGGATAGAGAATACGTGATCATCATGCTAATCTGGGCCAATTCTCACTCCACAGTAGCCAATGTACCTCTTCTGGGAATCTCTCTTTCCTGGAGATCTGGTACGTCTCCAGTCACGGTGCCCAAGATGCTATTGAGCTTTGTAACAAAAAGGAAAGGCATCTCCTTGTTGGTTCATGATCAACTCTAATTTTTCTTCCTGGCCTTGCCTGCACTGTAGTGTTTCTCCTGCCGTAATGGCCTAGAATGACTGCTATGTGGCCATCTGCAACCCGCTGGCACACTCAATCCAAAAATGAGCCAGACTCTCTGCATCCGCCTGGTGCTGGATCCTGGTTTGAGTGGCTTCTCATCTCATTGGAAAGTCCTTGTCATCTCGCTTCTGACTTCTGTGGAGCTAAATCAATCAACCACTTTCTCTATGAATGTGTGCACCCATTGCTCAACCTGGCTGCACCGACATTCACTGGCAGCACTGTGGACTCCTGCTGCCTGCTCATTCTCCTGGGGCCTCGTCTCCAATTACTGTGGCCGTCTTACATCTGCATCATCTACGGTTGTGCACACCCCCTTAGCCAAGGGGCGTCGCAAGGCCTTTCTACGTGTGCCTCCACTTGAATGATGGTCACCCATCTTCTATGCCCTCCTCTTCATCTATGCCAACTCGAGCCATAAGTTCCTTGACTCCAACAAGGTCTGCTGTCCATCATCTATATAGTTCTGACACCCCTCCTCAACCCAGTCATCTATTGCTGAAGCAAACAAGGAAGTTCAAGGACACCGAGGAAATGGTGCATGGCCAGAAAGTCTTCTCCTAGTATATTCTTGTATGGAAATTTCCAATACTGGCTAAGGGATTTCCCATTCTTTAAACGTCCTAATATCCGGTGGCACCTCGCAGTCCATCAGTCTAGAAGGATTTTTATCTACTAGACGTACATCAGACCAACAGTGCAATTCCATTTAATGAGCCTATTATATAATTCTTGACGTGCTAGGGTGCTGGAATTTCAAAAGAGGGCCAATAATAGGTGTCTAATGCCATTTCTTTAACTCAGTATCAGTTCCAGATAAATTAACGTCTGCATTGAAATATTATGTTTGTGAACTGAAACTGAAATTAATTTGTTTCATGTCTGGTGGGTCAGATTTAAAGTGACTAAGGTATTTTCAAATCCATTGAAATTAAAGTGTGATTGGGCAACATAGATGCTTTTGAAAATTTCATTAGGTGTCTTAAAGTTTAAAAATGTTTTGCCTTTTGGAACATAACACCATCTGCCTCAGGTCTATGGTGGCCGCCCCCCCCCCCCCGCGCTCTCCCCCACTGCAGCTTGAGACCATTACTCCCCTATTCTGTCATCGGTACACATAAGAACAGTTAGATTCATCCATCGTATGGAGTATCGATTGTAAGGCCATTGGTGGCCAGAGGAACACTTCAGTGGTGAGGAAGAAGTGACAAAGAAGAATTGGTAGCACATCCAGTATAGGAAATATCAAAGCTGAGAGTTTTCATGAGACTTAGGCATAGGCCTCAGATTGGTTATGATATTTAAGGTCCAATTTTAGGGTAGTTAGGATCATGGATTCCGGGTATTGTTTCAAATGTGATTTCTCGAGTTGACATCGATGAACTAGGAGGCTATCTATGTATGGATTAGATTCTGGTTGAAATGTTCCTATTAAGGTCTTGAACTGGCAGAACAAACACTTATGCCTTGAATACTTGCGAAAACACTCTCAGGATGTTTCTGGCATACTTAATCCTGCATGAGCATGAGGGCTGGAGTAAGAATGACCTCTCAAGTCCTTCTCCGCCTAAAATTTCTTTGATCTTCTGAACAGTATCCTCACTGAAATCATAAGCTTATTCCTATCAATAATTGTCCTAGTTTTCCTTATGAGTTTCCAGGGGTAGGCTTTCTTTCTTTCTTTCTTGTTTTTCTTATTCTTTTCTTATATCTTTCTTTTATAGAGTTAGGGATTTGGAAAACTCAGACTGAGGAATATATTCTTTCTTGTCAGAGCCAGGAGCGTTACAAATTAATAGGCAGTCCTAAAACAAATTAAAAGGAAGTATTTTTTCACACAACAAACAATTGGTCGTGACTCCTTGCCAGAGTATCGTGAAGGCCAGACCATACCCGAAACAAAAAGTAAGATAAGTCATCGGAAGTCATAAACAATATATAGACAAACAACATTCGCAGGAATGCTGTCCCGAACTCCTGTGTCATAAGCTGGGAATCGGGAGACAGGGGATGGATCACTCAACTGATTATCTGTTTTCTGTAATTCCCTATGAGGCACCTGTCCATTGGCCATGTTCCAGAAGAATGGATAACTGGAGTATATGGGTCCTCTGGTCTGACCAAGTATGGCCATCGTCTTATGTTCTTATGTTTTATGTTCTTTTTGGGGTGAAGGAGGAAAGTAGTGTTTGCTAAACATTTACCATTGTCCCCAGTCTGTTCTTCAACACTTTTCCCTTCAGACATGGGCTTATTTGGTGAATTCTTCAGTGACCTTCAGTCACTATGCCTAGTAATATTGTAAATGAACATACGGCAGAAAAAGGTTTTTTGACTCTAGCCTAAAATAAGGTTAAATAATCAGGCTTGTGCTACGAGCGAATTCTGTGGAGTGCCTCGACCTAGACATCATTATATTTGAAAGAGCAGTACAGACAAAATAGAAAGAAGTAAGCAAGGAAATCAATAAAAATATACCTTTAAATACCTTGATACTATAGTCTGGAGTCCAGGTAAAGTTACCGACTATCAAGCAATCTCGCGAACTAGCTGCTGTTAATCCATTGTTAGCAAATTTCATAACAGGGTTTGAAGACACCACATGGACACTCCTAGCAGAAGGATTTGTGTATTGTAAAGGCTCTCATTTTGGATATTTCTGCCTCTCAGCTGCCCTTCTGAAAAGGAAGACAATATTAATTTCCTGAGCTCACGAGGATGCTGGAAGAGAAAATGTGTATTATATATTCAAGTGCGTAAATGATACCAATGTCGAGAGATAGAAAGATTTTCTCAGTAATTCTAAAATGATCCCACCCAAACCCCATTACTTTTGTACACTATTTGGGTCTTGGATTCACCTAAAGTTATATTGAACATCTCATCCAATAGATTAATTTCACATGCCAAAGCTGCCTTTGACCACTGTAACAGATAGGCCTTTGTTAATCCAAGTTAAACAAAGTCCTAAATACAATTGCAGCTGTTCTTTTGGAAAGGCATCTTTCTAGTCTGGCAGCCATCTTAACCAAATTTCCTTGTAAGCACTGTAATGCAAGCCCACTGCTCAGTCAAAATGGACAAATACAGAATCTAATCCCATCCAGTGATTCCGCTGATTATAATAAGGTGGTAGACTTGGGATTTTAGCCTCAATTCATTTTCATAATCCATCAGTCTGGAATTAACATATATGATTATTTATTGGACTGGGAACGGCAACATGACCGCATCTTCAAAAAGGGGAAGCACAGAAAATGGGTGACTTAAAGACACACTTTGATACTTTGGAAAGATACTGGAAACATTATTAATCAATTAATTAATTGTTCAGTGTTATCAGTTTTTGAATGATACCTCACAAGGTACAACTATTATTGCAGTAGTGTGTAGTGTGTAGGATGTGAATACAGGGGTGCCTAGTGTTACAGTGGGTGCATATCTGGTTGAAAGACTGTACTCAAACAGCAGTTGGTAAATTAGGAGGACATGTCTAGTGGGGTCCCACAGAGTCGCATTGGAAAAGATGGTGATTAATACAAGAATTGAAAGGTTGGTAAGAATCTGGTTAAAAGGGAGATTACAATGCATCATATTGAAAGGTGAACTGTCAGACTGGAGGGAGGTTAATAGTGGAGTTCCTCAGGGATCAGTCATGGAGCCAATCTTATTCACAACATTCATTATGACCTTGGCACAAAAAGTGGAAGTGTGCTAATAAAATTTATAGATGACACAAAGTTGGGAGATATTGCCCATATAGAGGAGGACCGGAATATCGTACAAAAAGATTGGATGACCTTGAAAATCAGAGTAAAAGAAATGAGGATGAAAGAACAAGAAGAAATTTTCCTGTAAACTGAAGATATATCAGTTGGAAGCAACAGAGTAGGGGAAAGACCTAGGTTTACTGATTGATCACAGGATGACTATGACCCACGGATATGATTCAATCATGACTATAATATATATATATTTGTCAATGCGTGGATGCATCCATTTATGTAATTTTAGAATTCAGTATATTTAAAGTGGTACAATCCCTTAGGGAGACATTTTTAAAGGTATTTACCAACCGCGTGAAGTTTTCAAAAACACCTAGACACCTAATATCCACTGAAAACAATGAGACTAAGGCATGTAAATGCTTGTGAAAATCCTACAAGGCAACAACATACTTTAGAGGTATGACTGTTAGTGCAGATGTAGCAGTATTAGATAGAAATATATTTATAGTAATGTAGAATATTCCAATGAATTAATTATTACAATATATTAGATTTATTCAGGGAATGTTTTGGGGATTGACCACAAGTTAACTTGGCCTATTGTTACAGAATGGTTTGGTAGGAGCTTGTAGTGAACTGGCTTGGACCGGCCAGGCTGGCCTGCAGCCACTCGACTGGATGAACAAGTGAAGAGAAAAGGAGGGCCTGAAAGTATTAAACGTGGGAATACAAAGCAGTAGTGTTTCCTGCCAGATCCTGCTTGCGGATGTATATGCCCCCTGAGAAGGAGATGATGATAAAAAATAGCTATCAGAATTGCTTTAGATGAACAGTCTCACCTACGGTCCTAGGCCTTGTGGGTGCCCAGTATCTCCCCGTGCTGGAGCAGCGCCTGCTATGAACCCTCAGGGACAAGTTTGGAGGGTCTGGGACTGTCTGTAGCAGAAGGGACGTAAGTGTCACTTTTTACTTATTATTTAACTCAGAGTGTGCATTAATACCTGGGGGAAGGGGAAACAGCTGTGCATATCTCTCTATCAGTGTTATAGAGGGTGAACAATTTATGAGTTTACCCTG
>NC_133782.1:38945319-38946516 GCF_003597395.2 Chelonoidis abingdonii
TAGTCCTGGAGAGCCTTTCTCGGGAAAACTGCCTTGAGGTTCCGTGGTGTAAAACTGCTTCAAGACAACTGAAAAAATCAGAGTAAGAGCAAAGTAAGGAGCTCAGAATCTGAACAATATCAATTCATTTTCATACTGTGTCAGAGTTGCTAACTCCTGCCTTTCCTATTTACCTCCCAGTGTCCAAACTGTTAGAGAAACATCCTAGTAATGACTTGAATAGCGACCCTGGGGGTAAGGTGTAAGCTCCTAGACCACTGTCCTTTATGGGAAATCTATACAGTGTTGTTACAGGAATACCGAATAACTGGACTTAATTAACTGCGTTTATACAGACCACTTTGTGCTAACAGTAAATGCCATGTCTTCTCAGGGTAATGAATTTGTATTTGTTGCATTCACATGTTGTCAGGAGTGTTTTAAATGTCTGGCAGCTTGAGCACTATGGTGAGGTTTTGTAGATTTATGCAGTATATTATTATGTGAGTGAAATACTTGTTTTAATTTTACCGGTGACACAAAGACACAGGGGTTCCTGTGTATTGAAAAGACCCACAGGCTGTCTTTGTACTTCACTCCAATAGGCAGATGGAAACTGTAGTGACACAGTATTTTCCTATTTTTATGTCTTTCTTGATTGTTTAAACAATACTATAATTATTCCTGAACTCAGCTGGGGTGTGTGTGTGTGTGTGTGTGTGTGAATTGCCGGGGAGGCCATAATCATTTTTAATTTCAATGTTTATTTCATTACCTAGACTGGAAAGATTTGATTTCAGGCCCTTTTCTCTCTCTCTCACACTCACACACACACCCTACGTATATAATCACTGTCACAGTGTCTGGAGTCGCTCATAGCTGAGTGCCAATCTCAGGTCAGATTGCCAGAAAACAGGGCAGACTCCCCAAACACATGGCATATTCCAGGGCCACCCAGGGGGGGAGGCAAGTGGGACAATTTGCCCCAGGCTCCACAGGGGCGCCCAAGAGAACGGCCGAGTCTCCTGCTCCAGCCAGGCTCCTATGTGGCAGAAGCAAAAGTGCATCATGATGCAGCTCAAAGCTGTGCTGCCTGCTGTGCCTGGGGAGCACCTGGCTGTACTCGGGGAGCAGGGAAGGGTGGGCTGCCGAGTAGGCAGCCAGTGCCCTGGCTCCCACCGTGCAGAGAGCCAGGAGCCCGAGCAGGCCAGGTGGCTC
>NC_133782.1:38949760-38962852 GCF_003597395.2 Chelonoidis abingdonii
GTTGGACACAGAAGATTAGAAGAAGAAAGAAGTTTCTCATAGCTGAGAGACAAACAAAAGACTCAGAGTCCAAAAATTCCCTCCCTGACTTTTAAAAATGCAGTTTCCTGATTGGTCCTCTGGTCAGGTGTTTGGTTCCCTTTGTTAACCCTTAACAGGTAAAAGAAACATTAACCCTTAGCTATCTATTTATGACAGCCCCTCCCTCACAGTCCAATCCTTTCCTAGCCCGTTGTCACTTATTTAGGAGTCAAAGTGGAGCAAAGTCTAACCTACCAGCCCCATGTAGAACACTTGATGAAAAAGATTGCTTTCTGTCGTGATCCAGAAGCTAAGATGAGCCTCCTGCGAAGCAGAGGCAAATATTCCCTAAACTTCACTCCTGGCATTGGACTCCAGCAGAATATTGTGCAACAACTTGGGGCAGAAGCCAGCATGCACATCTTGTTGTTTCGTTACTGGTTGCCTTAGCCATACTCCAACATCTCATGTATAACTTCAGCGAGATTCCATCACTCTTAATACTGCATGGAGGGCTGTTATAGATGAAAATAACATTCTGTACACAAGACTGATAATAATTCCAATAATTTCAAATAAGCACAGCTTAATGAAGTGTGCCCAGAAACTGGCAGGAGAGTTCTCCTGGGTATTATGACCAGGTGGGTGTGCGAGGGAAGGGAGGACACACAGAAACCATGAACAGAGAGAGAGGCAGAAGCAAATAGTAAGAAAGCCAAGCAATGGGCTGTGATCACAGTATGACCTTGGAAGATGCTAGAGAGAGGGCTTGTGGGTCTGTTGCTAAAGGAGTTTGGGATGTAAGCTCAGAACCTGTTCCATGTGTTCTTGGTTCCTGCTGCATTCACAGAAGCAGGACCTTGTATGTGCCTTGTAAATAAACAAGAAAATATCAAATTTCATCAAATTTTACTTCCACCTGGAACATCCCCAGGGCCCTGAATTTTGACTAGTTGGTAGGGTCAAAAAGGAGCAACAACGAGCACCCCCAATTTCCCTCACTATTGGGGTATTGACATAGAGGTAACCAGACCCTCGTTAAGCAGGTTGTATGTGCAGAGCACTCTCCTTGGTCTGGCTCTTAGTTCAGTGTGAGACCCTCCAGAGAGACAGAGGCTCAGTTAGCTACTTCCTGGGACAGGGCAGTACTGCTGTAGGTGAGGTTTCTGCAAAAGGTCATTGCACATCTGCAGCTTGGACTGTCTCTGTCCAGGGAAGCTGAGCTGACGTACATTTTGTAAACACACAAATTACACTAAGGGCAGGTCTATATGGAAAAGGTTTGCCTGCATACCTACCTTGGTTAGGGGTGTGGGGTTTTTTTATAACATAGTTGTGCCTGAAAAAGCCTGAATGTTAGATACACTTGCTATTTTGCTGGTCTAAACACCAGGGTTTTTTTCCTCCTTTAACTACACCACTGTGGTTAAAGCAGTAAAACCTTCACGTGAATAAAAAGCCTCAGAAAACACCAGACTCTGCATCCCTGGTTTCTGCTTCCCTTGAGAAATTGACCAGCAAGGCCTGCGAATCTGCTTCCAGTCAGCTAAGGGGGACAACAACTTTATACCTTATTCCCCACATTTCCCCTCCAAGCGTGAAGGACTGTGTCTTCCCCAAATGGTGGGTCTTACACCCTTCTACTCCTAAGCATGATGGACCCTCAGGTGCACCTTATCCCCTCCCACTACTGACCATTTAGGGCCCTTTTCCTGCCTCTCCCCCAAATCCAGGCCCCCCATCTACCTACATGAGTGTGGGGCCCTGTCCGCTGAATGCAGTTGACAGCAGCGGAGACATCACAGGGGAAGGGTCAGAACTGTCTCTCTCTGAGAACTCACCCCCCAAATGGGATGAGGGAAGGAGAAAGCAGTTCTACCCTTCTCCTGCCAGCCACACGGCATGATGTGCCATAGCCTGATACTGCAATGAGCTCGGTCTGCTCAATTGTGCCCTCAGTTATTGGAGGGCAGCTGCAGGGTAAATTGAGATTAGCCCCATAAACTGTGTCCTGAACCAGAATTACAAGATTTACAGGTTCATCAGCACTCCCCTTCTCACACTGGACACACATGCTGTGTAGGGGACTGGGCAAAGTATCAGCTGAGGGGGAGGGAGGGATGCAGAATTTCTGTCAGTTCCGGTGGCTACATTTCTTCTCACTCTGTGTGATTTCCAGTAATCAGCAGAAGGCGCAGAGCCACCCCCCTCCTAAACATTTTACTTTCAGTTCCAATTGACTATTTATACAGCGTGAGGCAAACGCAGCAGAGCTTCATCAGGAGCTGTGTTTGCTGTTGATTCTGCTAGAGAACAGGAGGTAGGTGCCATTCTTTATTACAAAAAACTGGAAAATTTCTTGGAACAAAAATCTGTGGGCCAGTCCTGGAGAGCCTCTCCCAGGGAAACTGCCTTGGTGTTCAGTGAAGTAAAAGTGAATAAAGATAACTGAAAAATGAGTAGGAGCAAAGTAAAGAGCTCAGAATCTGAACAACATTGATTGATGTTCATACTGTGTCAGGGACATATCAGTATCAGTCATGACAGAACTTTAATGATTTGTGTAGAAATGCCAGAGATAAATCTATCAGGTTTATTTTACAAACAGGCAGAGATGTAATTGCTGCTACCAACTCCTGCCTTTTCTATTTACCTCTCAGTGTCCACACTGTTTAAGAATCATACTGGTAATGACTAAAATAGCCACTCTGGTACTTAGGTGTAAGATAGAGCACTATCCTTTATGGGAAATCTGTACAGTATTGTTACAGAAATACTGAACACGGGGACTTCATTAACTGTGTTTGACCAGTTCACTTTTTGCTAACAGTAAATGCAAAGTCTTCCATGGGGTCTAAATGAGAAGTGAGTTTTCATCTGTTTCATTCACAATTTATCCTGAGTGTGTTAAACATTTGGCAGCCTGAACATTTTGGTGACATTCTGCAGATTTATGCAACATGTTATTATGGGAGTGAAAGACTTGTTTTAAATTTCCTGTTACCACAAAGACACAGAGGTTAGTGCGTACAGGAAGGACTTTCTAGTCTACTCCTATAGACCAATTACAAACACTTCAGGGACACAGTACTTTCCTAGTCCTATATCTTCCATGATTTTTTTAACAGTATTAAAACTATTATGAACTCAGCAGGTCTGTGAATTGCTGGGGAGGTCACAATCATTTTTAATTTCAGTGTTTATTTTATTACTCAGGCTGGAATGATTTAATTTCAGGACCTCATTCTAGAAACACACACACACGCTTAACAAGCAAGTAGTCACATTGAAAAGAGTAGAGTTAAGCACAAGTCTTTGCAGGTTTAGGCCCATAATTAGTAATTATCAGTCAATGCTGATTTTTGCCTATTTGTGCATCAAAAATATTTAAAAGCATGATTTAAATTATTAATAATACTGAAAATTCTAATGACCAATGGCTGAAACATACATAGAGGGGAAGTTAAAACCCACGTGGTGCACTCCTGGAGCCTGGCACTCTCCGTTGCTCTCAGAGAATGTCTACACAGCAGCTGGTAGGTGTGAATACCAGCTCAGGTAGAAGTACACACACTAGTTCTGCTCAGGTTAGGGACTATAAATAGCAGTGTGGTCACAGCAGCACAATCGATGGCTCGGGCAAGTGGCGCATTCTGGTGGTCCTGGTGCCCAAACCAGATGGCACCCGCCGGTTCTGCATAGATGGCTCGGGCTCATCACCTGAGTACAAACCAGTCCAATCCCCTCGGTACGTACTCGGGTGGCTGGCCAAGCCACTGCCAGCGATGCTCTGGTCACATGCTACTTGTAGTGTGCTAGTTTGAGCTATCCACCCACAGCTGGTATGTATACATACCCCAATGTCACCAGTTCCAATGGCCAATAAGAAATGTGAAGATTTTGTGCAATGCACTGATTGTATTTCTGAGCCTGACATAATTCTCACCTTCCCAGTTATTCCATTTTGAATAGCAAGTGTCTGAATCTCTTCTAAACCCCAATGCAGTGATCACCGAACCTCACCAAGGAATCCAGTTGGTTCCAGAAGCTGGCAATCAAATAAATAATGTCTGGAAATTTGATTTAAATTGGAACAATGAGGGGCCAACATGAGTTGAATTCCACCCCAATAGATTCATAAACTATCTGACCAGAGGGAATCACTCTGACCATCTGGTCTGACAATCCACATAGCCCAGGCCAAAGAACCCATCCAGTGGTTCCTGCATCACGCCCAGATGTTTGTTCTGGGTTCTAGAAATAAATCTGGTCTCAGCTCAAGGACTATAAGTTATGGAGAATCCATCATATCCCTCAGCAAGCAGGTCCAATGTTTCATTCCTCTGTTAAAAAATGGAGCCTTATTTTCACTCTTTGCCTTGTTTCAGCTTCCAGCCATTGGATCTCATTCTGCCTTTGCCTACTAGATTAAAGAGCCCTTGGCTGGCTAAGATCTCTTCTCCATGTAAGTACTTACTGCCTGTGTTCAAATCTCCTGTTAACCTTTTCTTAAATTAAACAGACACAGCTTTGTTAGTCTCTCTGCTTTCCAGACCTCAAATCATTTGTGTAGCTCTCTTCTGAACCCTTTCCAATGGACACATTATCTAGCCATGCCTGACTTATGCTGTATACAAAGGTAATTCGACCTCTGTACTCCTATTGGGTATTCCCCTGCTTATGAATCAAGGATCACATTCAGTCTCTTAGCTACAGCATCACACTGAGAACTCATATTCAGTTGGTTTCTACCTTAAAGTCTGTAGCAGTGCGACTACATTCCGGAATACAGTCCCCTTAGTGTGACCTGCATTCTTTGTTCCTAAATGACCTTGCATTTGAATTTATTCATACACATGTAATTCAAAAGAGCCCATCTTACCACGTGATCCAGACCCATCTGTACAACTGATTTGTCTACATCATTATTTAGTACTTCACCAATTTTTGTGTCATCCACACATTTTACCAGCAATGATTTTAGGTTTTCTACCAGAGATAAAGATATTGGTCTGGACATTGAGCCAAGAACAGATCCCTGTGGGATCCCACTAGTAACACTCTCACTGGATGATGATTCACCTTTTACAATTACTGTTTGACATCTATTGATTAGTCAGTTATTAATCCATATAATGGGTACCATATCAATTTTGTAAAATGCTGATTATTTTTAACAGAATGTCAAGTGATTCTAAGTCAATGCCTTACAGAAGTGGAGTACATTATGTCAAAACCTTTACCTTTATTGACCAAACTTGGAACTTCATCAAAACATATCATCTTTGTACCAATACCAATGGCAGTGTGTTGCGGTCAGGATCTCCACTGACCACCCTCAGCGGTGACAGCCACTACTAGGGCCCCGGGCTGGAACGCAGTGGAGTGGGTGGGCCTGCGTTCCCCCTGCCACCCATCCCCGGGTGGCAGAATTCCCCTCTCCCCGGCCTAAGGAGGCCATTTAAGCGAAGCGATATAACTGTGTGTTCGGTGCCCCGCTGGGCCCCCGTTGACTATGCCACTGTTCAGTCCCGCCCACAGGGCCTGAACTACCCGAACTGTTGATGCCAATCCCGAGGACAGAGGCCCTCGAACGACGGCCCGGCGACACCCCGTTACAAGGCCATCCCTGGGGAAGGACACTCACTGTGTGAGGACACAGCTCCTCGTCGTAGCGAGCGCGGGGAAGCTCCGGCAGCTCCTCGTCGTAGCGAGCGCGGGGAAGCTCTGGCCAGTCAGGGCACCGGCCTCGGGCCTCAGCAACTCCCCTGTCACAAGCACCTGCTGGCAGGTCTTCTCCAGACGGCGGCTGGGCTCCAACTGAGGGCCGAGGGCCGGCTTTTATGCTTCCGGGTCGCCGCTTGACCCTCTGAGGGGCAGGACTACTGCTCAGATGCCCCGCCCCTATGGGTGACTGATGGGGCTCGACCCTCCCTGGGGAGGAAGGGAGCCACACCGCCTCGTTACAGGCCTTATGGGGAAAATGTGGGTGACTGCCCAAAGCACCATGGTCAGGGGGATGCTGGAGTCTGAGACCAAAGAAGGGAGCTTTGGGCAATGTGGGGGAATCAGGAGGGTCTTGGAGCAATGGGGGGGAACCCAGGAAGGCAGCGGCGGCCAGGGCTGCCAAAATACAAGTTCACCTGCGATGCCATTTTCCCTACAGCCAGCTCTGTCCTTATCCCATTGGTCAGATTAAGCCATGGTGCTCTTGGGGTATTGACAGGTTTGTCCTCGGTGAGTTTCTGCAGCTCCTAACCCGGAAATTCTGTATGATTAAGTTGACATGAAGTACTTTAGGGATGAGATTTTTCCATAAAGCTGGGCAAGTTCTGTGTGCTGGTGTTTGGATTCCTGGTGCATGCTCTGAATGGGGGAAGGAAGGGATGATGGGATCTTATCTTAGGACAACCAAATAGCATGAAAATTGTCAAGGGCCTGAGCTGACTTTTATCTGGTTTTCTTTCTAGTATCTTTAAATATGGGGAATAGTCTCAAGAATCAAAACTGCCCCGTGTTCCCAGAGGACGGGCCAGAGAATCGAGAAGATCCATTGACATCCAAGAAAGCAAATGCTGAAGGTACTGCCTGGTTAGCTTCATATCTGTCATGGTTTCTCCTGTCTTCCCTATGTTACACAGTCATCATGCCTTCTCTGATAGAAACCTCCCTAAACCCGTCACACTCTGTCACCACAGACACGTTTAAGTGTTAAAAGATTTAAAATATTTCCAGAAATTCACATAAGTTGGGAAAGTCTTGTTAATCCCCTATCACTTTTCCCCCACTGTTAGATTTCTTGCTACAACCTTAAGTGCTTAGTCCAGGCTGATTTTCAACATCCCAAGTACAGCTGGACTAATAATCTGGAAAAAAATCACTGAGTCCAGGAATTTTGTTTCTTTCCAGTTTACCCATTAACAGACAGTGATTTTCCTGAATTTATTTATTTATTCTAAATGATTTGCTGAATAATGGTGAAGACAGTTTGATGTGAGTATTTAATATCTGCTTGGCTGACATACGTGGGTCACATGGTACGTGCATTCCCTTATGGGATGGGTGCACCTCTTAGCATCAGGTTTCTGGTTTGAACACTCACAGTTTCAAATCTGTTGTTTGCTCTCTTCAGAGAATCTGATCTAGGAGTGTAGGGACAGGGGAGTGTTTAGCCTTGGTTTCCATAACCCGGCCAGACTGGCTCACAGGAGGAGCAATAGCCAGCTGAGCTGGGGAGCATAAATGCACCTTGAGGACTATGGCCAGGGATGCCATTCAATATAGCTGCCTCCCTGCCCTCTGTGACGCCACCAATGAGCACCTTCTGGAGCCAGTCCTGCCCCACACACAGAGTCAGATCCATGTGAGTCAAAGACTGAGTGTTGTTGTGAATGATGAGTCTACAGACAACCCAGCTCCATCAGCACCACTATGTGCAGGCAGGATCATCCCTTCCAGCTGTCAACTGTTCTCCCAGCAGTCGGGGGCCATGGTTCTACTTCTACTAGACTTCAAAGCACAGATCTGGGTGGCTGTGAGGGAATCTTAAATTCAGTAGGATTCTGCCAACAGGTTTATAATTAAGCATGTGCTTTAGTGGTTGGCTGGTTCAGGGCTAAACTAGCTTTTTTTACCTGGCCCACTGTGGGGAAATGGTGCTACAGTGTCCTACAGCTGGTATGGCAACTGTAACATCCAAACTTGTGACAATTTCTTAGCAGTGACATGGCCCAAGTGTGGCAGAGAAATCATCCAATGATCTAAAAATCCAGAGAAATTCCTCAGATCAAACAGCCTGGTGAAATTGGTGTTAAGGTGGAAAGTCCTTCTCAGTGAGCAGTGTTAAAGGCCTGGCAACGACCTTAGGTTATCTAAAAATAGGAGAAGGAGGAAATTCAGGAATATTACCAGAAAAAATGTAATTTTTTAAGACAACAACGAAGAACAAAACAAAACAGATGAACAACAACTTCAAACATTAAAAAGGAAATTATAAGTAAGAGTTAATATTTAAAAATATCCCATCATTTGTAAGCAAAGGAAATCATAGTTCATCACCCAAAAATCTGAACCCTTTTCTAGGACATGCAGAAAGTCAGAGATAGTCTTATCCATCCAGATTTCCAATTTTTTTTTTTGGGGTGGGGGTGAACTTTAAGTATCCCTCTTTAAGAAGATTCATCTTATCACCACTATCAAAAACAGGCTTCCTTCATCTTAATATTACAGCCAATTTAGTTCATACTCAGTCCAGAGAAAAGAGCATGGTTTACCAATATTCTAGCAATATACTATGCTATAGTTAAGGTTTAGACCAGCTTTCTGGTTAAAGTTTGACTAAGTATTCTAAAATCTACATGGTTACTCCAATTGCATTGAATTTAGTGTGCCTCATGGGAGCACAGGGTTTTGTTAATGGTCCAAATTTGGTATCATTTGACCAAGGGGTTCCTGAGATTCAGACCCCCAAATTTCCCCCCTACAGCTTTCTTTAAGTTGACAAGCTTTTAGCACTCACAAATAAGGATAAAACCAGGGCTCAGATCATTGCATCAGGGTGTCCAACATTTAAGGATTACCCCAACAGAGGGACTAGCACCCACCAGCCATTTGGAGAAAATCAAATTAAAACTTCTTTTGAAAAAGATTTTGCTACTTTACTTTAGCTTTTTGCAAGTCTCTTGTGCTAAATGATGCTCAAAATGGATTAAATCCAGCACGTGTGGAGAAAGGTGTTAATAGGATTGAAAGCTCTTAAGGCTCAGATAATCTGGGTAGCTAGATGACCTAAATTGTAATCCTTTGCTCTGAACAACCTGGCCAGTGTGAGTTTGAGTCCCATTATAAGCAGGAATTTGAAAAAGCTTGGATAGTATATTGTTAATATCTGCGTCTCTAGGGGTATTTTTTAAAAATTTTTTCCAGGAAATCTAATCAAATATGTTTTGTGAAAAAATTAAGGCATGTGAATGCTGCCTAGTGGGGGAGGGGCATTTCAGCAGGTAGAGAAGTTGGCGGGAAAGGAGATAAGAGGTTTGGGGCTGCAATGGGGGGGATAAATGGGGATGGGTAGTAGAGGAGGTAACAGTGTTGGGGGCTCAGGTTAAAGGGAGGCACATATGGGGTGAGTGGCAGGGGGCTGGGGAAGAAAAAGGGCATGGGTGCCTGGCAGGTTCACCCTCTCCCCGTGTGTGTGTGTGTGGTGGGGGGAGGATCTGGGGTGTCTGAGCCCCTGTTCCTACTCACCATGTGATCTGAAGATCCCTGTTCCCCTCCCCACTTCCCTATGTGGGGGCCTTAGGCATCGGGGGGGGGGTTGAGTCTCATTCCTGGCTGCCTCATGGGAGCCAGGATCTGTGGCGGGGGGGGGGTCCCCTCACTGAGGGCTACGACCTCCTCTCCTTACCCACCCTGTGAGCCAGGATCTGGGGAAGCCCAGCCCCTCTGCTTGATGGGCTGAGAACAGGTTCAGAACATGCACCAAGACCACACTGCTGATACTGGGGTGAGGAGCTGAAAACGGGCATGTCTGATACATATCACACAGGCCCTCCATCACTAAAGCCTGAGTTAGCACAGCTCAGCAGCTCACATAACCATTCTGTAGTGTGAAAGCAAGCCAGCTCTGCTCAAGTGCTGCTAGTTCTCGAAAGTCAGAGTTAAGGTTTCCTGCTGCAGTGCAAGCTAAAGGCATTTTGTATGTCTACTGTGTTTCTTTATACTGTTGTCTCTTAACCCAGCTGGTTAGGAATATTTGGGGTCTCTCCAGGTTGTTTCCATTAGCAGAAATTGATTATACGTGTCATGTGTTTTGGCCCAATCCTATTTTCTTAAAAAAGAAGGTGCACACTGTGACAGGTTGCCCCCCCTTCAATGTGCCATGTGATGCACTGAGATACCACTGAGCCCACCGGTTCTGTCAGCCTGGGCCCCTTTCAACCTTCTTTTGCTGACCTAGGGTCTTAAGCCTCCTCCAGCACACACACAAGCGGGGCCACATCCAGCTGCAGAAAGACCCAGACACTGAGACAGGTCTGGCAAGGCTCAGCTTAAGGGACTTGCCCCAGCACTTACGTGCCCACCTCTCAGAGTGCAGACCCAAAGGTATAATGTCTTGTGCTGTATAGAAAAATCTGCACAATACAACCTCACAAAAATTCACTCTCTCCTTCAATATGAAGAGAGATATGCACCCCTCCTTCCCCCCGTTAGAAATTGCACAAACTGGGTTTAACTATAAAAGGCAGATTTTAAGTGAATATAAGGGATAGCAAACAGAATAAAGCAAATTATTGAGCAAACAGAACAGAACATGTCTCTAAACTTACTACATTAAAGAAATTGGCTACAAATAGTAATTTCTCACCCTAAATGTTGTTTCAGGCAGTTTGCACAGATTCTTGAAAGGCAGCTGCACTGGCCTGCAGCTTGAAACTTCAGGTATAATTACTCACAGGCTAAACACCCTTCCAGCTTGGGCTCAACTCTTCTCCCCAGTTCAGTTCCTGTTTCCCAGGTATTTTCCAGTGTCTCTTTGGGCGGGGAGGCAGAGGACAGCCACGATGTTGTCACTCCCCTGCCTTATATAGCTTTTGTGAACGGCAGGAACCCTTTGTCTTCCACTGGAAAAACACTGGCATTCCAAGGTGGGGTCCAGTACAAGGGGACAAAGTCACATGTCTCTGCAGGGTTGTAGCAGCCATTACTCGCAGACTGTTTGGAGCATCCACAGGAAGACTAAGCTCTTTCACAGTCTATTGTCCTTGTTGATGGGCTATCAGCCCTGTCTAAATTTTTCATTGTTGTACCTCAAAAGCTAGTACAGGGGTCAGCAATCTTTAGCACACGGCCCCTCAGAGTCATCCGCTGGCGGGCTACAAGACATTTTGTTTACTTTGACCGTCCGCAGGCACACCCCACCTCTTGCCCCAGCTCCCAGCGGTTTGTCATTCCTAGCCAACGGGAGCTGCGGAAGGTGGTACCAACTGGCCGCAGCTCCCATTGGCCAGGAACAGCAAACCACGGCCACTGGAAGCTGCAGAGCAGGGTGTGTGCCTGTGGATGGTCAACATAAACAAAATGTCTCACGACCCACCAGCATATTACCCTGAGGGGGCCACGTGCCAAAGGTTGCCAACCCTTGAGCTAACAGTAGGTGTCACCGAAAATAGCACATTTGAAATACAGCTACAAGGTCAATATTCCTAGCTTAAGATACAAAAATGATTCATGCATACAAATTGGATAAACCCATTTAGTAGACCATACATTTTTCAATGATACCTCACATAACTCCACTTGCATAAAACATCTTCGTTATGCCATATTCATATCATAACAATATTTCTATGAAGAATATGGGGTGTAACATCACACACACAGTCCTGTTTCCCTGAACACAGTAGAAATAAAGAAACAGGAGGAAATTTTCTTGTTCAGAAATGCAAATTTCCTTCTAGCCAGTCCTGAACCCTAATAAAAGGCTGTCTTGGTTTCTTTTCAGAGCCACATGACCAGTGCTTCTCTGGCTTGCTACTTGCTTTCCTGTTTTTTTAGACTGTTCCTAAATCAATGCCCCAACACTCGCACTTTTGTAATCAGTCTCAGGGATCCCCTCACCCTGTTTGTCTCAGCTTCTACTCAGGCCTTGCCTGCTTGTCTGTGTTTTGAGTGGTGGATTCTTTTGTTTTAGCTCTCACTAAACACTAGGACATTCAATTGCTCCCATATTTGGCCTGAATTAAAGAGTGCTTAGTCCACCCCTCAGCTTCAACAAGGTCTGTGACTGCCCTTAAATCAAAGTCACACTTCCTGGCACCCACCAACACCCTCCAGTATAACAATATGTTGGAGGCAGAAGACAGTATCTTATGGAGACATTGGCCTGTCCGTGACAGTAAATTAATGTGATGTGTGAGTGTTAAAGCATGGTAAAGACACTTCCCAGAACTTGCCATTTTCCTTCTTTGAAAGGTTTGTGCGAAATGGTTTGGGTTTAATTAGCCATTTGATACAGTTTTTGTTGGTGAGAATTCCCTTGGTTTTTTTTAATAGGTTTGAAGCTGTCCTTGTCTCTTTCTACTGGAGCAGGAGACATAGATGGGGCACTGAGAAGGGGAAAGCTGCATCTAAAGATGGCAGCAGAATATAGATCCCTGCTCTGCTGCCAAGGCCACTCCTTTCACAAAGACCCTGGCTTCCATCAGAGGACAAGCTCCTCTTGCAGAACTTGGGGTGTCATTAACAGTGACTATCAATGGATATGCTTGACCTCCTTGTAAGAGGCAGAGAGAGAAGACGATGATGACACTAAAGTAGAAGGTGAGGGTGGAGCACAGATCCTAGCTCAGCTGCAGAGGACTCTTCTGACTTTGAGAAATATCCTAAGTGATGAGGATCCCCAATAATGAAACTAAGGATCTCTTGTGCCATGGGACTCTGAGCAGGGAGAGATCTCCTGACTCAGGATAGGTGAAACTAATGGAGGGGGGCATTTATAGAGAATTTAACTTCCCCCACTATTCCCTCTCTAACATGGTCCCCCCAAATATCCCTGCTCTTCCTGTCCTTCCATAACATAAGGGGCTCTCCATGCTGCCCAGTAACACCTTTGCAGTTGGCGAGGTGTCCCATCAGAACTGGCTCAGCAGAGCAGGACATCCGTGCCAGCAAACCACAGGAGAAGCACAGTTGGCACCTCAGCTCTGGAAACTGCCACCCTAAATGGAAAGACAAGGTGTGACCAAGGTAGGGAGAGGTGGACATGGTCTCTGAGAAGGAAGTGGAGGTGCACTGGTTCTGGCTACTCACAAATCAGACACTTCACAGGGAAGGGATGAAGTAAGTGGGCGATAAAAGATGTGACCTAGGATGATCAGAAGAGTTAGGGCAGATTCTGATTCCTTTCCTCACCGGAGGTAGTTCCTTTCTCCTCACATGGTCTCACTGATTTCAGTGAAACTGTGAGCAGAGAGGACCTTCTCAACATGAAGAAGGTGGCAAAATCTGGCTGCTAATGATTTGCACTGACTAGTACAAGAAGAAAAACTGAGAAGAGGAAATAAAGGGCTA
>NC_133782.1:38962952-38964281 GCF_003597395.2 Chelonoidis abingdonii
CTTTGGCAGCTGCTTTATCACCTACATGAGGCCTGGTTCCAGTGGTTCTGTGGACACCAACCGAGCAATCTCCTTGCTCTACACGGTCATTACTCCAATGTTCAACCCAATCATATACAGTTTGAGGAACAAAGAAGTTAAGGAGGCTCTGAGGAAACTTTTGGGCAGCAATAGGACTTCTTAGTTCTCACAAAATAAAGTTATTTATCTCCCCTAACCTCTGCATTGTGCCCCCTTCATCTCTAATGCCTGCACCTCCTCCTGCACTCCTAATCCCTACACTCCCTTCACTACCAATCTCTGCCCCCCTTCTACACTCCAATGCCTGCACCCTCTTATGCCCCAAGTCCTGCACAGTGCCTCCTTTGCCCCTAACCCCTGCATACATCTCCTGCATCCATGTGAGGAAATTAACCTGGATTCACAAAGCAGATGGCATTGCTGCTCGCTCCTCCCTGGACTGGTGCTCCTCTGCACCCTGCAGCTCTAGGCGGCTGTGAGGAGGCGATCAAGGAGCAATGTCAGGGCTTCCTACATCCAGATCACTTTCCCTGTAGGCTGTGTAAGGGGCGGGCAGGAGAGCAGCAGCTCCTGATGCCTAAGCACATCTGCTGCGCCAAAGAGAGAGCTCGGGTACACTCAGTGAAGCCACACCAGGCATATTAGTACAACTGGTTTTATTGCCAAAGCATAATAAGCTTCCCAACCTTCACGCGTTACTAAATACCTGTTTTGCAGCAACCAAACAGGCAAGCAAGAATCAATGCTTCGGCCCCTTCTCCTATGAACAGTCCCAGAGCCTCCAACCTTCTTGTCCACGAGTGTCCGTAGCAGGCGCTGCTCCAGCGTGGAGAGTTCCTGGGCACCTACAAGGCCAAGGACCGCAGGTTAGACTGCTCGTCTAAAGAAATTCTCATACTCATTCTTATCTCTTTTTCAGGGGGCATATACATCCACAAGCAGGCTCTGGCAGGAAACACTACTGCTTTCTATTCCCACACTTAGCACTCTCAGGCCCTCCTTATCTCTTCACTTTATCCAGTTGCAGTGGCTGCAAGCCAGCTTGGCCAGTCAAAGCCAGTGCACTACTAGCTCCACCCGGGCCGTCCTGTAATAACAGGCCAAGGTAACTTGCGGTCAGCCCCAACAACAGCCCAAGTGGAGAAGTGACCTGGATGCAAGAGCCCTGCTGTGTGTGTTGGGGGGACTGTGTGAAGGGGTGTGTGTGTGTGTGTGTGTGTGTGTGTGTGTTGAGGGGAGTGTGTATGTGCCTGAGTGAGTGAGTGCGCTCTCTCTTTAAGAAAGCACTCAGGGTCAGGAGCCTGACCT
>NC_133782.1:38964381-38968451 GCF_003597395.2 Chelonoidis abingdonii
AGAAATTTTTTTCCTCTTTAAATTCATAGGAAAGCACAAATCTGTTTTTCAAGCCAACAACTTTTCCAATAAGTCTCAGCTACCCCTTCAATGTGTGTATGTATATACAATGTATCCTCATATCTATTTTTTGCATATATATCCTATTTTGCATATCTGTAGATGCTAGAGATGCAAAGAAAAATAGGATTTCATGGTTTTCTAGCTACACAATGAAAAAAGAAAACTCCTTTTTACGGGGGAGTGGACTGTGAAAAATGTTCTGTTTTGCAGCCATGGTGGCTGAAATAGGTTTGGTTCTTGCTTGCCAAACCCGCACAATTTAGGGATTTTGGGCGTGAAAAAATCAATTGTTTTCTACTGTAAAAAAACATCTTATGAAGGTTTCAGTAAGCTTAGAGGATTGAGTAGGAAGAGTCTTAAAGAAGCCCACCGTTAATTCATAGATAGTAATATATTCTTTCTTAAATTTGTTCTATATATTAAAAGCTGTTTCTGTAACTGAAGTAGCAAACTACTGTGACAGTTTTTGTGGGATTTTTGCCCAACTTGTGATGGCTTGATCTCAGACTGAGGAATCATGAGCATTATCTGTCATCATCGCTGATTATCACGGCCATTCCATGTCAGTGTTGGATTTCCGAGTTGTTGGGTCTTTCTGCAGTTCTGAGCAGCCAGGTCACTCCACAGATGGGCGCTCTTGCTCCTCTTGGGCAGGCTTGGCTGAGTAAGACTTAGGCTATCTCTGACACTTAATTTGGGCAATTGAGTGTGAATCGACACGGCACTAGCCAGGGGCTAACGTCCATGGGACCTGCTTATCTTGTCCTGTTTCAAAGCACGTCAAAGTGCTGTAACCAACTGTTACTGCATGTCAGCAGGATGCTAAGGACAGTTAGTTGCGCAGGTTGAGCAGGGTCTTGACTCACCCTGGCTGTGAACTCATGTTCTACCAAAAGCCTAAAAGGGATCAGACTAAACCTCTCCCAGCTCCGGTTGGCTTTAGCCAGTGCGCCCCGTTTCGTGGGCATGTACTCTCTGGGCCACTTCGATTCCGCTCGGCGGTGGTAGCGGGCCATGTGGTAGCGGGCGACAGGTTCGGGGCCCAGACGCGGAGCGGCAGCGCTCTGCACTGCTTGGACCCGGGGGCGTGGGATTGCGGGCTCCAGCCGAAGAATGGGCATGCGGGGTTGTGGGCCCGCGCGGGGACCAGACCTGTGGGTTGCGAGCTCCGGCCAGAAACAGGGCGCGGTTCGGGGCTGGCTGGAGGCAGGGTACAGTTGCGGGCACTAACGGTAGCAGGGCCCGGGCTCTGACAGAGAGCGGACTGAGGGTTGCGGGGCCTTTCATTGTAGCCGGGCCGCGGACTGCCGCTGCTACGGGAGAGGACGCGGGTTCTGGGCTACGGCGGAGAGCGGGGCTACGGGGTTGCAGGACTCAGCCTGTGACGGGGCCCGGGCTCTGGCCAGGAGCGGGCCTCGGGGTTGCGGGTCGGTGTAGCGGGCCGCGGCCGCTGCGCGCACAGGTTGTTGGCTCCGCTGGGACAGGAGGCTCTGGGGTTGCGGGCTCTGGCCAGAGAGAGGACGAGGATGTGGTCTTGCCGGGGACAGAAACGGGGTTATGGGCTCCGGCTGGGAAACGGGCTACAGGTTGCTGGGCTCTGGCCTGGAGGGTAGGGGTGACGGGGCGCTCCAGCAGGAGCGGAGCCTCAGGATCGGCCGACAGCGGACCGCGGATTGCGGGGCTCCGGCGGAGACTGGGCTCAGAGTTCAGGCTCTAGCCAATAGAGGGCTCCGCCGGCGAAAGAGCGAGATGGGTTGCGTGCTTCGGCTGGGTTAGCGGGGCCGTGGGTTCGGGTTGCGGAGCGCGAGAGAGTGGGCTGGGTTGCGAGTCTCAACCGGGGTAGCGGGGCGCAGCGCGTATTCTGGCGGAGAGCGGGCTCGGGTTGCGAGTCTCCACCAGAACGAGCCTGGGTTGCGGGGCTCCAGCCGGAGAGCGGGGCGGGTTGAGGGGCTCTGGCGGGTAGCGGGTCTTCGTGTGCGGGCTAGCTGGGATACCGGGGCCTCTGAGCTCCCGGGAGAGTGGGGCCGGGGTTCAGCTCGGGTCGGTGTAGCCGGGCACGGACCTGTTGCACGCCACCGGGTACGGAACAGTGGGTGCGAGGCTCGGCTGGGAGCGGCGCTACGGGCGCGGACCTACACGGTACAGCGCCTCGGCTCTGGCCGGAGAGCTGACGTGGAGTTGCCGCGCTCGGCGTGGTATGCGACCGGAGGTCGCGGGACCCGCAGGAGTGGGGCTCCAGGGCGGGATCTACCTAGTAGCAGGGCCTTCTGAGCTCCGCCGAGAGGCGGCCACGGTGGCCCAGTGGAGCGGACTACGGTTGGGCTGACCGGGAGAGCAGGCTATGAGTTGCGGGCTCTAGCCTGGGTAGCGGGGCCTCCGGTCCAGCCTGGAGAGCGAACTCAGGGTTGCTAGCTCCGGCCGAAGACGGGCTGCGGGTCTCGGGCTCTGACCGGGCGGACCGGCCGCGCGCACAGTTTAGTGGGGCCGTGTTGCGGGGTCCGGCCGAGGTGGGACCGCGGGGTTGCAGGGCCTCGGCCGGAGAGCGGGCGGGGGTTGAGAGTTCTCGCCGGTAGCAGGGGGTGGCCGCGGAGTTGCGCACTCGTCCGGAGTTGCGACCGCGGGGTTGCGGATTCCGCCGGAGAGCAGGGCTACGGCACCTCAGGGAGAGCAGGACTAGGGTTGCGGGCTCCCGGAAAGTGGGGCTACGGGCTGAGGACCTCTGGCCTTGGCCAGTAGAGCGGAACCTGGGCTGCTGGGCTCTGCGCAGAAGGACGGGACTGCGGGATTGAGGGCTCTGGCCGGGTATCGGGGCACGGGATGCTGGCTCGGCAGGAAGCGGGATCGTGTGCGCTGCAGAGGTTCTTCGGAGAGGGCTACCTGGCGGTTGACAACAGGCTCTGGCCAGGGTAGCTGGGATCCTGGCTTGCGGGGCTCTAAATGGGGTAGCGGGGCCTCTGAGCTCCGACCAGGACAGCGGGGCTACAGGGTTGTGGGGCTCGGGTAGGTGTAGCGGGGCTGCAGGACCTGCTTCACTGCCACCAGGGTAGCCGGGCTCCGACCGGGGTAGCGCAACCGCGATGTTGTGGAGCTCCGACCGGGAGAGTGTGACTACGGGGTTGTGGAGCTCCGGCCAAGAAAGCGGGGCTGCGGGGTTGCAGGGCTCTGGCCGGGAGAAGGGTCTCCGGTGTTGCGGGACTCTAGCCAGCATACAGGGGCCTCCGGACTCCAGCCGGGAGAATGAGACCACAGGATTGCGGGTCTCCCGCCGAAGGAGCGGGGATGCGGAGTTGAGGGACTCTGGCCGCAGGAGTGGGGCTTCGGGGCTCTGGTCGTTGTAGTGGGGCGCGGGACCTGCCACGGTGCCACCGGGGTAGAGGGATCGCGGGGTTGTGGGGCTCCGGCCGGGGTAGCTGAACCACAAGTTTGCAGGGCTCCTACTGGGAGAGTGGGGCTGCAGGGTTGCCTTTGGCCAGGAAAGCGGGGCCATGGGGTTGCGGGGCTCTGGTCGGTGTAGCGGGGCTGCAGGACCTTCCGCACTGCCACTGGGGTAGAGGGACTGTGGGGTTGCGGGGCTTCGGCCGGGAGAGAGGGGCTCCATGGTTGAAGGGCTCTAGCCGAGGTAGCGGGCCTCCGGGCTCCGGCCGGGAGAATGGGACCAGGGGATAGCGGGTCTCCAGCTGAAGGAGACGGGATGCGGAGTTTGTGGACCTCTGGCTGGGAGAGTGGGGCTGCAGGGTAGCCTCTGGCCGGGAGAGCGGCATTGCGGGGCTCTAGCCGGGGTAGCCGGGGCATTGGGGCTCTATCCGGGAGAAAGGTGCCATGGGGTTGCGGAGCTCTGGTCGATGTAGCTGGGCTGTGGGACCTGCCTCACTGCCATCAGGGTAGCGGGACTGCTGGGTTGCGGGGCACTGTCCTGGAGAGCGGGGCCCCAGATTGGGTCTACTGGTGATGCGGGGCTCGCTCCGCGGGAGATGGGGCTGTGGGGTTGAGAGGCTCTGTCCATGGAC
>NC_133782.1:38968551-38985036 GCF_003597395.2 Chelonoidis abingdonii
TCCCCTCAATTGCTGTAGACCAGTGTTCTCAACCAGGGTCTGGGGCCCTCTGGAGGGCCAAACAGTTGCAGGGGTCACCAAGCAGAGCCAGTGTTAGACTCACTGGACCCAGGGAGAGCTGAAGCCTGCTATTATGGGGCTGAAGCCTGGGCCATTGAGCCCCTATCACTGAGGTCTAAGCCAAAGCCTTGAACAATTTAGCTTTGTGGTGCCCCCTGTGCATGGGACCCAGGCAATTACCCTGCTTGTGCCCCCCTTAATGCATCCTGCCTTCTACAAGCAGAAAAACCAGTTGTTGTGGCACAGGTGGTCCGTGGAATTTTTATAGCACTTGTGGGGGCCTCAGAAAGAAAAAGGTTGAGAACCCCTGGTTTACAGCAGTGTGTCTCAGCTAGGGTTTGGGCTCCCTGGGGCGCTGCAGGCAGGTTTCAGGGTGTCTGCCAAGCATGGTCAGTGCTAGACTCACTAAGGCCTAAGGCAGAAAGCCAAAGCCCTGCTGCGCTGGACTGCAGCCCCGGACCATGAATCCCACCACCCAGGGCTGAAGCCTAAGCAACTTAGCTTTGCAGTGCCCCCTGTGGCATGAGGCCCTGGTCAGTTGCCATTCTTGCTACCCTCTAACACCAGCCCTGGCTTTTATATGTAGAAAAACAGTTGTTGTGGCACAGGTGGGCCGTGGAGTTTTCATAACATGTGGGAGGTGTGGGGCTTAGAAAGAGAAAGGCTGAGAACCCCTGGTGTAGACCATCAGTATCTCTACTGGAGTTGGCAGGTATCAAAGGGGATAAGCCCAGTGTGAACGAGGTCACACTCAGACTCCGACTGACCAACATTTCCATGTTAATTTCAGGGACATTTGCAGAGCCCTCACTACAAGTCCCTCGAGGCAGGGGGAGGATCGTGGGGAGTGCTGGTCACTGGCATCCGCATGAGGGGGTTGGCCACTGGCTCCTGGGGGAAGGGGCAGGCCTGACATGGTACCCCTGTAGCCCTGATTCTGAAGGCAAGATCCACTGGGGCAACCTGACTGCTGAGTGCCTTGGGGAGAGGGGACCCCTTGGCTTGTCTATTCCCCTGTGGGAAAGGAGCATCCAGCTTCCCATTTCCTCATCTTGTCTGTGCTGCCTTCACCTCCTCTTTCCATCCACCTTCTCCGAGGTCACTGAGAGTGACGGGCACCGTGGCCAATGGAAAGCCCCCAAGCACTGGTTCTAATCCAGCCCGATCACCTATTATTGTCCAGTCACTTTCTGGGAGTGATAACATTATGCAGTGGGGAGTAGGGAGGTTCCTGGTTGCAAAGGGGAGTGTCCCTGACATGCTGGGTGACCCAGTCAGCCTGAGCAGGCTGCAACGGCCAGATTCACAGAGGGATGTAGGCATTGCAAAGGCAGATTCTCGCCTAAGCTAGCCAGGGGGAGATGCCAGGGAGAGAGGCATGCAGAAAGCCCTGCCTCCCTTGGGGAATTTGGCACCTAAGTCTGAGCTGCAGGGAGATGCATCCCTCTGCTTGGGATTCCCAACTGTGATCCGTTTCTGGGAGTCAATGCAGGAAGCTGTGGGGTAGAGGGGAGAGATACCTAAGCCCCAGAGCAATCCATGAGCCAGAGGACAACAGACGTTCATCCCTTAACTCAACTGCATGGCCAATGCAGTACGTCTGCCCAGAGTTTGCCTACCAGAGCGGGACCCCATAGGCATGTCACACAGAATGATGGAGCAGGAGTACTTCCCTTGTAGCTCTTAGCCACATGGTCAGTGCATTCACCTGGGGTATGGGAGACAGAAGTGGGGATGTGCATCTAGGGTCTCCCACTCCCCAGATGATACCCCAAGTGCTGGGCTAATGGTTGTGAGGGAGCCCTTGTTTCGCCGTTACATGGCCTAAGCTCCTAACTCCAGGAGAGGGGTCACAGCTGGGAACCCCATCAGGGGACACACCCGGTAGCCTGCGCTTAGGTGCCTACCTTGAGAGAGGGAGAGCTTAGCACACTGCACTCCCATTGGCCGCTTAGCCGAGGAACTGCCAAGTGCATTGGTTTATGGATCCCATTCTGAGGTGCCATCATCCCCCATTCACTGACACCAAACACAGGCTTTTGAACCCCAGTCATTTTCTAGGTACCTAACACTTAGCTGTGGGGACCTCAGCATTGCAAGGTTATATTTCTTGTGAGTCCAGCCCAGGTGCCTAAAGCGGAACAAACCTTTCAGTCAGGACCTTTAGCTGTTAGAAGCTGAAGTGGTCCAAATCTTTGACAAAAAAATATTCTCTACAAAAACAACAGTTTCATGACATCAATTTTATTTTATTTTTTTTTGTGGGAAAATGTCATTTTCAATTAAATTTTTATTTTACATTGGGAACATTTTAAACAGTGGTTCCATTTTGAATTATTATCAACTTTATTTTTGCACTGCCAGTTATGCATAAAGTGCTTACATGCCTTCCTTTTCTTAATTCAATGTGATCTTACGTTAGGTAAAAAATGCCAAAAGTACCGATTTTTGAAATGTCAGAAATCAGAACATTACTGAAAAAAACTTCAATCAGGAATGTGGACATTGTCCATGACATCACTGTTGGTTTTACTTGGAAGAGAGATCATTGAGCCAATTCCTCCACCCAGAGTTCCTGACTCAGTTACCTCAGAGATCCCTGCTTAACCCTATGACTACTAGTTCCCTCCTCTCTCACCACTCCTTTGACCTGGTCCAGGCCCAGGAACAGTCCACCACTCCTGCTTCTTCCCCTACCCCATCTCCAAGCAAAGACTATTCCCTGCTTCTGCCCATTGGCAACCTGGTCATCATTTCCTTCCTCTCTCACTCTCCCCTTTCTGTGTCTAGCCAGTCCCCCTGTTCTGAACATTGCCCAGGTGGCTCGCCCACATGACTGAACACACAGTTGAACTGGGGAACTCACTGCCACAAGGTATCACTGAGACAAAGAATCAGCAGGTGAGACATTGGCATGGATTATGAGAGCCTCCATGGTTATGTTAGATAAGAAGAAAATAACCTGCCTGGTGAAGGTCTCCACCAGCCTCTAGATGCTGGAAACTCCCTGACATGAAGGTCAGTGCAGAATTGTCCATGGGAGAGGGGTGCCCCTTGCCTCTCCCTCTACAGCACTGGGCTGTCCACCAGGAGTCACTGCTCTGAGCAGGGCTGTTCCCTGGAGCCTGGGGAAAGAGGCACATTTAGTCCGATAAATCCTGCCAACTCTCGGGTGGGGTTCGGAGCGCCATGCATGGGGCTCTGCCTTTGACCGCTGCCCACTGGAGTGACAGCAGTGGTCCTCCCAGTCCTCACTCCTGCCAGACAGAGTATCTGCTTGTGAGCGGGGGGACAAGTTTGCTGGTTCTCTGCCTCCTTCACAGAGCATCGACTGTTGGGCTGGGGACTTGGCTGGTGGTTACTCAAGAGCAAGTACGTCTGGCGGTAAACACCCGATTGCGAAAACCCTGCGGGCCAGTCCCTGTCGGATCCTTGCAATCAGATCTGCATGATCCGGAAATGATCCCACGTGAAAAGCATAGAGAGCCAGCTCCTCTCCGCACCAATCCAACGAGAACCTTACCAAGCCGTCCGCTTCTGGCTGGCACTTAGAGGCAGCTCCCATCATTCCGAACTCCAGCTGTTCTGGTGGTGCAGCATTTGGTCCTGGCCCATGAAATGGGCATAGACTTTGGTGATTCCTACATTCCTGTGGAAACAGGCAAATTCTATTTGAAGAAAAACAACAAATATTCACCTAGATCCATGAAAATCTATCTACCTATGTATCTATGTACCTCTATCTATGTATCTCTGTACACTATCTATGTATCTCAGTGAAGTTGGGGTTATGGCCTTTAATGGACTCTTAGGATTAAGACTTTTTGTTTTAATAGTAAGTCTTATGTTCAGATCTTCACCACAGTGCTGAGAACCTTCTCATGACCATGGTTTAATTCGTGTGTTCCTAATTAATCTAACCAATGGGTAAAAATGTTGTGTCCATGAGAACATGGTGCCTAATCTGTTTACACAAATGCTGCTTTTACTGCGCAAAAAACCAACAAAACAAACAAACAAAAATCAGAACTAACACTACTGAAGTCAAACAGTTATTTTAGGATGAAAGCTTTCTAGAAGAATAAGGTTTTGACACATGTCCTAAAAGACACACTTTACACAACGCACTGTCAACCTGTGGAACTCTTTGCCAGAGGATGTTGTGAAGACCAAGACCATAACAGGGTTAAAAAGAACTAGATAAATTCCTGGAGGATAGGCTATAGTTAGCCAGGATGGGCAGGGATAGTGTCCCTAGCCTCTGTTTGCCAGAAGCGGAAATGACACCAGGGTGGATCACTTGATGATTACCTTCTGTTCATTCCTCTGGGCACGTGGCATTGGTCACTGTTGGAAAGACAGGATACTGGGCATGATGGACCTTTGGTCTGACCCAGTATGGCCACTGTCATAAACAGATAGTTAAGGGTTAATGCCTCTTTTACCTGTAAAGGGTTAAGAAGTTCACCTAGCCTAGCTGACACCTGACCAGAGGAACCAATGGGGGAATAAGATGTTTCAAAAGGAAGGAGGGAAGTTTCCTTTGTTCAGTTTTTTTTCAGTTTCAGCTGGAGTGAAAAAGATCAAGGAACCAGCCTCTTATCAGAGTAGTAAGTTTTAGAAAGGAATAAATAGGTTTATATTTATTTCTTTATACCTGTCTTGTGCAATTAAAAGAAGAATCAAATTGGGTATTTGGGTATTTTCATTGATGTAATTAATTTTTTGCCCAGGGGAACATCCTCTGTGTTTTGAATATGTTGTCTATGAGAGTAGCTGGTATGCTAATCTCTCCCAGAGGGTTTTCTTTTACCTTTCTTTTTTTTAATTAAAATCCTTTTTCCTAAAATAATCTGACTGATTTTTCCTTGTTTTTAGATCTAAGGGGGTTGGATCTGGATCCACCAGGAGTTGGTGGGAGAAAGGAGGGGGATAGCTAATTTCTCCTTGTTTTAAGGTCCAAGGGCTTTGGATCTGTGTTCACCAGGAAATTGGTGTAGTCTCTCAAGGCTACCCAGGGAAGGGAGTGCTTGGGGGGGCGTGGCAGCCAGACCAGATATAAGCTGTTAATTGAACTTAGAGCTTCTCATGCAGGTCCCCCACATCTGTACCCTAAAGTTCAGAGTGGGGAAGCAACCTTGACAGTCGCTCTTATGTTCTTATATTTAGGATTCCACAAGTGTAAATAAAATCAAAATCTATATTGTCTCATTCTTCCAGACGTTTAGTTTTCTGGGGGTAGATATACTTGGGGAATAGGAATGATTAGTTACATGCAGTAGTCAATGTTTTGTTCTTTTCTGGTCTACCCATATGTCATCTCTTTAATGGGGTTTTCTGAGGGAGAAGGTTTGTTCCCCACAATGAAACAGGGGAACAAAAGAGTTTCCATGGGCACCTCATATTGAGATTATTATGTTAATGCATCTAGGATTTTATTGTGTTAATTATGCTTAATAAGGGTGCCTGGAACCTTGAATATGCATCCTTTTATTATTTTGTACCTAAAGACATACATCAATACCCTGACATTTTTCCTACGATGGAAAGGCTTTCTGGAAGAGCAAAGTTTTGACATGTGTCCTAAAGACAAGCTGATTTGGGAAAATGAGGTCAAAATTTGATCCTATTTTTGTTGCTGAGATTTAACCTCTCCCTTTGAAGGGATCCAGGTTTGGCAAATGGTTAATACACACAAGGATCCAAATATGGCTAAACACACCACGGAGAAGACGAGTGGAAGGTTTGTAAGTGTTTGACTTCCAGCTCAGCTGGACCTATGCAGAGTCGCTTCATTGACATCCATATTTAACACTAATGAGTTTCTGCCCAAAGACTCCGGGATAAACTCAGTAGTGACATAATCACTGGGGTAAGTTATTTGTGAGGGGTCATTTTATTATAACCTTTGTGTAAATGGAGAAATACCATCATATCCACTGGCCTGGCATTCCATGTAGATGTAGTCAAAGGCAGAAAGAATACAGTGATTAGATAGAGAGCAGGGGAGGCTCTAGGGATTTTCCCACCCCAAGCAAGGCAGGCAAGCTGCCTTTGGTGGCTTGCCTGCGTTGGGTCTCCTGGTCCCGCGGTTTCAGCGGACCTCCTACAGGCGTGTTGGGGCCTGGAGCCACCCCGACAGACAGTATGTCTTCATGGCAAAGAAAACCCTGGGTTTCAGAGTCCAGGTTTACAGATTTGGGCTCGCACTAGTGTGTTAGTGTCTGAGCACATTTTAAGTGACTAGGAAAATATTTTACAGCTGCTACCTAGGCTTCTATGCATTCCAAATGCAAAATGTAAGACTTTAGTCTTGTATTGAATGATCTGGCTGATTTGGGCGATTGAAAGAACAACAGGACACATGATAGTAATATTTGTGTGTTAAGAATGGGATATTCTAAGAGATCTAACGGAGTTAGGTACATAAATCCCCTCGGGTAGTCAAGGTGAGTTGGGCACTTAATTTCTTTAAGCTGTTCTGAAAATCCTACTCATAGTTCACATCCTGGTTCAAGAGTACACTGTATAGTTCCAGATTCTGCCACAAACCCCCTTGCTTCCTTTCCTCATTTCTCATTGGAAATATTTGGATTTCTTCCTGGGATAAATTTGGCCCATTCTGTCGATCTGGTTTCTATTCTCTCCTCTGCTAGAATTCTTTGAGGGGTGGGGTCAACAAACATACGAACAACGGTTATCCAGTGTACCTGGCCTTTCAGAAAACCTTTGACAATGTCCTCATCAGAGGCTCCTATTCAAAATAACCCGTCTAGCAAAGAGAGAAAGTCCTCTCATGAATAAGTAATTGATTAAAAGACAGAAAACAAAGGGTAGGAATAAAGGTAAGTTCTAAGAATGGAAAGGTAATAGTGGTGTCTCTCAGAGATCTGTATTGGACCAGTGCTGTTCAACTTACTCATAATGATCTGGAAAAATGGATAAACAATGAGGTGGCAAAATTTGAAGATGGTACAAATTACTCAAGATAGTTAAGCTCAAAGCAGATTGTGAAAATTTACAAAGGGATCTCACAAAACTGAATGTGGCAACGGAAAATGGCAAATAGATTAAATGTAATAAATGCAAAGTAATGCACATTGGGCATAAATCAATATATCATACAAATCAGGGTTAAATTAGTGTCACACTCAAGAAAGAGAGCTTGGAGTCATGTGAATAGTTCTCTGAACAATCTCAATGTGCAGGTGCAGTTCAAAAAGATACAAGTAGAAGAATTTAGGAACCATGGAAAGGATAATAGACAGAAGATACCATAATGCAACTTTCTAAATCATGGTATCCACACCTGAAAACTGTGCAGTTCTGTCACCCATCTCAAAAAGAAGTAGAAGAATTGGAAAAGGTACAGAGAGGGCACACAATATTAAGGAATGGAACAGCTACTATATGGGATAGATTAAAAGACTGGGATTTTCATTTGAAAAGAGATGACTTAATGGGATATGATAGAGGTCTAAAAAATGTGACAGGCATGGGAAAGTGTAAAAGTGTCATTTACCCCTTCACAAACAACAAGAACCAGGGGTCACAATGAAATTATACAGCACATTTAACAAAAAACAAGGATAGTCATTTTGTATTAGTTGTCAGCGATGTTGTGAAGTCCTAAAATATAAAAAAGAATCAGATAAGTTCATGGAGGAGAGATCCATCAATGATGATTAGCTGAGATGGTCAGGGATACAACTCCATGGTCTGGGTGTCCCTAAGCCTCTGACTGCCAGTAGATGGGACTGGATGACAGGAGATGAATCAATCATGTTTCCCTCTTCTGTTCATTCCCTTTGAAGTACCTGACATCAGCCACTGTCAGAAAGCAGGATACTGGACTTGATGGACCATTGGTTTGACCTATGTCGTTTATATATTTAATGTTGTATGTAAAACTTACAATTTTCTTAACTTACAATTGCATGGAATAAAATGGCTGGCTATTTCTTTTCAATATGAATAAATTATATTAGTACAACTATTTCAAGTAGCAAAATTAAATGAATTTATGATGCTATTGCATACAATTTGTGGAAAGTAGCTATTTAGTCCATGAACAGAGGGGATGGAGGAGTGGCAACAGGAAGCTGATGGGCTAAAAGAGAAAGCAAGGAGCCTTGATGTGTGCAAGGGGCTCAGCTGACAAAAGCTATGAAATGTGAGACCTACCTATTACACTAGTATTATTGTTATGATGTATCTAGGAGAGAGAGAGAGCACATTTTGAAAAAAATGGAAAGTACTAAAAGCAGATAACACTTGGAAGAATGGACAACAGCTAGAGGAAGCTAAAACATCTATTTGCAACTATTCGAAAAAGTATTATAAATACTTCATCAATGCTAAGTTGTCATAAACAGATGCTAAGGGTTAATGTCTCTTTCACCTGGAAAGGGGTAACAACAACACCTGACCTGAGGACCAATCAGGAAACCAAGAATAATTTCAAATCTCAAGGGAGGGACGTTTTGGGTGTGGGTCTTTGTTCTCTGTTTGTTGCTCCTAGGCTCTGAGTGATCAAACTATCTCCAGGCCTCTCTTAATCTCTTCGTTCCAAGTTGTAAGTACAGATAGAAAACATAACTAGGTTTTCATTGTTTTCTGTATTTGCAAGTGTATAGTTTGCTGGAAATTGTTTAAATGTATTTTTCTGAATAAGGCTGTTTATTCATTTTTTATAAGTTAAGAGACCCTGTAATATTTCATCTTGATTACAGAGGAAATTTTTATGTCTTTCCTTCTTTTTTTAAAAGCTTCTTTTTAAGACCTGTTTGATTTTCTTTTCTAGTTGAGGTCAAGGGATAGGAATCTCTGCGCCAAGATTACTGTCTCTCTCAAGGAAAGACTGGGAGGGGAAAAGAAGGAGGGGGGGAAGGTGAATGTCCTCTCTGTTTTTGTAATGCAAGGAGTTTAAGTACAGTAATCTTCAGGGTAACCTGGGGCGGGGAAGCCTGGGAGGAGGTAAAGAGCAGGAAGGGAAAGGTGGTTATTTCCCTTTGTTGTGAGACTCAAGGCATCTGAGTCTTGGGCGCCCAGGGAAGGTTTTGGGGAGACCAGAGTGTACCAGGCACTGGAATTCCTGGTTTGTCAGCGCTACAGGACAAGCTGGTAATTAAGCTAGAGGATTCATGCAGGTACCCAAATTTTGGACGCTAGGTTAAGATTTGGAATTATACCTATGCATCAAGTCAGTCCACTTAAGCTCCGAAAAGGGTTAAGAAAGGGAACCTAATGTCTAGAGAATGTGTGGAGGCATATATGCTGGATCTGCCATTAAGATAATAGTATATGAAATTAGACATATTTTGAGTATTAAACAGATTTCTCAAGAATTATAAAGAGAAGGCCACCTATAGAACCCAGAATTATTGTCCAAAGTTGCTACTGACTCAGGAAAGACCACACTGATAACACATTACTTTAGGTAACAAGATATATGATAGCTCCATTTGAGAAGGATAGATCCACCAACATTAAAGGCATAGGGAAACATAAGTATGGGCAAATCTTCTAATAACAGAAAGGCAGAGACAATTAATTCATTTAGCTGGGATTAGACTCATAGA
The DNA here is from genome assembly GCF_003597395.2 of Chelonoidis abingdonii. NCBI lineage: Eukaryota > Metazoa > Chordata > Testudines > Testudinidae > Chelonoidis > Chelonoidis abingdonii. The sequence goes on from NC_133782.1 coordinate 38,978,193, forward strand.
CTTTAAGGTCAGAAGGGACCATTATGATCATCTAGTCTGACTGCACAATGCAGGTCATCACAATCTCACCCTTCATTCCTGCAGCAAACCCTTAGCCTATGTCTGAGTTACTGAAGTCCTCAAATCGTAGGTTGAAGACTCAAACTCAGAGAATCCTCCAGCAAGTGACTCGTGCCTTCATGCTTCAGAGGAGGCAAAAACCTTCCAGAGCCTCTGCATCTGCCCTGAAGGAAAACTTCCGTCCTGATCCCCAATATGGTGATTGTAGTTTAAACCCTGAGCATGTAGGGAAGACTCACAGCAGCATCCAGGAAGATTCTCTGTAGTAACTCAGCCCATCCATTTAACATCCCATCACAGACCACTGGACATACTTACCTGCTGATAATCAAATATCAATTGCCAAATGAATTGCCAAATTAGCTATTCCCATCATATCATCCCTTCCATAAACTTATCAAGCGTATCTTAAGCCAGATATGTCTTCTTACCCCATACTCCCCTTGGAAGCTGTTCCAGACTTCACTCCTCTAATGCGTTAGAAACCTTCTCTAATTTCAAGTCTAAAGCTTTGAGCAGGAGGTTGGACTAGATGATTGACCCTGAGCAGGGGTTGGACTAGATGATTCTGAGGTCCTTCCAAACCAATATCTGTGATCTATGATTCTATTAATTGGGTCGATTAGAGTACATATTGAATCATTTTCTTTGGAATTTGGACATAATGAGTACAAAGTTCATGCTAAGAGGTTGACCATACACAATTTTTTTAATGTCAAAAAATGATAAAGATATGATTGTTAAAACTCTACGGAAAGTTCATTTAAACAATGATACAATTGAAAAATAAAAGATAATTCAAGATACATTCTGTCTTTATAGTTTCTTCCTGAGGAAAGATTCTGCTCATCAGTTCCTGATGGCCTTTTCATCTCAGCGTTTCTCAGCTGTAGATCATTGGGTTCAGCATTGGGGTGATTACAGTGTTAACGATTGAAGCCAACTGTTCATGGGCAATTCCGAAGGGCTAGCATAGATGAGATGCAGGGTATGAATTGTAAACACACAATGTGATCTGGATCACAGGTAGACAGAGCTTTGTGCTTTCCATCTGTATACATGTCTTTATCTGGCAAATATGATGATGTTGTGTACGAAATGAGCAGGATGATGAACATTACTATGACAAGCATCTCACCATTGGAAACCATCAGCACTGACCAAGTAGGATGTCATGCAGGGCCAGTTTGATGACTTGTGATATCACAGTAGAAATTGTCCAAGATGTTTGGACCCAGAAAGGCAGCTGGAGGATCAATCAATTGAAGCAGAGTGAGCCAATCCACCCAGCCATGCCCCTGCACCAGCCCCATGCACACACACGGTTCATGACAGTTAAGTACCCAGTGTTTATAGATGGCTACGTACCGATCAGGCCATCACACAAGGACAACAACCATAGCACCGGCGATGAATAGTGAAGAAGAACATCTGGAAGGATGCACTCTTGAACGAGATAGTTCTGGCTGGGAAGGAGACCCAACAGCAATTTTGGAGCATTGACTGATGAGTCACTACATCTAGGAAAGCCAAGTTGGCCAGCAGGAAGTACATGGGGTGTGGGCGGCGGCTGGTGATCACAGTGGTGATATGTGAAGTTTCCCAACCAGGTGTCAGTAGACTATGAAGAAAACAAGAAAGAGGCATTGCTCAGCTCAGCATTCTGGGTGAGGCCCAAGAGAACAAATTCTGTCACTGTGGAGCTGAGGTTCTGCTGTTCCATTTACTAGCTTCAAAACATGCTAGAGAGGAACTGAATAATTAAGTATGAAGAATTTTTATTATTCCTTTCCTTGATTATTAGTATAAGTCAATATTAATGCCTCTATCGACACTTTGTTAATAATTATCTTAGTTTACTAAATTCAGTCATCCTCAGTGCAGGGAATCCCTCTAAGCAGACCCTGTGAACTACACCAGTTGTCATGTTGAGTTTGGGGATCTGAGAGTGAAAGGAGCAGCCTACTAAATCAACCTTTGCCTAAACATTAGATAGGAAATATCAAGCCTGTTCTGGCCTATACTTTAAGAATTTAAGATGTATTCTTATCACGTAACTGTTATGAGATATAAGAAAGAATCAAAATCATTGTCTATCTGCTGTTAAGGCCTTCTCTCACTGTGACAGTCTGAGCCTTGTTTAGTCAAATTGAAATAAGGCAATCTGGGCTATTAGGAAGGTATCCGATCTATTACCTCAGAGAAAGGAAAAGAGCCTAAAACATGTAAAGGGAAATTTAGTTTGATGTTTTTCTGTCTGTTAAGTGAACCTATTATCAATAACACAGCTGGCGAACCCTTATGTATCTCTATATCATGTAGTGTGTGAATCCTCCCTTCTTGTATTGTTTGATGTTTGAGTTTGCATGGTCTGTATTTGTTCTGTATGTTTCTGTCTTGCTGTATAATTTAATTTTTGTTGGGGCTTAAACTATAAGTAGGTGGGGATATAACTGGTAAATAACCGTTGTTGCAAGACGCTTAGAATTGGGTTAGATACTTTTTAGTAGAAAGATGGTCAAGTATAGCTAAACATTTACTATAATTAAGGATCAACAAGAAGTAAGTTGGGATTCGATAACGGAAAAGGAACGTGGGATGAGTTTGCTGGAAGTGCACCCCAATAAACTGAATTATGGTTCGCACTCCTAATGATGAGGGTCATTTAGAAATTGTCAGGGGGCTATGGACAAACAGATGCTCCTTCCCATTCGCAGAGCGTCAAGAAATGGCCAAGCGGTAGTCCTGTTTAAAAACTGAAGAAGGGTTGGAATGGAAAATTGGAAAACCACTTATTTAGAGGATTCACATGCCCAGTGTGTGCCCTTGGTTACAAGAAGAGAAGGAATTAACTCTAATTGTCTTTAGAAGTCATCGCATGTGCTCACCTTATCTGAAATAAATCCAGTCACTGTATTTAGGTTCCTATGGATTCTGGTGCATAATTTTAAACACCAGAATTCGAAAGCTGTGAACACAAAAACATTTCTGTCTATGCACCTCTGTTTAAAAATTCAAAACTGCTGTGGAATTATGGATTCTGAGTTTCATTAACATTTTTGAAAATCTCTAGAACAGATTTTTTTAAAAAATGTTCCCAATAAAACACATCTATGAAATAGTCAACATATCTAATTTTTCATGGTTATATTTTAAAAGGAAGGAAATGAAACTTTTCATGACATTGGTGTTCAAATTCCAATTTTCAATTAACATCTAAACAATTAGTTTTTGCAAATTTTATATTCAGATTGAATTTTAATTTTGATTCTTCCTTTTTTTTTATCTCGAGGGTCAACCAAAAAACTTTAAAAACACAAACATCTAGTTGTTTTTATCTACAGAGCTCAAAGTGATTTTAAAAAGAGGTTGCCATGAGCCTCAGTTCTGCATTTCTAAATGGCCCAGAGAGGTTGTGCACTGAGGGAACCAGGCATAGGACTAAGCTCTGCAGTCCTGCTCCCCTGCTCTCTCCACTAGGCCATGCTGCTTTCAATCTCTTGCCCCTCCCCAAATCGTATCCCTTTACTTTTTCATTATCTTCAGATTTGAGTTTTGAAGAAACCTCATTTTTCTGCAGAGAAATATATTTTGCCAGAGAATGCCAGCCAGCTTTCAACATCTCCTTCTTAAAGAACAGGGCCACGGTGCTGTGCATCATGCAGGAGAACGGCTTTCTGTGTAGACTACTGGCCATGGGTTCAATTTCTATATTGGCAAGGACACATTCTGGGACCCTAGGTAACTCACTTCCTCTCTCAGTCTGGATTTTCAAAGGGGAATAAGGGAGGTAAACACAGGGAATCCTGCTTAGGATTTATTGGCATTTCCCTGGGATTTTTCTAATTTTTGCTTCCTAGCTCCACCTTGCTTCCGAGATAATACCTTTCAGATCAGAGCAGCACAAAACACCTGCCATAGGAGATGCCTGGTCAGACAGAGCTAGCGTTACAAAGATTGGTGGTAAAGGCTCAGTGAACTGTTGTCTTCCTAACTTACTTAGGTTCTTCTAAAATCCAAACCAACATCTGAACTTCCCCCAACACCCACTTCCTCTCTGCAATAACAATATCAATTGCTAATTCTACCTACATTGCAGATTTTGAACAACAAAAGTCATGACCTCAGCTGTGTGGTGATCCAGAGTGGTTGCCTCCAAACAGTGAGGATGGTCGGGAAGTCACATCTCATAGCTGGTCATTGTTTTCCTGATGGCTGGGAAAGGGGACCTTGATCCCAAAGAGCAGACAGCCGCAGAATCTTCCCTTTATATCCCATCTGACCCATGCACAAGAGTAGTGCTAGGATCAAAGATTCACTGAAAGACCCGCTTAGCTTACTGAGCCAAATCAAGAGAGTTGCTGCTTTGGAGATGGAGATTTCAGTCTCAAGGGAAATTAATAAGTTCCTGAGTTTTTTCATTTTGTTTATGTTTCTTTTTAGCCACTCAACTGAACAGCATTTAATTTATCAAGCTGAATGAGCTTGACGCAAAGAGCACAGGGCTGAAATACATGTTTTCTGGCCTCCAAATGGAGGAAATGTCAGGATCCTGGGTTCTATTCCTTGCTCTGAGATTCAAACGGTTCTGTGGGTCAGAGCTGGAGAAAGTAACCATACTTCTGGGTTGCATGTCAGTTCTGTGGTCACATTGGTCTAGTGTCTCTGAGAGGGATCAGTTGTATTTCCTCATCCCTCTTGAACTCCTTAACATATTTGTTCAAGAGCTCTACGAAGATAAGAATAATTCTGGAGGAGATCTGAATGAATATCATCTGCAAAGTCAGTCTGTACAAAGTCAGCAGCCAATGTCAGTGTTGCCAAACTTCAACACTGCAGCTCAAAATACTCTCAATGTAATTCACTCCACTTAAGCTCAGGAAAATACATAAGAAAGGGAGTCAAATGGCTAAGAATGTGTGGGGAATAGTGGTCTTTCTCCATATTGCTGAGAATGCCTAGATAATAGGAGAGTAATCGGACAATGTTTGGAGGAAAATAAATAGATTTGGGATTACTAAAGTTCGGACACCCATGGAACAACAGTGACAGTCCAAAGTGATGTAGAATCAGGGAAGGAACTGTTGATAACAAAAATCTGCTAGTAGCCACATCTGTGATAGCCCATGTTTGGAGGACATATCCATTAGATAGTGGAATAAAGGAATAAAATACAGGGAATCCCTCCAGTAGAGAAAATGGCAGAGATTTCTAGATCAGAGCAGAGTGCAGAAGCATCATTTCCAAAGTGTAAACATTATGAGCAGAGTTCACCCCAATACATTTCATATGTGTAATAAAGGATTATAAGAAATTTATTTGTACTTGATGGAACATCATTGGAAAAAATACTATATATATATATATAAATATATAAAATCCAAGCTAATTATATATTGTTTTTCTCCCTGAAAACAAAATTCTGTTCCTCAGTTTCCTGATGTCATTTTCATCTCTGCATTTCTCTGTCTGTGGCTCATGGGCTCAGTATTAGGTATTAAAGTGTAAATGACTGAAGCCAAGTTAGCTAGAGTAATTTCCAGAAGGGCCAACATAGATGTAAGCAGGTAGGAATGTGAACAGGAACTGGATGTGGGATCCTCAGATGGACTGATCCTTGCTTCCCTTCCATGATCGTGTCTATCTTAACAAGATGGTGGTGTACTATGTTGTCAGATGCTAGGTGTGGTGTTCTGCTCTGTTCAATGTTGATATCATCACTGCATGCATGTGTTCCCTCTCTGTGTTGCCCCAGCTCTGGCACAGAGCTGACACAACAGAACCAGACAACCTAAATCCAATGACACAGACTCTAGTAAGGTACGAAGGCACATCGGCCAGGTTATTGTCAAGAGAAGAAACACAGTCCCAGCTGCCTGTGCAAACAAAGTCCAAGTGCTGCTAAGTGCAGCTAGCCAGTACATACGTGCAGGGCCTGCAAGAGTGTTCACGCCGTAGCAAAACTTCCACCTTAGCCCTCCCCCCACCCCCGCCTTGAGGCGCCCCCCCGCAGCAGCTCCCCCCTTGCCCTGAGGCCACCCCTGTGGCAGTTCCTCGCTTCCACCCTGAGTCCCCCTTGCGGACCTCCTCACCCCCACCCTCTGCCCTGAGCAGCCCCCCGCTCCAGCTCACCCCTGTCCACGCACAAGCACCCCAAGCACACTGTCACTGCTCTTCTCCCACCTCCCAGCTTGCGGCGCCTAAGCTGATTGGCGCTGCAAGCCTGGGAGGTGGGAGAAGTGAAGACTCACCCTGCCCCACCTCCTCCGAGCATGCACTGTACTTCCCACAGCGTGGGCCATCAGCTGCACGCACTGGGAAGCAGGAGAGTGAGAGCGCGAACAGTGCTCGGGAGAGCGGAGCAGGTGAGCGGGGTGGGGATTTCCGCTGTGTGCCGCTCCCCCTTACTGCTGCAGGCAGCCCTCCCCACGCCCCATGCCCCAGCTCCCTCCGCCTAAATGCTGCAGAGTGACACTGAGGCAGCCAAAGATCCGGCCACTGTGGTCGCGCAGAAGAACATGGCGCCCCAAATGGCATGCCCGTAGGCGACCGCCACGGTCGCCCAAATGGTTTGCACTGCCCTGCATGTGTGCTCCCTGGCAATGGACTCAGCTCGTCCATGGCGGACTTCCACTGCCCCCTAGGCTGGACAAAGACACCGGCCCCAGGAATGCATCTTATACATAGTGTGACAGACCCAAACCAGTGGTACAGGAGTCTGGTAGAGGGCAAATATACTGGTCACTGGATGAGTAGTTTCTGTTCCCGAGTGACCAGAGCAGGT
>NC_133782.1:38985136-39017865 GCF_003597395.2 Chelonoidis abingdonii
TCACCAGGAACATCAAACAAAGTACAAATCTGCAGCTCCCGAATGTCAAGAATCCCAGAGAAGAAATTTGAATCAAGGGTGGTCGGTGACATTTGTTTCTACAGTTCAGTTGTGGTGAATGGCTGTAGGGAAGGACAAAGACTGTGGGGATAACAGTGACAGAGGGAGTGCCCTGATTCCCTACAGCAAATCTCATAACGTGAGTGTCAATGAGTGCACAGCACTGGTCATGCTTAACCAAGTGTGGTGGAGTTATCACATGAATGTAAATTGGCGCAGAGCTCCCTTAAAGTCAATGGAGCTGCATCAGTTTAGCACCATCTGAAGATCTGGCTCAGATGTGGCTTGGTTAAATGACAATAGTGAAGGACGGAGCCAAGCAATATCCAAACTCAATGATCTAGTCAAGATAACTCCCCTGTTGCTCCAGACAGCAGGCTGTAAACTTGGGTATGAAACTAAAATACTAAAAAGCTAATAGTGCCTGATTTCCACTTTCCAGGGAAATATTTGCATGGACTCATAAAGCATTCAATTTCCACTGAAATACCACACAGATGGGATGCCTGCTTACAAACAGATTTATGGCACCGAATCCCAGCTGCATTTCCATTGCTGTGTGATGAGCAGCTAATACCGTCGCTCAGCTAATTCTATGTTGTGTTATTTCCCTCTGACTTTATGACTGCGCTGTGCAGGTCAGTGGCCATCAGGAGACTTTCTGGTTTTGGTTCTTGCTGTGTGACCTTGGGCCAGTCACTTCCCCTCCCTGAGCCTCTGTTTACCCTTCCTCCCTTTCTCTGCCTTGTCTACTTAAGTTGTAACCTCTCAGGGGCTGAGGCTGTGTCTTGCAATGTGTATGTTCTGTGCACCTCTTAAGAGCATTTCTGTTTAGCAGATATCACTGTGAGACAGAAGATACAGTGCCAGAGCAGGAGAGCTGAGATTAGTCCCATTTCCCTCCTCTATGTCTTTGGGCAGAGACAGACATTGTCTGGGGGCTTCAACTCTCTGGGTCTCAGTTTAAAGGTGCTTGCATGTATAACGCATATTCTGTGGGTATCAACTTTTTCTGTTTATTCATTTTTTTCATCCTGCAAATATCCCTTTAAAATAGCAATTAACAGCATTTCAGTAGAGTGAATTGGTTCAAAAGTGTGGTATTATTTGGACAATATTAGTGCTGTCACCTTGGTTTAATTCTAAGTTTCCATCCAGGGGAATAGAGAGATTTTCTGTTTAAATTATTTCAAAGGAAAACTGTGTTTTCAAATGAAGAAATTTACATGAGAAGTCTCTGCTATCCTTAAAATCATTTTTATTATAAAAAAAAAAATTCAAAAAATTCAGTGAAAATTTCCCCATTTTCAGAAGTTTCTATTAGCAATTCTTTGGTTCTCAATTAACAAAAACAAAAATGTTTTGGTTTTCACAATTTCTGTGAAAATGTTTTTTTTCCCTGCTGAGGAGGGGAGAAAGTAAATAAGTATAGACGTTTAAATTATGGTAAAAGGCTTGAGTTTCAGTTGTAACTCACAGTTCTATTATTACATTTCTCCAGCACATCAATACCCAAACAACTTTAATTTAGATTACAAACTTACAATGTTGGACTTTGTGGAATGTTTTCCAGCCTTTGATGCATCTGGCAGTCCACTGACAGCCATCTTCAGTGCCACGTATCAGTAATGCCTCTCAGCTCTGACACTGATCCTGGCTTGTGCACTCAGCAGGGTTACAGGTCAGGATGTAGTTATCAATGGCATGATGTCTAGTTGGGGCAGCCGGTTTCAAGCGGAGTGCCCCAGGGGTCGGTCCTGGGCCAGTTTTGTTCAATATGTTCATTAATGATCGGATGATGGGATGAATCGCACCCTCAGCAAATCACGAATGACACTAAGCTGTGGGGAGCGGTAGAGTGACGAGACAAATTGGAAGATTGGGCCAAAAGAAATCTGATGAGCTTTAACAAGGACAAGTGCAGAGTCCTGAATTTAGGAGATAAGAATCCCATGCACTGCTACAGGCTGGGGACTAAGTGGCAGGCAGCAGTTCTGCAGAAAAGACCTAGGGATTACAGTGGACGAGAAGCTGGATATGAGTCAACAGTGTGCCCTTGTTGCCAGGAAGGCTAATGACATATTGGGCTGCATTAGTAGGAACATTGCCAGCAGCTCAGGGATGTGATCATTCTCCTCTATTCAGCATTGGTGAGGCCACATCTAGCGTATTGTCCAGTTTTGGACCCCCACTACAGAAGGATGTGGACAAATGGGAGAGCCAGGAGAGGGCAATAAAAATGATTAGGGGGCTGGGGCACAGGACTTACGAGGAGAGGCTGAGGGAACTGAGCTTATTTAGTCCGCAGAAGAGAAGGGTGAATTTGATAGCAACTTCAAGTACCTGAAAGGGCATTCAAAAGAGGATGGAACTAGGCTGTTCTCAGTGCTGGCGATGACAGAACAAGAAGCAATGGCCTCAAGTTACAGTGGGGAGATTTAGATATTAGGAAACACTATTTCACTAGAGATGGTGAAGCACTGGAATGGTTACCTAGGAGGTGGTGGAATCTCTTTCCTTGGAGGTTTTAAGGTCAAACTTGACAAAGCCCTGGCTGGGATGATTTAGTTGGGAATTGTCTGCTTTGAGCAGTGGGTTGGACTAAATGAATTCCTGAGGTCCCTTCAACCCTGATATTCTGATTTAATGATTCTATGTATTGCCCTGGAGCTAAATAGCTGAATCCGGTCTCCAGGCGGTGAGCTCAGCTCTGATCTCGAATCTGGGGTAAATCATCCTGACAACCTTCCTCAGCTGACACTAACTCCCTAGAGGGAGAACATGATTAACACTGGTTCTCACTGAATGGACCGTGGCTAAAAACAAAGCAGGGCTGAGGACCAAACGGTGCCTGAAGGAGATTGCAGACCAAGATATATATTTGAGCAACAGACATGTGACCTACAATACCTCAGAACATGGTAGCACCACCAGCCCAGCTGGCCTGGAATAGCCTGTCCTTCATTAACCCTACATAAACAGCTCTGAGAGAGCAGAGTTTTACACAACACACACACCACGTTGCTCGCCATTCTTGAGATGCAGCCACTAGAGGACCCCACAGTTGGCACTAAAGTTACCAGAGGCAAACATTAAAAGCTCAGTGCAACTCTCTAAACTGGTGGAAATTGATACAGTTCCACTAGTTCTGAGTAGTTAGGGCTGTTCACGCACACAGTGGAGATGTGGCTTTGATTTCATTGGCGCTACACTGATTTTCTACTAGCTGGGATCTGACCTTAGACTGCCATGGAGCTAAGTCAGTTTTGGCTGGCTGGAAATATGCCTCAAAACTCTACTGGGTCTGTCTGATTTATACCAGTGGTCCATTTCCAGTTACTAATCCATATTTTTGTCTCTGAATCGAACTGAAGATGAGACAAAAGTTCAAAAAGTCTTCACTTTCTTAGTAATTGAGCCGTGGATTAATTTAAAAGAGTGCAACTTTAATGGCTAAGGAAGATTCATTCCCACTGGAGACAGAACTTTAGAGGAATTCAGTGTTGCTAAGATTTTCTGTATCTGATGAGATTTCTAGTGGAGATATAGACCTTTCTTTTTTTCTTAGCCACTATATATTTTTCCCTGCAGACACACTAAATAAAATAGCTCATTAGGCTGCAGGTACAATGCTTCGTGACATTTGAAAGCTGTTTAATTCACACTAGTTGTAGGTATGTCAGAGACTGAAAAATAGAAGGGTCAGAGAACCATCTGGTGAAATCAAGTGGACTCCATGGAGTCAATGAGGTCAAATCTAGTCCCCAATTTGTGCAGATCTGCATGGGTAAGATCTGCCATGGTACAGTTAGAGTCAATAAGACCAAATCCTCAGATGGTATAAATTTGATAGTGCTATGCAGCTATACCAGTTGATGTGATCTGAGTGTCTGTACCACGATGCCTAGTTTCATGTTTGTTCCAGTATTTCTGATTCTCATTGCTTAGAACCATGATGGCATTTTAATAACCATGCAATATTCTAAGATCTTGAGATCATGGTTCATAGACAGAAAGCTGTGAGATGGGCACCCAGCTGGGAAGTTAACAGCTCAATATATAGATAGTAGGTCTGTGGCCTCTAGGTAATGTAACAGGGATGGTGAGGGATCAGAGACAAGGAAAAGGCCCAGTCCAAGACACTCACTTAGAGCAAAGACCTACGCTAGCAAGAGGGAGGCCACCTCAGAGGCCCAACAGGAAAGAGTGTCCAGGTTGAACATTTTCCAATCTGAAAAGGTTTTTCATTTGGCAATTTCAGTTAATTTATGCTAAAGAGATGGTGAAAAAAAACTAAAGAGTCAAAATGAAAATGATGCTTTGCCGTACAGCATGGAGCAACGGTCGCCTGCTAGGATCACCTCAACATGCCCCAGCTGATCAATCCCCTGTCCTTGCCAGGAACAAGGGCACAGGTGGAACTACAGTGTTGCTGGGTCTTGGTCTGTGGCTCACAACAGTATAGTCTGCTGAGGACTGAAATACTTTAGTTTAACTGAAGATGTACAGCATCTAGGCCACCAGGAGAATGAACACAATCAAAGCCAGGAATCCCCTTGTGTATTAGGCAGCCTGTAACTGGATGCAGATACGAGTTCTCATGATGTTAGCATATTACAGCAGGTAGAAGATAGCCACATAGTGTTTGAAGGACATGACAGCAAAGAGGATGAACTCAGTGGATCCCACCAGGAAGTGGAAGCAGGCCTGGCCAATGCAGCGAGGGAGGGTGATGGTTTGGTACTTCTGAAAATTAGGTTTTTAGTCATGGGTGAAAGGGCTTAGAAGCAATAGAACAGTTCTCCCCCCCCACCACATACATTACCTGGACAATGTGCTTCAGCTCTGAGCTGGTGAGGTTTCTTCTAGGGGAAAAGGTAGCTACAGTCTAGTCCCCGTGTTTATACATACCTTAGCATCCTCGAAGATTCCACCAGGAACGGTTAGGGTTATTAGTACCCGACTCTTTTAACTGGAGATGGACTTGATGCTCTTGAGTTAGTAGTGCCTCTTTATCAACATCCAAAAACTGCCCAAAACTGAAAAAAAATGTTTTTTCAGCTGGATTTTCAATTTTTGAAAGAAAAACTAAATATTTTTGAGGAAAGAGAACCAACTGTGAAATAGAATTCCCCCCACCAAAAAAAATTGATGGAAAAAAGAGGACACCCCACCAGTTCTTTCCAACCATTACCAATGATGAATCCAATCATCTGTAGCATGAGGAACAAGGACACCAAATCTGCATTGAGGAGACTGACTGGAGGGAGGTTATTCATCAAGAATTAATTGTCTGTCTTTGTCCAATAAATATCCTTTGAATTTGTGTCTCCCAGTCCATGTTAGTTACTTCCATGACAACACAGTTTATACACAAATGGGCCAGATTCTGCTCTCAATTTCACCAATTCAAATCCAGATTAATTCCACTGATGTCAATGCAGTTGGGCTGGTTTACTTCAGCAGAGGATCTGTCCCAATTTTGGAGTTAAACTGGTGTGTGTTTTGTGGGAGGGAAAAATCAAGCTTTCATTCTGTGCCCAAGCAATGCCTATTAAACTGCTTTGTCACTTACACCTGTTCCATGGCCATTAAAAAGCCCGAATGGAAGCTTCTTTCCCTTCTGTGTAAAAATCAGGAGTGGATCAAAGGAATCAGACTGGTTTTTGGTTATTACTTCCATGTTCTTTGTGGTGTACCTTGTAGTTACCATTAGGTCTTAGGTAAACAAGATCTAAAGAGCAAGCAGTAGGCCATTTATCTATGCCAAAGGTCACAAACATACTTGCTCATATGTATGCTACCCGTTGAAACAATGTCTAAATCCCAATTATGGTTACAGTTTAGCTGAAACTCGCCTCCTACTCTGGTCTCTGAGTACACACCCTGAGGTCAGCTTGCACCTGTCCCTCTGTCTTTAGGGTGGAAAGTGTGATTCATCCCCTCTCAAACTGGTACCAGCTATAGCAATTTGTGTACCAACTATGATTTCTCCGGTTTGGTACTGGAATTCTTCCCACAGGAGCTGTACCAGTAGTAAGTTGAGTGATTACCGGCTTTTCCATACATTAGATTTATTACCACTGTAGGAACAAAGCATAAATAAAGAGAAAATATGAGAAATTCCAGATCTATCACTGCAGTAGTTTGGTAGGATAAAAACTGCTTTATTACTTGTTTTTAGGAAACATTCAATAGCTTTCTTCTCCAAAATACCCTCCACCATAGCAAGAAGAATGCAGTTATTTATTATTGAAATAAAAAAAATAATACTTAATATTAATGAACTTTGTCCCTAACACTTAAAAAGACAATAAAATCCACCAGCGTTAAAATAAATTGAACAGCAACTCAGCTATCCAGACATACACAGAAGCTTGTTCAATTCTTTATCATCTGGGAAAGAAAACTTAAGTCTCTCAGAAAACCGCTTCAAGATATTATGACATTGACACCTTCAAGATCGATAAAATTAACAGATACACCCATTTAATCAAATATATTCCACCCTGCCAATTCCTTCCCCCAAAAGTCACCTGGAACAAAAGAAACTAGTTCACACAAGAATCAATAAAATGAAAAACATGAAAAAGAAAGAATCAAGGAAACAAACAATCCAATTGTTTTATACCCCAACTACAATTTCTATCCCAAAAAAGCAGAAGGGCCAGAAAGGTCATGAATTCCAGTAGTGACCTAGCTATGGTTGTTAATATTCTGTGCAGCATGAATGATGATGGTCAGTATAAATCCTAAGACAGATAGATAGTGTGTATGTACAGTTATGAATAAATATTTAGATTCTGATTTTTATTTACACTGGTGTAATTCTAAACTAACTCATTTGACTTCAGTGGAGTTAGTCTGGATTTCATGAGTTCCTAACAGATTGGACCCTATGTTCCCAAGGAGACAATTTCTCATCAGTTCACTATATCCATAAAGAAGCTCAGAATGAAATCACAGTCAAGGTACAATACAGAACTTAATTCTTGGTGAATACTCCACAAATCAGTTTTTCAATGCAGCTTTGATCTCCTTGTTTTCTCATCTGTAGATGATCGGATTCAGTCATGGAGGCATGACAGCATAGAGAACACTCAGACATGAGATCTATTGATGGTGAGCTGGAGGTGTTTCAGATATCAAAAATGCAAGTGAAAGAAACAAGAGATCACAGTGAGGTAGGGAGGCAGGTGGAGAAGGTTTACTGGCCCTCTCCTCAGAGGGATTCTAAGCACGTTTTGAAGATATGAACATAAGAATATTATAAACAAAGCAGTTTAAGCCTAAAAACACACTAAAGGCAAGAGCGCAACTTCACTGAGGACGAGTCAGAGCAGAGATCTTGAGTAGCTGAGGGATTTCACAGAAGAACTGTTGATGACATGGACTGGCAGAAGGGTAACTGAAGGTGTTTCCGGTGTGCAGGGTAGAGTAGACAATCAGTAATCCAGGCACTGGCTGCCATTTGGACACAAGCTCTCCTGTTCATCACTCTCTCATAGTGCAGTGGTTGGCAGATGGCAGACTATCGGTCGTATGCCATGATGGTGAGTAAGGCAAGATCATGCAATGAAGACTACAAAGAGAAAGACTTGGGGGACAATCCAGGATAAGAAATCACCCTGGTGTTCATGAGGGAATTGATCATGGATTTGGGGATGGTGACAGAGATGGAGCCGAGGTCTATGATGGACAGATTTGCCAGGAAGAAGTACATGGGGGTGTGAAGATGGTGGTTGAGGGTTATGGCTGTGATGATGAGAAAATTCCCCATCAGGACTGCCAGGTAAATCACTAGAAACACCATAAAGTGCAAAAGCTGCAGCTCCCGAACATTAGAGAATCCCTGGAGAAGGAACTCGGTCACTGTGGTTCGATTGGACATTTTCTTTTCAGTTCATTGTGTGATAGCTGTGAAGGAAAGGACAAAGACAATGGGGATTATATTGACAGCGGGAGTGGCCCTGTTTCCCTGCAGCAATATCTCATGATTTGAGTGTCAACAATGCACAGCATTCATCACTGCTATTAACTAAGAGTGGTGACTTATCACATGAATGTAAATTGGCGCAGCTCTCTTAAAGTCAATGAAGCTGCATCAGTTCGCACCATCTGAAGATCTAACTCAGGATATGACTTGATAAAATGCCACGTGAAGGATGGTGTAAAGAACAATCCCAATGTAACAATTCTATCCAAGCTGGATCCCCTCTTGCTACAAACAGGAGGCTCTGGACTTGGGCATAAAACTAAAATGCTAAAATGTCAAGACTGTCTGATATCCATTTTCTGGGAAAATATGACATATAGTAACTCAGTATCCTGCATGACATCTCGTCTGTAATGATTCCATTGCAACACCACATAGCCAGCTTTCTGCCTGCTTACGTATAGATTTGTGACACAGGATCCCATTTCCATCTCTGTGTACTGATTGCTCAGCTACTCGCTGCAGCATTGTTTACCTCTGTCAATTTATGGCTGTGCAGATCACTGACCCTTAGGAGACTTGGATTCTATTCTTGTTTCTGCCACTGATCTGCTGTGTGATCTTGGGCCAATCACTTCCCCTCCCTGTGCCTCTATTTCCCCTTCATCCCTTTATCTGCCTTGTCTACTAGGACTGTTGGTTCTGTGAGGGATGAGCTTTGTCTTATTAGGTGTATGTTCAGTGATCCCATTTACAGCATTTGTGTTTAGCCGGCAGCAGTGTGGGACAAGGATACGGCGCTAGAGCAGCATATTTTGGTTCTAATCCCATTCACCTCCTTTATGTCCTTGGCATGGATAAGAGAGACAGGCTTTGCTGGGGGCTTCAATTCTCTGTTCTCCATCTAAGGCACTAGTATGTTTAACATCTATGGGCTCATCTGTGGGCTACCAACTTTGCTACTTACTAATTTTTATGAATCAACAAATATCCCTTTGAAACGGAAATAAACAAAGTTGCAATAGAGTGACTGGGTGCAGCTTTTATTATTATTGGACAATATCAATGTTCCCTCTTGGCTTACATCTAAGTCTCCAATCTGGGATATTTAGACATTTTCTGTTTAAATTATTTCAAAAGAAATCTGAGTTTTCAACTAAAGAAACATTCTGGGGAATTTTGTTATTCCTGAACACAACCTACGTATTGCAAAACTCTTTTTTTCCTTAATTTATGTGAAAATGTTTCAGTTTCCAGCAGTTTACCTGACATTGTCTGGTTCTCAATGAACAAACACAAAAATTTCTATGAAAATTTCTATGAAAAGTCAAATGTTTTCTGCTGTGGAAAAAAACAACAACAACAACCTTTTAGCAGCTCTAAAGGTTTGTTTAAATTATATTAAGATTCTTAAAGAGTTCCACTTGTAACCCATAGATCTATGATGAAATTTGCCCAGCATATTAACAGTTGAACATGTTTAACTGAAATAATAAACTTACAGCGCTGGTCTTTGTGGAATGTTTCCCGGCCTGTGATGAACTAGGCACTTCACCACCAGGGTTCTTCAGTTACTGCCTATCTCAGTATCTGCCAATAACACTCCATCTCTGTATTATTCAGCAGCTGTTTCCCTGCCACTTCACCGTATTTCCTGAGTTGCTGGGTTTTTCAGCAGTTCCTAGAAGACAAGGATCCCCTCCACAGACAGACACTCCCTGCTTCCCTCCTTGGACTGGCTTGGCTGAGAGGTGAAGGACTAAATAGGATGGGGGCAGGAAGCCCCACCCAGCTGTGAAACTGATTCCAGCTTCTGCAGGATTCAAACACGGACACAATCCAAGATGTGCTTGTTCTCTGGCTAAATAGCTGACTCCTGTCTCCGGGGCAGTGAGCCCAGCTCTGATCTCACCTTAGGAGCAAACCACCATGACAAGCTGCCCTTGCTGAACATAACTCCCTAGAGAGGGAACACAATATGCCCTGGATCTCAGGTGGTGGCAGTACCCTGAAAGGATGCTAGGCTAAAAACAATGCAGGGCTGAGGCCCAAAGGGTGTCTGAAGGAGATTACAGAATAAACTATATATTTATAGCACAGACATGTGACTTACAATTGGTCAGAGCCCAGTGGCACCAGAGGCCCAGCTGGCTTGGAGGAGCCTGTTCCTTCATTAACTCCACATAATCAACTCTGCAAGAGCAGAGATGTTTTTCTCCTGCTTTGCATCAGCAGCTCTTGAGATGCAGCCACCACATGAACCCACAGCTCAGGCTGCCCTGGGTGTTTGATGTTGGCCTCTAAGAAGCAGCCAGAGGCAAACTTTATGTCCTAAATTGTAGTAAACTGATACAGTTCCATTGAGTTCTGAGTAGTTAGGGCTGTTTATGGCAAGTGAAGATTTGGCCATTTGTTTCCAGTGGAGCTAGTTTGATTTCCATTAGCTGGGGATCTGGGCCTAAGATGCCCAGGCAGCTATGTCAGTTTTCACCAGCTGGGGAATCTGGCCTCATTAACTCCAGGGGAGCTACAGCTGATTTACACCAGCTGTGGTTCTTGCCCATTGACACAAATGTAGCTATGGCTGATATTGACCTGCTGGGGATCTCACCTCGTTAAACAGTTTCAAATCCATTTCCTTTGCCTGTGAATCTGAACTGAACATGAGGCAGTAGGTTAATGTTGAGCAGTTGTGTGAACTTGAATGGGCAAAGGAAGTAGTCTCTGTATTTGTGAAGGACATAAATCCACACCGTGTAGAGGCCAAGCATAGGAGTTTATTACACACAGCGCTGGCGGAATGTCACCTGCTTATTAGGCTCAGAGACACTGTTAATCAATTGATTACAATAGAATATATAGATTTTCCATGGGTGGAGGAAAGTGATGGGGTGGGCAGTTCCACACCCTGGGATAGGTTTTACAGCAAAACAAAATAGCACATTAGCCAATGGTTAAAAGGTTACATAATGTCTTCACCCACGGTCTCAAGTTAGCAAGTTAACATTTAATTAATACTTTGATAAAATGTTATTAGTATAAAATATATATGTTGAATTCTGATTTGGGGTCTATAGGTATGGAGGAACTCCTTTGATTGTCCACCAGGGTACATTCCTAGGGGTTAAAGCAAAGAAACAATGAAAGTATATGACAATAAAGATTGTCTCCTTTACGTCTTAAGGCAGGCACTGGTCCTGGGAAGGGAGGTGGAAGGATGCCATATCTTATACTCACGTGCCAACTTTTCATAAACTCAAGGTTGGATCTGTGGGAAGAATGTTCCCTACAGAAGAGACTGACACAATAGGAACAGGAATCCTTTGTTCAATTTGCAACTCTGAATAAGACACAATTATTTAATTCTTAGCTCCAACACCTGGCAATTTGCTAACTAGACCTATTTTAGCAAAACAAGATTATTTGTTTACCCCAGCTTTCTCTTAACTAATGCACAATCCATATACCAGGTTGTTATATAAAATGCACCTGGATTTTAACCCTTCAATTTGTGTCTGGGAGGAGAGGAAGTTGATGAGATCACAATGGATAGGAGATGGGTCCACAAGGCATCTCTCTATTGATATGGTAAGGGATCTGAGAAAAAGTTGAGAGCTCTGGTCAAAGGGCATTTACATGAATATAGAAGTCTGCCGGTGAGAGGGAGAGACATGTTTCAGGGTTGGGGCCTAAGAGAGGAGGAAGAAATTGTAGTCTGTGGGCTGATTATGAACTTGAGTTGGACATTTTCTCACTATATGTTTTTGTTCATCAGAAAATGATGATTCATTGAAACCCTGTTCACAGCAAAGGGTTGGTTGGTTTTGATGAATATTCTAATTTGATTTCTTTTAGAAGGTTCAAATTTGTTAAAATGTCCAGTTTTGACATTTTTCAATTTGAAAAAAAAATTCATCTGGAAATTTCAGTTAATTCATTCTAAAGAAAAGTGAAAAATAAAGGGTCAAAATCAAAATGAAATTTTGCCCTGGAGCATGGGGCGCAGGTCGCCTGCTAGGATCACATGGATGTGCTCCAGCTGATCAGTTCCCTGTCCTTGCCATGGCCTAGGGCACAGGTGAGACTTCAGTCTGCCCAGGTCTAGGCCTGTGGCTCACAAAGTGCAGTCTGCTTAGGACTGAAATGTTTTAGTTTAACTGACGTCATTGGGCTCAACACAAGGGTAACTGGGTGGGATTCAGTGGTCGGTGATAAAGAGAAGTTCTGACTAGGTGCTTGCATCATCCCTCCTGGCCTAAAATTCTATGAAACTATAAAAATTAAGGAAGCCAAATGTTATCTTTTGATCCAATCTGTTTTTGTTTTATTTTTATTTTGTTTTGCTTTCAGCTTATCTGTTTGAAAAATAATTCAATTTTCCCATATGGAAAATATTTCAAATTTCTTGAAAAGCCTCACACGATGAGAAACTCCCTTTCCCAACTAGTTCTACTCTTCAACTTCTTTCCTTTCAATAACCCACTAAAAAGTTATTATCTTAGCGGCTAGGAGCTGCAGGAAGATAGCAACTTTTGGCTTTAATACAGGGACTTTGCTAAGTCAACATACACTAATAAAACATAGTAATATTACTGATAAATAACCAGTTATGTGCAATTTAGAACATACACACAGCAAGGCACACTCACAAAACACACACACTCACACAACACTTTACACTGGTAAACACACAATATTGTCACTGAGAAGCAATCATACACAAATGAAGACTCAGAAATCCACTCACAGACCCTAACGAGTGCTGATAATGCACACGTTCATGTATGTTTCACACATGATGTTATACATTCATAGCTTCACACAGGGATTCACAGTTAGAAACACATTCTCAAAGAGATGCAGATGGGTGTAAAAACTCAATTGCATATTGATTTCCCAGAAGCACATTCAAAATAACGTACACTGACAAAAGCACACCTATCCACACAATACTGTTCCTCAGTCGACACACACTCAAGGAAATGACTCTGATGAACTTAGAATTTAATCTTAAAAATGAACACAGAGACCTGGTCTGTACTAGAAATGTTTACCATCAGACGAGTGTAGGTTTGGATCTGTGATTTTGGGAGTGACATTTTTATACCAGGTTAAAGTAAAACTTTAAGCAATTTTGTTAGTACAATTAGTAAAGACACAAATGCTCCCAGTCACATAAAATTGCAGCAGTAATATAAGATTAAGCTGATACTTTGTATCATTCCTTAAGTAGAATCACACTGTTTCCTGGGGATTTGGTGGTCAGAGACAAGCGGTCATCTCTCTGGTCCCTGGCCTGCCAAACAAGTCCAATTGTCCAGATCTCCCCCTTACATTGGGGCCTGGCCGAGTAGGGGGCCCGATAGTTACCATATATATTCACAAATACGCCCAACTCCTTTGCCCATATATAAGTTCCTCACCCTAATAATCTTGGGAGATCTCATCCTATCAGTTCATATTTTAATTATTTTCATTTATTATCATATTAGTCAACTTATTGCCAAGGTAAATTCATTGCTAATCATCTGCAAAGGATTCTATCCTAAAACATCCAAGTCCAATATCAGTTCAATGTTTCTGTGGTTACCTAGTGTCATTTTATACAAATATCCCCCATAAGAACAATGTTCCCAGTTTTCCAAATCTCAGAGTCATTGTGGGGCCACATACTTAAGCTAAAGCTCATAGACGTCAAAGCCTTCTGCTAACAGGTTCACAGGATATAGGCCTGTAGGTTCCTTTTGTTCCTGCTGAATACAATGCTAAGCTACCTCTTTGGGCTACATCATCAACTGAGGATGAGTGTGTTCCTGGATCTCAGTTTTATGGAGTTAACTTTACAAGTGGATCAGGCTATATGAAGACTCAGGCAGGTGTCATCGTGTCAGTTTCACTCAAAGCAGTCTAATCCCCTCAGCGTCCTTGGCTCAGGCTCTCTGCTCATCTCTATGAGTTCTCCCACCCCCCTCCTTGGATCTTCAGAGCCTCTGAAAGGAAGGCAACTTGCTCATTCTTAGCTCCCCACCTAAAGGGGCTGGACTTTCCAAGATGCTGGCTCATATGTGGGCCAGGGAGGGAGCTACAGATGCTCCCAGAATGGCAACCCCTCCCTAAGCCTTGCTCACACAAGGGGATATATGGAGAGTGGTCCACCCTTTTAGATGGGCACAGGCCCCCGGATGCTGGCACAGGTGGGGAGCAGCAAGAGGGGCTCAGACACCCGAGAATGAAAAGGTCCTCCAATCCCAGCTAATATGAGTGGGGCAGGGAGGGGGCAAGGACCTGCGTAGAGGGACAAGAAACCCCTAGATCTGGGAGCACACATGAGAGGGGAGCATGTGGGGCTGACATGTTCCCCTGCCCTTTTTTTCACTCAGTCCCCCTCCTACTAACCCCACATCCCCTTACCCGTTCTTTCATCTCCCCACACCCCGTAACACTCACACCTTCCTCATTGGAGCCCCCAAGCTCTCTTCCCTCCACTACCAACCATCACCACTTATGGCCCTTCCCATTCCTCCCTGCCTTTGCTGCAGCAAAGTTTAAAACAATCCGAGTAACCGTTCGGATTTTAGGCCACTTACAAGAGTAGAGCTTTAAAACAATAAAAATTGGAGAGAATGGAAACTCTCTGGATGTTTAGTTCTGTACTGGGGTGTACGCTCTGTAAAAAGTGAACATTCCTGTTCTTAAAAATCCTTCTAAATTTGGATATACCAAAGAGTTAACAGGGGCCATGAACTGACTTGGGTAAAACTCGACAAATTGAAACCATTTTGACCTGTATCACCTCCAAAGTTTAAGCTGAAGCGCTGTGCAAGAATAAACAAGCAAACTTTTGAGGAAAGGGCTATTTTATTCCAGAGCTGATATCTCTCCAAAGCCCAGCTCAACTGATTCCAAATCTGGAACACTACCCCTACCCGGAACCCTCTCGAGGCACACCAAGCTTCAAAGGAATCCAAGGTAGCGTGTTGATGTTAGAGATCTTAGAAAGGGTGACCTTGAAACAGTAATTATGATGCAAGTTGGTAAGACAACTCCCACCTTTTCATGCTTTCTGTATGTGTATATATATCTCCTCAATATATGTTCCATTCCATGCATCTGAAGAAGTGGGCTGTAGCCCACGACAGCTTATACTCAAATAAATTTGTTAGTCTCTAAGGTGCCACAAGTACTCCTGTTCTTTATGATGCAAGTGATGCTCTACTAGTGCTGCCGTGCCAAGATAATGTTTGTGATAACTAAAGGGGGGGGTAGCTCTCTTTTATGAAAACACAACCAGCCAGTTAGCTATAAAATCCCTCTTAGTAGCTGTTCTTTACTTATTTTACCTGTAAAGGGTTAAAAAGTCCCACTGCTATGCATCAGTAAAAGGAAGTAAGTGGGCAACTGAGACTGAATAACAGAAAAGAATAATAATGGAGAAACACAACAGATCTATAGGCCCAAGTCTATAAGAATTAGTGTAGGTGCTTAGTATAAAAGCAAGGCCTCACAGCCATTATAAGAATAGGTTGCTTAGTCAAGGAAGCAGCTGGTACCAGTTTTAGGGCATTGGGGAAGGAGGGGTTTAACAACAATAGATGATCAGCAGCTGTTTAACCATCAGTAGTCAGGGCAACTAATTGACATATATGCTTATAAGTTTAAACTAATTCATGCATGTGCCTGATAAACATTAAGGCTTATAAATTCTTGGCATGGATTAGGCTATTGGAGTTCTCCATTAGCATGATGGAACCAAATAGAAACTTTCTCAACCCTTTGAGTCCTCTTAAAGCGTAGAGTGCGTATTCCCAGCCAATCATGCTGAATATTATTATGGGGTTGTATTATTTCACCTTACATGTGTGGATTGTTTTACAAATCACAGTAATAATAAAAATGTCACAATCACAAAAAGTGTTCCTGGAGTGTGAGTTGTTGTCACAGATGGGCACAATGGGGCTCTCTGCTAAACAGTAATTCTGATAATACTGAGCCTGCCATATTTCAGAGTGTTAATTGGGAATGCTAAATAATTAGGGAGATCAATACATAATCAATAGCTCAGGCAATAGTAGAGAAGTAGTGTAAGGCAGAGAAGTCTACTGGTGGCAGAGGGCAGAGAGGTCAATGGTTGGTGAAAGAGGTGAATTTTAACACTGATGAATGGGATGTCTTTTATGGTAAAGGAAAGAGAATGTTGTGGGGGATAAACTACTGCAAAGCGGGAGAACAAGTCAAAATGTCTTACAATGCTGTGTATATGCCAACACTTTGGGGTATGTGGTTTTCTATCTCTCTCTATAAATAAATAATGCACATAGTGCTGTTACTGCATTCTATGGCATTTCACTGCCTGTGGGTTTCAGAGGTGACTCCAGAACCGGAGATTTTGGTCTTGTGAGGATCAGCGCAAATTCCTCTCTCATGTAAATTGGCCAGGCAACATTAACTACAGGTGGTGGTGTGCGCTTTTCAACATGAATGGATTAGGCTCACTGAGTGCTACAGGACCACTAGGTGTTGGTAGAGGAGAGAGTTGATGTTCTCAACAGCTGGGTTTCTGGGACCTGGGCATGTCAGTTGCTTTAGACACCACCCTGCTGAGTAGAACAGAGAGAGATCACCATCACCAGGGGCTGGCATGGAGTGAGGATGCGGTGCCACCGCTCATGTCTTCAGTGCTATTTAGATCACTATTACAGAGGTTTTCAAAGCTGCCTTGGCAAATGGGATGTCAGTCCCCATTAATTTCATTCAGACCTGAGCATCAAAATCCTCTTAGTGGGTTGCAATTTCAGCCCAAAAGACTAGAGAACGGTTAAAAAAAACCAACAAAAACAAAAAAAAACAAGCCTATCTCTCATTTTCCTAAGTGCCCCACTACCTCCTTAGAGGAACCTAAATGCCTTTAGAAACTTGTCCCTTAGTCACCTGGGCATCTAGGATCTTGTCTAATTTGAAACAAGACAGCGTCAGATGTGCACCCTAGTCCATGCTGTTTTAGGGATCCTTCAACATTATTATTTGCAGTCGTGTTAATATTAAGACAATATTTGCAATGATTATTTTCAGCCCTATTTCCAAAAGTTGCTTTTATTTCATCCCAATCCTGAAAAATGACCCAGCTGGGCAGATCATTAGGTCTTTATGTTCTTGCACCTTTTTTTTTTTTTGTTAGAGCTCCTGGACTATATGGCAGTAGAGAGATTGTCTTGTGGAAAGTTCCTCTCTCATTTCTGATCTCACCAACACACTCTCCAGATATACTGGATTTTTCCTATTTTTTTTATTTATGACCAAAAAAAAAAATCTGATTAGAAATATCAGTGTTAAACAGTTACTTCTTCACACTTAGAATAAAATATCACAAATAAGAGAAGCATGGTTTATTGGTGAAGCATTTCAAAGTGCTCAGACTCCATGATAATGAAATAAACCAATAAAAAGAAAAATGAGACAACATATAAAATCAAAAATCAAGTGGGTAAATCACCACAGAAAATGTTCAGGTTGTGTTAACTTTGAAATGTGTGTGAATTTATTTGGGTAAACTTTATACAAAAAGGATTCAATTTTTCATCAATAGAGGGGTTTGAAAGAGGATAGCAAGATAAACGCTGAGGCCCTTTTACAGTATTCTGGCAGTGTAAAAGAATATGAAAGTGGATGTAATTGTAATTTACATTCATTTTTATACACCCAGTTCGGTATAAAGGCCCTTCAGTGTAAGCCTGAATCCGACCTCTAAGTTCTTACATTTATTTACACTCTGTGCAGACTGTACTGCCTGCTGATTACTTTCTTTAAAGCATCCCTGAAGTCCTTGTTCCTCAGGCTGTAGATGACGGGGTTCAGGAGGGGGGTGATGATGGTGTAGAACACAGAGACAATCTTATTGAGCTCCGAGGGCAGGCTGGAGGTAGGGCGGACATACATGGAGATCATGGTGCCATAGTAGATGGCCACCACGGCCAGGTGTGAGCCACAGGTGGAGAAGGTCTTCCTCTTCCCAGAGGAGGAGGGGATCTTCAGGATGGTGAGAATGATGAAGAGGTAAGATACTACGGTCAGCAGCAGACAGCTGACGAGGACAAGGAGGGAAAGAATGAATATGATGAACTCGGTAGTGGATGTGTCTGAGCAGGAGAGCTTGAGCAACGGAGGGATATCACAGAAGAAGTGTTTGATCTGGTTGGAGCCACAGAAAGGGAGCCTGGAGATTAGGAAGCAGGGTAAGAGCCCGGTGAAGATGCCAGTCACCCAGGAGATCGTGGCCAGGCGGGCACAAGATGCATCACTCATGGCCACCGGGTAGTGTAATGGATAACATATGGCGAGGTACCTGTCATAAGCCATCATTGTCAGGAGGAAGCATTCAGTGGCCCCCAGGAAGACAAAGCAATAGAGCTGTGCCATGCATCCAGCAAACGAGATGGTCTTCCTTTCTGCCAGTAGGTTGGCCAGCATCTTGGGCATGATAGTGCTGGTGTAGCAGATCTCCAGAAAGGAGAGGTTCTGGAGGAAGGTGTACATGGGCGAGTGGAGCCGGGGTTCCAGCCTTACCACCAAGATGATGACAATGTTCCCTGTGATGGTTAGGATGTAGATGACCAAGAACACAAAGAAGAGCAGAGTCTGCCAGCCAGGAAGACTACGGAACCCCAGCAGCCAGAACTCCATCCCTGCAGTGTTGTTGGTCATCTCCTTGGGAGAGCTAGAATTTGCCTGCAGATGGTAGAATCACCATCATTAGTACTCTTATAATCAGCATCACCACCAACAAAATAATAAATAACAATTACAACTGGGATTCTCAAAGGGGCCTAAGGAAACACTATAAGCATCACCACAGTGCTTTCTGTTTCTTTCTTTCTTTCAACTCCCCATGCATTTAACTTCTCATTTTTTTTTGCAAGTTAGTAATTAAATCCAATTATTTAATGTATTTCTTTTGGTACACATATATTTCAAGTATCATGGAAAAGTTCATATTTAAGACAGTGAAATGCAAGCATACCCATGCACAAACATTCCCAAAAAAGCTCTCACACAAACTTTCTCACATACAAACACAGTTACTCAAACTTTCACACAGAAAAATACTCCATGACACAAGCATTAACAAACACACTTGCACTTTCATGCACACAAGTAAATGCCTAAGAAACAACACAACACATATAAATACACTTCTCACATCTCACCCTAATATATACACAAAATCTCACTCATAAATGCACAGTGTCTCACACACACATAAAGGAAAGGAAACATCCTCACAGTAAAATTCACACATATAAACATATGTACCCTCACAATCCCACATTGGCACAAACATACAGTCACAGCCACAAATGCTCTGCAAATCTTATTCTAGCATCTGAGAGTTATGATGGAATTTCTCTGCTCAGGCATTGTCTGAAGTAACAAAGGTTTGTAATTGTACAGCTGATGTATAAAACAATAGATTGCCTCTCCTCTCATAGTTGTGTTGTGTCTATCTATCTATCTATCTATCAGAATATTCGTAAATGTAATCAGTATATACAATTCTGAAAATGAACATATCTGTTCAATAAGAAGGTCTATTTTTCCATAACCCCATAATCAAATTTTAAAGTGCTCATGGTTGAAAACTGCTCAGACCCAAGTATAGAACAGGTAGTCCTGGTAACTTACTTGATTCCCTTCGAGTGAGAAATGAGGAAATAATCCAAGAATCAGGAGCTACCCCAAAATTAATCACATTTTGAATTGTGGTTGGACTCCAAAGTTCCCAAGTTCTAAATCACATAGCAAAGAGCGTAGCTAGCATCTACCCACTGCTGATCAGAGTTCAGCTTTCTGGAGTCTGACGCAGCAAAATAATAACTCTTTCTTGGACTGTACCGTCATTTCAACCCTCACTTGGCATCTCTGGGACCCAGTCTCTGTAACCCCGCTGGAATTCCCGAACCAGAGGTACACAAAGCAAGACCCCAGCTGTTCTGTTTTAATGACTGAGGTGTAATCTAAAGCATGTGACATATCAGAGAAAGGGTGGAAATTTATGTGGGGCCAGATACAAATCTCCAAATACATTGACTTCGACTGTTTTTGGATCAGGCTCAATTCAAGAACTTTTAGGGTCAGATTTGACATTGATGAAGGCCAATTAGATCAATAGATAGATGGGTGTGTATGGAGATTAGCCATTTACTCTCCTGTAGTCTGATTCAGTGATGCAGCAGACAGGCAGAGCTGTAGGAAAGAGATCTTTATGAAGGGAGCCAAGTGGCCCCTATTTTAGGCTGAAACTCTGGGTTATGTCTGGAAGCAGCCTGGCATTGGGTTGCATTTCTAAGCCCCTGAATCCACATTGAACTGAATCCCTCCTGAAACCTGACCAGCTTTCTCCATTTCCAGTCATTATAACACCCGCAACTCAGGCAACCTCTGCTAATGATTCCTCAGTGTCTGGTTTTCCTGTGAAAAGAGACTTTCAGCAAGTGAAACTCTAGGGTTCTAAGCTTAGAGCTCTGCAGTGTCATTTGCAGAAACTCACTTCTCTTAGCTACTTCAGAGAACGTTTACTTAGAAAAAAATAAAAAGAGTCTATTGATTCTCACACAAACTCCCTTCCCCTCCTCATATACCATCCCTGAAATCTCATTTTGGGATTTCATTGACTTTATGACCAAATAGACAGAAATGTACAGGCTTCTGAATATCTGTCTTTGAATTTAGTGCTTGTCTATACACCACTGAAAATGACTTGACAATATTTCTTATGGGAAATCACAGGAAAGTCCCAAAAGATAATACAGACACACAGACACACACACACAGACTCCTGTTGCTTTAAAAGGGCTGATTAAAAATGCTGATAAAAATTGGAAAAAAAGTGACTGGGATGAAGAATAGAGACAGAAAAATGTGAATTAAAACTAGGAATTGTTAAAAAAAGTTCACTCGGTGGCCAAAAAAGCCACCATTTCCCATTTTTGAAAGAAGAAAACATTGATCAAAAGCCCATCTTGGTTAAGAGGGGAAGTGAAAGCAGCTGTTAAAACAGAAACAGAAATATAAGCATAATAAATGAAAACAGGACAGTAGATAACGATTAATATATATTAGAAGCTATGAAAATTGATAAAGGAAGCTAAAGACATGAAGACAAAATCCAGCAATGGCTGGGCTAAGGTAATAAGAAAGACATTTTCAATAATATCTGGAAAAAAGTAATCATAACAATGGTATAAGCCTGTCACTAGATGGAGACAGTAACATTGTTGATGATGTAGAAAAATCAAAAGTATTCAAATAAATATTTATCTTTTCTGTTTGAAAAGAAGCAGGATGATGTTTTTATATCTCATGAGGATTCTGAAGTACTTCTGAGTCCTTAGGTAAATCAGAATGATATTAATATAGCATTAACCAAAGGGTACATATATTGAATTCAGAAAGTCCAAATAATTTGTGCCCAAAAGTACCAAAATAGTTGGCTGAAAAGATCTATGGACCACTGCCGTTAATTTATAATAAATCTTAGAATAATAGAATCATAGAATATCAGGGTTGGAAGGGACCTCAGGAGGACATCTAGTCCAACCCCCTGCTCAAAGCAGGACCAATTTTCCTAATATCCAACTTAAACCTCCCTTTGGATACTGGGGAAATTCAGGAAGGCTGAGCAAGTGCTAATTGGGGGAAGGAATAGCTCTGGGGGTAAAGCATGGGTTGTGAGTTCAATCCTTGAGGAGGCCATTTAGGGAAAAGGGGTAAATATCTGTCTGGGGTTGGTCCTACTTTGAGGAGGGGGTTGGACTAGATGACCTCCTGAGGTCCCTTCCAACCCTCATATTCTATAATAGAAAAGGCAAGCAGAGTGATCTAGGCAATTATAGACCAATTAGCCTAACCTCAGTCTTGTAGGAAATAATGGAAAAGCTAATACTGAATGAATCAATAAATAATTAAATAATGGGAGTCTAGTCAATGTCAATCAATGTAATTATGGATAATAGGTCTTGTCAAACCTAGATGTACCTGTGTAGATAGAACATATTTAGACTTTTGTAAGGGGTTTAATTTAGGACCACACCATAGGTGACATTGGGGGGGAGAGAAGAGGAAGGGAGGGCAGGGAAGGGAAGCGGAAAGGAGGCATGCAGGGACTCATGCCCCTCCGCCAGATTTCTGCCAAGGTGGGAGTCAAGCTGAGCATGGTTGAAGGGACTTGCTTGGGAAAGGAACCAGCAGTGAGTGCTCCCACTCAGCCCAATTAAATGATGCCCAGAAGAGAGACTGGACTGGCAGCACAACTCTCTGCCAGAGGGAGTGCGGAGAAGCCTGCTGAGTCTCATCCTTTCCTCGCAAGCCAGCATCTGCAGTTACCTGCCTGGGGATTGGGGAGTCACCTGGAACCATGCAGGAGGGGAGGCAGTAGGGCCAGGGGAGCTGGGGGGTGGGAAGCCGAAGGAGGCAGCAGGGTCCAGGGACAATGGGGGGGGATCCTGGGGGAGGCAACAGGGGCCAGGAGCAACTGAGGGGCAAGGTTGTAGGGGAGCCCGAGGAAGCAGTTGAGGGATTAGAGCAAATGGGGGGGGGATGGGAGGTGGTCGGGAGGCAGTGGGGACCAGGGATTGGTGGGGTTGGAGGGGGCGCATGAGGCAGTGGGTGATGGTGGGATGGGGTACTGGGGAGGCAGTGGGGGCAAGAAGAAATGGGGAGTTTGGGGAAGTGGTGTGACCGGGGCACTGGGAGGTGTTGGGAGTCTGGGAGGCAGTGGTTGTGAGAGGATTGGTGAGGGCCAGAGAAGGTAGTGATGAGCCCAGGGAAGCAGTTTGGGGCAGGTTCGTGGGGGAGTCCAGGGAGGCAGTGGGAGCCAGGCATATGTGGTAGAGGTCAGGAGTAATGGGTAGGAGAGGCCTGGGAAGCAGTGGGGGAGCCAGGGACACTGGGGGTGAGTGGGGCCAGGCAAATGAGAGGCTGGGGAGACAGTGGGGATCAGGGAGGTTTGGGGACAGGGAAGCAGTGGGGGACGGGCATTGGGGAGGGTGAGTGTCCCAGGGAGGCATCAGGGGCAATGTGTTGGGGGACAGGGCACCAAAATACAAGTTTGCCTAGGACACCATTTTCTTAAGGCTGGCCCTGGCAAGGCCGGGACTCTCCATCTCTTGAAGTCTTCATTTCCAGGCCGGATGTCTTTCTGTGAGATACTTCAGCCAAACACTAATATCGGGAGCAGCCTGATGCGACTCGATGGCCTGTGTACTGTGGATGTCTGATTTCATGGTGCAAGGACTCTTCTCTGGTTCCTACATCATGGCCAATAGCTTTACAGTGGAACACAGCACTCAGTTAGAAAGGCATCCAATCCTCACTCACTCTGGGCTTCTGAAGAGAGCCTAAGATGGCTAGGCACCTAATCATAATGAAATGGCATTTGGACATCCAAACTTAATAGCTTCCTTTGAAAACCTCAGCGCAATTATTGCTAGCACTTAACCATGATGCACTGTCAAGATCTACGGAAAGCAGGGGCATGCTGATACCTGTAGTTAACTTCTAATTCTGTTCTGAAACCAGGGCAACAGTACCTCTGAAAGCCAAACCTCTTATTTAGGTACCTAAATACCAGATTTAGGGACTCATCTCCACAAAGGGGCTTGTGTTGCAGTGCCCAGTGCTGCACTGCCTAACTTTTAAGTGTCTAGGAAATTGCTGGAACAACACTGGGATCCACAAAGCCAAGTTAGGCACCAGATACTATACAATGAATGAGGAAAGATGGTGCCTATGAATGAGTCCTCAAAAGGCACACACTAATGGGTTCACACTAAGCTAGCCAATGGAATGCAGCACGCGGTTATGTTAGGCCCCAGTCTTCTCACAGAAACAGGTTCTAAGTCCAGACACCAGAGGCACTTAGCTCGTCTTGCCAGGGACTGAATGTCTGTTTTTTGAGAAGAGTTAGGTACTGCCTCTCTCCCACACAAACTGCGTGATCTTATCTTATAAGCTTTTGCCCAACATTAGCTAAACTCACTTGGATGTGGGAGTTCAAGTTCAATGTCCCTGTGATGGTGTTCCCTCCACCCGGTGCCACCGGACTGTGGTACAGCTGAGACTCTGTCTCACCAGTCTGGGTTCCCCCTGCACTGTGACATTGTGACAAGCTGTATCATGAGTGTTCCCCTCCCACACTGGCGGTTTGCTTGTCACCCTTTTCCAACCCATCCTGCGTCGTTACCACAAGCTCTCAACCTCTCATACCCCTTTTTCACCCCCTCCACAGGGCCAGGGGCCCACCAGCTGTGTTCATGAATGATCTGCCAGCCACTGCATGAACCTATAATAGGAGAAGCTCCAGACAAAACCCCCAGCTCCCCGCCTAGGACCCCAGAGCTGTATTGTCCTGCCCTGGTCAAAAGCCTGACCTGTATGATGAATTACAGTTACCCAGGTTTGCCCCTCCCCTCTCTATGTGGAGGAATATGCACAAACCTTTGTTAACTGAGCTGAGCTTTTTCCAAACACTTCACTCAAGCCACACTGATTTAGAGATTAAAAAATATAAAACAGATTTATTGGCTACCGAAAGATAGATTTAACGATTATAAGTTAATAGAAACAAATCATATGAATTACCAAGAAATAAACCAAAAGACGGTCTGCTTATACACGAAAATGGATTTGAATCAAGCAGTGTCTCAGCCCTGTTAGATAGTAACGTCCATTAGCTTCGATACACAGGCTAGAAATCCCTTTAGCCTGGCCCAGTACTTCCCTCAGTTTCAGTCTGCATTCCTCAGTGTTTCTCAAGTGTTCTCTTGTGTGGAGAGTGCGCTGCTTGGTGATGTCACTTCCCCCTTTATAGTTTATTCCATATGGAAGGAACCCCTTTGTTTCAAGCAATTTCCCATCCCAGTTTATGGAAAATACAGGTACCAAAATGGAATTGCAGTTCATATGATCTGGTCACAAGCCCTTGCTGCTGCCATGGGTCATGGCAGCATTGTCCATAGGCTGACTGAAGCATCCACAGATGAGGTAAGCTCTTCCATGGTCCATTGTCTTTTGCTGGTCTTAGCAGTGTATTGTATCTGAAAGGCTAGTGTGGTGTTTCCAACTTCACACAGCTTTCAGTAACAAACTATAAAACTTCTAACTTCAGTACAATGACAGCACAACAACCAACAGGATATTTTGTCAACAATCAAGATTTTAATGGATACCTCAGAAGGCATCTTTTGTACAACATATCATAATTATATGACAATGGTAATGTGGGGTGCCGGGTGTTGCTTTGGGGACAGAGTGTCCAAGTCCCCATATGCCTGAGGGGAAGAAAGGATTTACAGGGGTGTGCTAACTTGGAAGTGTGGCCAACCACATGACCTGTGTATTATTCTATGTAGCCTTCCTCAGTCTCTACTGTTGAAACTGCTCTCACTGTCACTTGAAGCAGGATAACTAGACTCTCCGGTCTCTCACCTCAGAGTGAAGGCCCAAACTCCCAAGTATCAAATCATCCATACTGACCGTTTTTTTCTGGCCCAGTGACTCTTCAATTATCTTAGCTCACAGTGGAACAGCCTCAACAGGAGAGTTGTCCATCGGAATATCCCATATCTCAGTGGTTAGCACACTGTCCTGAAAGGTGTGAGAAACCCTGGCTCAGATCTTTGCTTTTCCTTTCAGGGAGAGCAGGGAGTTGAACCTTATTATGAAAACTAGGGCTAAAAATTTACCCTAACTTTGAACATAACTGTAAAAATTATGTGAAAGTTCATAAGATGTCACAATAACCTATAATAACAAACTCTGATGGGAGAAGGTTTGAAAGGGAGACAGAAAGACTGAATTAGTCTAAACAAAAAACTCTTGTTGATATAATTCACGGACTGCTGAAATCATGCTTGCTAAAAACAAGAGATGTGGAGCCATAAATTAGTGAACCAAAATTGGTGTGTTGGATATTAGGCCTAATTGGTGGACAAAATAATAAGGGGATGGACTATTCCACCCATTGCTCCCCTTTCTGAGTCCTTAAAAAAGGTGGAGCTAAGGAAGAATGAACGCAGGCTAATGGAGCAAGCATCATCATCATAGCTGCCACCCCTACCATTTTCTGGGAGCTTGGGCTTCCTTTGTCCTCATCCTGAGAGATGTATGGACCAGACCAGGCCAGAGAAAGGGACACAAATGAGTCCAACACCTCAGCCGGCTCCAACTGAATCCTACTGGCTGGCTGCAATGAAAGGGCATTAACAGAGCAGCAATAACAAGCAACTCATCTCAACCATCTTCTTTTATTTTACCTAAAAGGACAGTTATTACCATCTTTGATACCATCTGCGAGACTGTCAAAAAGAGGTGTTTTTTTCTTCTTCTATAATCTCTCTTCAGCTAAAGGGAAAAAGGACAAGGGATGCTGTTAAAATGAAAGCTTTATTTAATACTTTCTGCTGAACATGCCTATAGGATCAGATCCTGCACACTAAACAGGTCTTTGCCTGCCTATCTTATGCCAGCCCTCTTATCACACTGGGGCTTATGTGGAAGTTAAGTGTCTGAACTCCTAGAATGAGCCAGAATTGCCCATACTCAGTGACAGAAATAGAGATGCCTAGGAAAATCTGACTCTGAAAATATAGGCATCAAGTTTTTGGCCAGAGTTTTGTGGGTTGCAGTGAAGCCTAAAACAGGGACTTAGGTGACTGAGTCATGTTGTGAATCACTTAAGCACCTGGAAGCTTAATTGTAGATCTTTATGTTTGTAAATTTTAGCCTGAGGAAAATTCCGCAGATAGCAAAAAGAATCCATCTCAAGTATTCCTGGCACACTGATTTGTGATCAAAGAATGTAGTCACCATCTGTTGGCACAGATATAGATCTGCTGACAGAGGAATAAACATCTAGAGAAAGAAACATATATTCTTTACCATGTACATTTAAAAGTCCCAAATGAGGTCAGGAGTCATTCTCCTAGTCATTGTATATACATATTTTACATACTTCAAAAACCTTCTAATCTAAGATTTATCAAAGAAGCTTAGGGTAGTTAAGTGCCCAACTGCCACTGAAAATAAATTAGATTTTGTAGATACATAAATTTTGGGGTCAAAAGAAATAATTTAAATCATCTACTTCTGACCATCTGCATAACACAGATTAGAGATTTTCACACAGATATTCCTTCACTGAGCTTGTTACTTGGGGTTAAGATAGAACATATAACTGAAGAAAGAGCTGAGTGCTTAACTCCCTTAGAGTCCTTTTAAAATACCAATCAAAATAAAAAAGAAAGAAAGGAAAGATGATTGTCTCCATTGTAAAGATGAGGAAGCCAAGGCACAGAAAACTAGATCTGTAAAGGTATTTGGGTACTTGCAGGGATTTTCGATAGCATCCATGTGCCTAAAACTCATTGGTTCCAATGGGTGTTTGGCACCTAGTTACTTTTGAAATCCCACTAGGTGCCTTAATATCTTTAAAAATCTGCCCTAGTGACTTGTTCAAAGACACAAAAGGGATCCACTTCAGATGGATAGAATTTGAGGTAAGGTTTTCTGAGCTCCATTCCACTGCTTTAACCACAACCCCAGGAGTGTTCTTCTCAGGTTCAAAGCAGTGTAAGATATGCTGAAGACTTCTGTGAAAGGAAAGTTCAAGGCCTTAATAGTGAAATACCACTAACTTTTTAACAATGCCCACTGGGAAACCTTAGAAAGTTACACGATCAAGGTTGTTGACATTTAAATTAGATAGGAGAAAGTACATGAGGATTCTGTAGGAAACAATCCTCTGAGTCAAGAGGATGGGCAAGACACTCAAGGGGGTCTTAACCATCACTTATGTCTGTGGGTCTATAATTTATAAATGCTCCTTGGATCAACTCTTTGCAGATTAAGCAGAACAACTATCCTGCTGCAATCTGTATCATCAGAAAGGTGAGGAGACCACAGTTAGTACATCTCTAAGGCTTGGAGGATGGACTATCAGCGGAAGGTTTCAGAATCTGAATTTTTCAAGGTCAGTTTTCTTCTGGATATCTGCTGCTCATGGAAAGCACACGATGAATGGAGCAGGTAATAAGTGCATGTGAGAAACATTTGTTTAATATCTGAATATGTGTCACCCTGATGAAAACACCTAGGTGCAAAATGATGCCTATCCTTTCTCTTTCTGTGAAAGAACAGACACTAGTTAACATTTCATTTATAGTTTCATTGCAAAAAAAAAAACAATACCAAAAAAACCAAAAAAACAGTGAGGGATGAAAATAACAGATTTGAAGAAGGAGTAGTATGCAGTTCATAATTTTGCAGAGAATATGTATTTAAACCCCAGTCATGCAAAGACAAATAGGTGCTTTGCTTTACGAACTATGAAAAAGTTGTTTGATTTTCCCATTGATTTATCTGAACTATTTAAAATATTTTGTGACTTAATTAGAGCTTATCAAAAAATAGAAAACATTTTGAGGAATGGACAATTTGAAAAGATTTTTGTTAATTCATTTATTTGTCTTTTTGGTATGATTTTGCATTTTTTACTTTTTCAGTGTAACTAAAAATATTCTGTGCATTGAAAGGATTTTTAAAACATTTTTAAAGAACACAAGAAGAAAATAAATCTCTCTCAAAAGTAAGATGGAAAAAATTTTCACACAGCAAGGGATTAAAATTGTTCCACTTAAAACATCCAGTGAACTTTTATAAAATAAAATATAAATAAAAAATCCATATGAAAAATATTTTAAAAATTTGAATTTCAAAGATAAAACAAGTTTTTTTTTGTTATAGAATTTAACTAGTGTTTAGATTTATTTCTGCGGAGTGCGAAATGGTAAATACCCATTGTAGAGATGTCAAAGTGAGGTACAAGTTGAGCAATATTCAAAGAGGCTAAGGGAATCATGAATTAGGGTTGGAAGAGAGCTCAGGAGGTCATCTAGTCAATCCCCTGCTCAAAGCAGGACCAACCCCAACAAATCATCCAACCAGGGCTTTGTCAAGAGGGTCTTAAAACCTTTAAGTATGGAGATTCTACCACCTCCCTAGGAACCCATTCGAGTGCTTCACCACCCTCCAAGTGAAATAGTGTTTCCTGATATCCAGCCTGACCTCCTCCACTGCGACTAAACTACTCAAGATAGTTAAGACGAAAGCAGATTGTGAAGAACTTCAAAAAGAAGTGATTGGGCAACAAATGGCAAAGAAATTTAATGTGGATAAATGTAAAGTAATGCACATTGGAAAAAATAACCCCAACATATACACATTATATGAGGGGGCTACTTTAGCTACAATGAGTCAGGAAAAGATTTTTGCGTCATCGTGGATAGTTCTCTGAAGATGTCCATGCAGTGTGCAGAGGCGGTCAAAAAGCAAACAGGATGTTAGGATCATTAAAAGGGGATAGAGAATAAGACTGAGAATATATTATTGCCCTTATATAAATCCATGGTACGCCCACATCTCGAATACTGTGTACAGATGTGATCTCTTCACCTCAAAAAGATATTCTCGCACTAGAAAAGGTTCAGAAAAAGGCAACTAAAATGATTAGGGGTTTGTAGAGAATCCCATAGAGAAAAGATTAAAGAGGCGGCCTCTTCAGCTTGGAAAAGAGGAGACTAAGGGGGATATGATAGAGGTATATAAAATCATGAGTGATGTTGAAGAAAGTGGATAAGGAAAAGTTATTACTTATTCCCATAATACAAAGAACTAGGGGTCACCAATGAAATTAATAGGTAGCAGGTTGAAAACAAATAAAAGGAAGTTCTTCTTCACACAGTACACAGTCAACTTGTGGAACACCTTACCTGAGGAGGTTGTGAAGGCTGGGACTATAACAATGTTTAAAAAGGGAACTGGATAAATTCATGATGGCTAAGTCCATAAATGGCTATAAGCTGGGAAGGTTAAAAAATGGTGTCCCTAGCCTCTGTTCATCAGAGGAAGGAGACGCTGGCAGGAGAGAGATCATTTGATCATTGCCTGTTAGCTTCACTCCCTCTGGGGCACCTGGCATTGGCCACTGTCGGTAGACAGATACGTGGCTAGATGGACCTTTGGTCTGACCCGGTACAGCCGTTCTTATGTTCTTATGACTTGAGACCGTTACTCTTATTTGTCATCTGTCACCACTGAGAACACCAAGCTCCATCCTCTTTGGAACCCCTCTTCAGGTAGGTGAAGGTGCTATCAAATCTCCCCTCACACTTGTCTTCTGCAGACTAAACAAGCCCAGTTCCCTCATCTTCTCCTTCTAAATTATGTGTCCCAACCCCTAATAATTTTGTTTCCCTCTGCTTGACTTTTTCCAATTCTCTACATTCTTTTTGTAGTGTGGGGCCCAAACTGGATGCAACACTCCAGATCTGGCCTCACCAGTGCCGAATAGAAGAGAATAATCACTTCCCTCAATCTGCTGTCAAAGTTCCTAATTATGCAGCCCATATCCATTAGCCTTCTTGGCAACAAGGGCACACTGCCTACTCACATCCAGCTTCTTGTCCACTGTATACTCAAGTCCTTTTCTGCAGAACTGCTGCTTAGTCAGTTGGTCCCCAGCCTGTAGCAATGCATGGGAACTTGTTGAAGCTGCAGTGCATCCCATCATCCAGATATTAATAAAGATGTTGAACAAAATTGACCCCACGATAAACCCCTGGGGCACTCCACTTGATACTGTCTGCCAACTAGACATCAAGACATTAATGACTACACCTTGAGACCCAACAATCATCCAGATTTCTCTCCACCAAATAGTCCATTCATCCATTCATACTTTTTTAACTTGCTGGCAAGAATATTGTGGTAGAATGTATTGAAAGCTTTATTAAAGTCAAGATATATCATGTCCACTGCTTTCCTGTATCCAAGAGCCAGTTTCACATTCGTAGAAGGCAATCAGGTTGGTCAGGCATGATTTGATCTTGGGGAATCCATGTTGACTGTTCCTGAACACCTTTCTCTCCTCCAAGTGCTGCAAAATGGTTTCTGTGAGGACCTGTTCCATGATTTTTCCAGGGACTGAGGTGAGGCTGACCGGTCTGTGTTTCCCTAGGTTCTCCTTCTTACCTTTTTTAAAGATGGGCATGATATTTGCCTTTCTCCAACTGTCTAGAACCTTCCCTGTTCACCATGAGTTTTCAAAGATAATGGCCAATGGCTCTGCAATCACATCAGCCAATTCCCTCAGCACCCTCAGATGCATTAGATCTGGACCTATGGACTTCTGCATGTCCAGCTTTTCTAAATAGTTCTTAACCTGTTCTTTCAACAATGAGGGCTGCTCACCTCCTCTCCATCCCATGTTGCCCAGGACAACAGTGTGGGAGCTAACCTTGTCTGTGAAGACCAAGGTAAAATAGCATTGGATCATCTGTCACATCGGGATGGTTTGTTCCTGCACTCTCAGTAAGGCCTCTTAAAATACAGCCAGCTTTCCTGGACTCCTTTCCCCCTCATATTAGACTCTTGAAGATCCTACCCATCAGTTCCCTAAGGGAGTCAAAGACTGCTTTTCTGAAGTCCAGAGTCTGTATTTTGCTACTCTCCTTTCTTCCTTTTGTGAGGATCCTGAACTCAACCATCTCAGGGTCACTGCTGCCCAGTTTGCCCAGGGAATCAGGAATTCATCTATCCATATTGAGGAAAACGTTTATATATTTGTTTAATTTTAAGCATGTACTTTCTCTTCTGAATCAAGATGGATTTCAGCATGTGCTTGTATGGTTTTTGGGGCAGAAAAATTTCCAACAGCCCTGATAAGAAGTTATCATTTTAACAGGAACTTTAAACCTTTATTTAAAAAGAATCTGTCATTAAGACAGAAAAAAACAGAAACATAGAATATAAACTTTGGGTAGCTGCTGAGATTTCCATGGTGGGTTGATATAAATTAGGACTGTGCAGCCAGAATAAATATTGAACATCAAGTGTTATTATTTAGGTTGTTACATGGGAATCTATCTAGAAGTAATAAGAATAATAATTAATAATAAATATAAGTGCTTAAGGCTTAATTATGTTTGAAAGAGCTTGAGAGACAGAAATGCTCCCTGAACTATCGAATGTGGTCCAAACAGGACGACATGGTGGAGCATGTTTTTAGCATACATATACTTTTTCTCCGTTCCACCGTCTTGTATTATCCACATGTTGTTTTCAACTGAGTATATTTACCTTATTTGTTCCTGCATGCAGGTAAAGTGACAGACATGGACAATCAAAGTACAGTGACAGAATTCAGACTCCTGAGCCTCTCGAGCTTCCCAGAAAAAAAACCATTACTCTTCATGATCTTCCTGATGATCTACCTGCTGACCTTGGCTGGCAACCTCTCCATTTGCTTGGCTATCTGGGTGGATACCACTCTTCACACTCCTATGTACTTTTTTCTAGTCAACTTGTCTCTCTTAGACATCTCATACTCTTCTGTCACTCTCCCCAATATGCTAGTGATGTTGTTTGCCAAGATTAAATCTCTTTCCTTCTCCAGTTGCATGGCCCAGCTGTACTTTCTCATCTCCTTTGCTGGATCTGAATCTTTGCTTCTTGCCCTGATGGCTTTTGACCACTACATGGCAATATGCCAGCCTTTGCACTATGCAACCATCATGAACCACAGGACTTGTATGTGCTCTGCCATTGCTAAATTTCATTGGACACAAAAAGTACGCCTGGCTATTGAAAGACTTGTAAGGCTGAGTGAGACAAACCACCATCGCAA
>NC_133782.1:39017965-39030496 GCF_003597395.2 Chelonoidis abingdonii
TCCTAATCTTAGAGGTAAATGTGTGTTTAAGCAACTTGTTGTATGGGGGCCTGTGCAAACATAGTGTGTCTCATTCCACACAATTCTCCTTGTTTAGCCCCCTCAAAGCTCTGCTTCCAGCAGCACCTAAGAAGATTTTATGAATGGGATTTTCAAAATCACTAATCATAATCTGTCTTTGCTCTTCTTGAAATAAAGGGCAAAAATCCCATCATTTCAAGGGGAGAAGATTTAGAGCAATGCTAAGGGAAGATTCCCAAAGGGCAAGCAGCAGTTAGGTGCCCAGTGCCCATAGACAGCCAATGGGATTTGGGTGCCTAACAGCCATTTGTCCATTTGAAAAGACCGCCTGAGTGGTTTGGAAATTGCACTCTCTGGCTGGATATTCAAATAGCAAGAGAGTTAGGTACTGAGATTCAGTTAGAGCTGGGTACCTAACTCTTTTAGGCCCATGTGAAAATCCCAGCCCTACTTAGTCCTCTAGAAGTCTAAGAATTACTGGTCACGTTAGTATATATTATTGGTGCAGAGAAATGGATTTCTCTTTCCTACTTAATTTAACTGTATAGATGGGTAATTTCAAAGGGATTTAGACACCCATGGGCTCCATTATCAGTTGATGGCTCACCTTCAACTTGAATAACATGGTAGTTTTCATTGCTACTTCTCAAAATAGGACATGGCAGTAACAGGTCAGGTCAAGAGAAGGGCAGTGAAAAGTGGTAGAAGTTCATATTGGAAGACCAGGTGGGTAAGATACTATCTTTTATTGGACCATATGTGTGGGAATGGGAAGCAAGTTGTGAATTCCTCAGCCCAGGATAAGATCCACAAAGGATAAAGCCATTTGAAGTTGTTTCTCATGTGCAGCTGGGCTTTATTCATTTATTCACCTCACTCTTTATCAGTCGTGTTCCACGATGGGTTGGGGCACGAAGGGCTGCAATAAGTATGAAGTTCAGAGGGTTCTGCATCTAGTGAGCCTCAGATGAAAGAATGGGCCATCAAAGATGTTGCTCCTGACAGACATTATAGTAGATAGTCCCACTGTCTGGAGCGGGCACCACTGTGACTGCCATCCCAGGGCAGACTGTCAGAAAACAGGGCAGATACCCTAAGCTGGTGGCATGTTCTATAACTAGTTTCACCAACCCAGCAACAAATGTGAACTCCTGGATCAATATACTGACCTTACCATGGAGTCAGAAACAGGTGCCCTTAGGCTCTCCAGGCTATCTCGCCACCCAGACAAATATCTCTCGTCGTATTATATAAAAAAGGAACAACTGCTTTGACTATCCATGTGACTAAAATAGGTACGTGCTTAAGTCACCTTGCGAACTTGAGCACTTAAATTTTTGGGAGTCTTAGAGATCAACGATTAAAAAATTTTACAAAGTCATCTCAGGGATATAGGACTATAGAATGAGTGGTAGGCTTGAAAGTCTCAATCAGAATTCCACCTGTCGCTGTAGGTGTCTTTTTCCCTGGGGGTGGAGGGGGAAATAGCAACTGAAACCCTTTACCACTGGTGACAGACCCAAACCAGTTGGTGGTACGGACTCTGCTAGATGGGCCAAATAACTGATGCACTGGATGAGTAGTTTTCTGTGGCCTGAGTGAACAGAGCAGGGGCTGCACTAGAGTAAATTAGGAACCGTGCTAACCCAATTAAAAGGCAGACAGGCTGATTAGAACACCTGCAGACAATCAAGGCAGGCCTAACCAAGGCACCCTGGGTTTAAAAAGGAGCTCCATCCAGTTAGGTGGAGGGGAGCCAGAGGAGAGGAAGTGCGTTGAGGAGCTGGGAGCAAGAGGCACCAAGAACTGAGAGTTGAGAGGGTTGTGCTTGCTGAAAGGACTGAGGAGTACAAGAGTTATCAGACACCAAGGAGGAAAGTCCTGTGGTGAGGATAAAGAAGGTGTTTGGAAGAGGCATGGGGAAAGTAGCCAGGAAGTTGTAGTGTCATATAGCTGTTACGGAGCCACTATAGACAGTTGCAATCCACAGGGCCCCTGGGCTGGACCTGGAGTAGAGGACAGGCCTGGGTTCCGCCCATACCTCACAACTCCTGATCAGAACACAAGGCGGAAGTTTGACCCAGACTGTGGGGAAGATCACTGAGGTGAGCAAATATGCCAATAAGCACAGACCCACCAAGATTAGAGGAAGAACTTTGTCACACATGTCAAAATATACTTCACCTTGGAAAGTGGTAGATTCCCTGTGCATAAACACTTCAACCTCCTCAGAGAAGCAGGGATATAAGCTGCGAGTGTTCCTACATCTCAAGTGAGGCTGTAACCATTGGGCTAAATGTTGTACGGCAGGCTCCTTCTTCTACCCTTCCATCCCCAGCCCTTCTCACGTGCATTAGATAGATACCAAAAGCTACTGTTGCCAAGAAATGGTTTAGGCACTCTAAGCTGCTGAGCCACCAGAAGAGGGGATCTCATTCATGGATTCACAAGCAGACTCAGTACTTTCTGCCACCATGGGCTTAGATATCCAATACCTCTAATGAGAAGGAGTGGGGCTTGCAACACACTCCTCCGCCTTGGTGCTCCCACTGGCTACGCTTAAGCAGGGAGCACCTACTGTGCTGGGCTTTCCATGCTGCTTTCTATCTCCATTTACTGCAAGTCAGTGATCACTAGGCAATAACTCAGTGCTTTGTGGAATCACAAGGCTTTTTAAGATAAAACAGGTTGTGTTGTGCAAGTGCTGACAGTTCTTAATCACTTTGTGGATCTGGGCCCTCACTGTAGAGGATCAGAGGCCAAAATGAAACACAGTATCTAAGCTGTTCCCATCATAGTGGAATTTCAAGTCATCTAGGACACGGCCAGGGGTTTTCATGGCAACTACGACACAAAAAGTCTACATAGAAGTGTTATCCAGGCATGGACAATTGACGTCCGTTTAGATCGTGAAATTAGTTCTGCAGAGCTGGGAATAAACCACAATCTTGATTCCCAATTCTCATGTTCATACCCATTCGAACAAATTCTCTTTCAGAGACCTGCAAATGAACCGCCTAAAAATTACGAGCTCTTGTTGAGCTTAATTTGGGCGAAGATTCGTGGACATGAATAATTCAGTGGCAACGGCATTTTAAAAAAACAAAAGCCTGCAACTTCTTATTATTCTGCGATTTGAGAATTATGATCGTTCTAAATTCAAAAGCATTTAAACCCAGTCAGATGTTTCCTTCCAAAGTAAAGGCTGCCTCTTATGAAAACAAGCAAATCACTGTCATTAATGACCATGGGCCCTATCCATTGTCTTTTAAAGTCATGTTAGAATTCCCAATTGATTTAGTTCCTATTTGATTGGTTTTGGTAATGAACATTTTTCAGTCATCCACAACGTCCGTGATCAGCCAACATCCCTGGGTCTTTATAAGCATTCAGCTTAAAAAGGTTTACATTACATGAGAACAGAAAAATAATTCCCCTGTATTTTCATATTCACTCCTAATTTTTCAGAGCTTATAGATGATAGGGTTTCACATGGGATTAAGATTCCGTACTGGATGGTGAAAATCCTGTCTAAACAATGAAGGAGGGCTGAAGCTGAGTCTCATATAGTCAAACAAACCAGTCCCATAGATATAAGACAACACAAAGAGGTGGAGCTGGCAGGGGCGAAGGCTTTCGCTGCCCTCTCACGGAGGATATCTGTCAGGATGGTGGAGATGATGTGTATAGTGAAAGGAGAATGAGATGAGCCCCTATGACCATCAAGCAGAATGAAAACACACTTGACTGGTAAAAGTCTCAGCATAAGATAAAGACTCATACGGAAGTACTTTTACTATAGATAAATAATCTGGGTGACACAAGAAAATGTAAAATATCGTGCTACTGCATAAATTGTACCTTATGATATCATTTACAGTGTTAGCATTCTGTTTTCTCTATTGAAGCTACACAGGTTTCGGCATTGTTTAGTGGTCCTTAAATTCTTTCCATATCTGATCATTTTCTTGAGATTTACATCTTCTGGACACTTTCTCCTCATGGTGCCTGAATTCTGTTCCCCACTTTTCCTGTGACATCTCCAGATGTCAGTTCCCCGGGATGGAATAAGTTATTTTTGCAAGGTAATAATCAACCATAATGGCTCTTGAAAAATGACTGATGCGTCAAGAGAAATGTGATAGGGTGATTTTAAGTGAAAACCTGACAAAGAGCTTTTGCCTGTTGTGTCCTAAGTTTTACCTGATATTCCTTGGAGACATCAGGTGTCAGAGGGAAGCCGTGTTACTCTGGATCTGTAAGGCACGCCAAGAGTCCTGGACCTTTAATGGAGAATTGAACATGAGCTTTCACATGCATCCGACAAGTGAGTATTCACCAGCGAATCTGATGCACCCAAGTACGTCTCTTAGTCTGTAAGGTGCCACCGGACTCTGTGTTCTTCCTTATTAGTTCTTGACAAGTACTGTTGATAATTAAGCCCGACCCAAACTTACACTGCAATGTTATAGCCACAGCCTCCACATCTTTTTTCTCAGTGTAGACATAACCTCTATTTGGTATTTCAGAGAGAAGTGTGTTCCATTTCCTGCAGATGATGAAACACTTTCAGGATTAATTTCTCAGCCAGCCTGTTGAGGAGAAGGGATTTAGACATAGTCCATATCTATCAGGCTGACTGCCTTAGCTGGTGACAGGGTAATTTTCTCATGGTTGGTTTCTCTTCTAATTTAAGTTGATCCACTTTAATAAATATATTGAAATTAATTAGGCAAAAAATGTATGCAAATGCCTCTGTGGTCCTGTTGTTAGGGCACTCTTAGAGGAGAGATCCTTATGCAATCTTTTCTCTCATTCAGGCAGAAAGGGACTTCCCTATCCTCAGGTTCTAATCACTGGCTTAAAGGTTCATAGGGATGCGACCATGTTGTAATGGTGGCTAAAGCTGGCCCCTAATTCAGTCTTTCAAGAGATTTAACTCTCCCTAACTGTCTGACACAGGAAGAGGGGGGAGCCCCTTTGGGGGTTGTGCATTGGAGTCACAGACAGTACTCTGAAGCACACGACTTCAGCATCAGACTCATGTGAGAGAGACGGGACTTAAACATGGTCCTTGCCTAGTTTTATTGGCTTATGTGGAT
This sequence comes from Chelonoidis abingdonii, assembly GCF_003597395.2. Taxonomy (NCBI): domain Eukaryota; kingdom Metazoa; phylum Chordata; order Testudines; family Testudinidae; genus Chelonoidis; species Chelonoidis abingdonii. The sequence goes on from NC_133782.1 coordinate 39,023,089, forward strand.
CATGTTCTCAGGCCTCCTATCTCTCTACATGGCATGGCATAGGCATCCTAGTGCTTAAACTAAGTTTTTTCTTGGATTCCATTCTTGTTAGTTACTTTTGCAGGATGCCTAAACGTTAGGTGCATGACCCACCTATATTTCTTTGTGACTATGGAAATCTATGAACCATTTTGAGCATTCTCTGAACCCCTCTCGACACTAGAACACAGAATGTTCCGCTCAGTGGGCTGTTGGCAAGAATTAATTTCAGACAATTCACAACTATTTTTCCATTCGTTGAAAATATTTTCTTTTAAACTTAGTGATGGAAATTGAAAAAATGACGATTTATAATTGAAATATGGATTAATCTTACCTCAACAACATTTGCTGTCCTTTCATATTCTCCTTGACCAATGCCTCAGAGGAGATGGTTTGGTTCAATAGTTCAAAAGTCTATTCTACCCAAGTTGCAGTGGTTGAAGAGAGCAATCATTATGGACGATTCAATGTGCCAATAAGTTACAATAAGCTCAGAACATTTTATCACTCAGTTTCCTTGTCTTGCTTCAAAAACTAAAAAGTTAAGTATTTTATTACATGCTTGCATTTCCCCAATAATGCTCAACACTGTTTCCTCTCTTTCGGTTTTCAGGCTGAGCTGATGGGTTTAACATGGGCAAGTTGTTGGATGAAACTTCTATCCAGAATCCCCTTCTAAACTGGTCTCAGGCAACTGAGAATCTAGTGCCGTAGAATAAGGAAGCCAGAGTAGGGCAGGGGTATACGCAGTGTTGGCCTACCAAGTGAGGAGTTCTCAGGATAGCCGAGATGATGTCCATGTATAGTGACCTAGGGTGAGGAAGAATGGAAACTGCAACTTGTTTGTTTAATTGTAATGGCATGGGCGATACATGGCAGTGTATATGGTCATATGTTCTTGGAAAGAATGTGAATTTCACACAACCAGCCAGGATCTGGACAATCCTGCTTGTCATATAGAAATGGTTTTCACCTGGACTCGAAATTCTCTAGCATTTTAGGGGAATTTGACAAAGTATAGTATTGAAGAAAGATAAATTGAAGAGGAATGTATATAAGGGTAATGAAACTGAGGATCAGCCCTGTCAGCCAGATGATCCACATTCACATGAGGGTTTAATCAGATAAATAAATTAAATCCGCCATGAGGAAAAAGTTTGAATCAGTGAATCTTAGGAGCTTCCAAGTAAATAAAATAGGTGCAGTGGTTTGATTTCCTTTGACATTATTTAGCAATCTATGACTTATAAGGATTGATGAGAGAACAAACATAATAAAGATGAATGGAATGTTATGACACTTTGATCAGAGCAGAGGATAAATGCAAAGTAGTGTCTATTCCATAGCCATAAGACAGCATTTCTAAGGACACATCTGATTTAAAAAGTTAATTTGGACTGATTGTGCAGCTAACAAAATTTACAAAATGTGGAACAGCTTAGACTTCCATTTTATATACCACAGACTACTTCAAAGAAAAGACTTTGTCTATGGTGTAGCATCTAACACTACACAGATACATTAGGTCTGGGCATAGATGGTATCGTTGGAGATGCTTCCAGGCTCAGGGCTTTTTCTACACTACGGTCAGGATCGACACTGCAGTGATTGATCCACCAGTGGTTGATTTAGCGGGTCTAGTGAAGACCTTAATCGACTGCTGATCGCTCAGACATCGATCTGGTACTCCACTAGATTGAGAAGAGGAAGGGCATGCTTTCCCTCAACACAGCATAGCGTGAACCCGCGGTAAGTAGATCTAAGCTACGTTGGTTTGAGTTACACTATTCACTTAACTCAAATTGTGCAGCTTAGATTGACTGTCCCCTTTAGGGTAGACAAGGTTTCAGAGAAGTTCTGCCAGATGCTAGAGACTTCTCATTCCAAACGTCAGAAACCAGAGTGAGTCAGAGAAGAATCAGGATCATTGACTGCAAAGAAGTACTTCTGATTTACCTTGCTAAGCAGAGAACTGACTTGCTGGCTTTAGAAAAAAAATATTCAGTTTAAGTGAGAGATGAATCAGACCTATTGATTCCCATAGAGTTACTCCTGATTTAGCTGGTATGAGTGAATATAATACAAACTGGATTTTTAAAAAAAATCACATTTGATCCAAGTGTTTCATGTTCTTTCACTAATGTCATGCCTGGATTGGTGTATCTGTACATTGAGCTATTTTTTATTCCATAATGTGAATCAATAGGAATCCTTCCTCTTCAAGCCAAGCTCCACTTCCAAGTGGGGAATAGAAGCCAGAAGTCCGAGCCCCATCCTGCTCTGAACTAACCCACTAGACTCCTCCCCTCCTAGGGCTGGGAATCTGGCAGGAATCTTGACTTCCAGCCCATGGGCAACAATTTTCTCACAAAGAGGAGAAAAGAACCACCCTTGGTGAGGATCATTTCACAGCTAGTAGATTCAGAGAACTTTTATATACAGTAGAACCACAGAGTTGCAAACACCTCAGGTAGACCACCAGGGGGTAGAAGAGGGCAATTTGCTCCAGACCCCATAAGAGTTTTTCTGAACCCTGGACCGGGGTCCTTCACTCGCTCCGGGGCTGCAGAGACTCTTGCAGGGCCGAGTCTCGGAGCTTCTTCCGCTCCAGGTCTTCGGCTGCAGTGGGTCATCCGATCTGGGGCGAAAGGACCCCACACTGCCGAATTACCGCCGAACAGGCCCACCACTGAAGTCCAGATCTTTGGTGGTAATTCGGAGGTGGGGATCCCCCGCCGTGGGTCTTTGGGCACTTCGGGTGGGTCCTGGAGCGGAAGGACCCTCCACCGCCAAACTACGCCGAAGTGGGTACCCCCCATGCGAACACGCCAGGCCCCCTGATCCTCTGGGCAGCCCTGCTCAGGAATGGAGGTTATTCGTGACTCTGAATGTTCATAAGTCTGAACAAATACTATAGTTGTTCTTTCAAAACTTAACCACTGGACCTTGGCTAATAAGTTTTTGAACTTCTCTATGCAAAAGAAAAAATGCTACTTTTAACCATCTTATTTATGGAAACTTATGGAAACAGTTTCTTTACCTTGTCAAATCTTTTTTTCCAATTTCCCCTTTATTTTTTAGTCCGTTCAACTTTAATACAGTACTATACTGTAGATACTGTACAGTATTTCCTTTTTGTTTTCATCTCTACTGCTGCCTGATTGTGTACTTCCAGTTCCAAATGAGGTGTGTGGTTGACCGGTCAGTTTGTAAATCTGGTTTTCATTACCTTGAGGTTCTACTGTACCTACTGGCTCATATTTCCTTTATGTAAAAATCCAACAAAAATCTGGTTTAATTAAAATATATTAATACACTAAAAGTGAGACTTTCAAACATTTCTAATGGATTTAAACACTCATTTTTTTACCGATGGGAATTGAGCCCCAAACTCCATAAGACACTTTTAAAAAGCCTCACCTACCAGTTGTTGAAAATCGAGCAAAGGATATCAATACAAGAGCAAACATTACCAGTTCATTGTAAACATTGAGATTAGTTGAATGGGCAGTTGAATGAAACATTTAATTGAATGGATTTATATTACATGACAAATACGAGATTTCCCTCCTAATATTCTCCTCAGAGCTGCTTTCACCTCCTTATTTTTCAGGCTGTAGATGATGGGATTTAACATGGGGGTTAAGATACCATACTGGATGGATAATATCCTGTCTAGAACAACTGAGGAGGCTGAGCTGGGTCTCAAGTATCTAAACAAAGCAGTCCCATAGTATAAGATCACAACAATGAGGTGGGAGCTGCAGGTGGAGAAGGCTTTACGCCTGCCCTCCACGGAGCGTATCTTCAAGATGGTGGAGATGATGTGGATGTAGGAGATCACAGTAGGGGGGAATGCAATCAATCCTAAAATTGCTGCAGAAGTGATAAACAACATTTCATTGAGGAGGGTCTTAGTGCAGGACAAGTCTAACAGAGAAGGGAGCTCACAACTGAAACCAGTGACATGATTTGGCCCACAGAAGTGTAAATATGACACAGGAACAGTGTTTATCAGTGAATAAAATAAGCTAGTTGACCAGGCACCACCCACCAATTGTCTGCAAACTTGTATATTCATAGTTGTTGCATAATGCAGTGGGTGACATATGGCGGCATATCGGTCGTAAGCCATCGCTGAGAGTATGAAAATTTCAGTGCAGCTGTCAGAAGTATGAAGAACATCTGGGCAATGCAGCCATTGAAATAAATTGTGGTCTTATCTGTTATGAAGATTTCAGCATGTTAGGGAGAGTGACTGAGGAATAGCAGACATCAAGGAGGATAAATGGAATAGGAAAAAATACATGGGGGAATGAGTGAGGATCAGTCTTTATCACCAGCATAATCACTATGTTCCCTAGCAGAGTTACTAGGTAAATAACTAAAAACACAGGAATAGGAAAGTCTGGAGCTGTGGATCATTGGAAACACCCGAGAGAACAAAATAGTTGATAGACGTTTTGTTCTCCATTGACACTTATTCAGCAAATTTTGACCTGTAGAGTAGAAAAATATGTAAAAAGTAACAACATAAATAAAATAAATAGAATTTTATTTTGCAGATTAGATAGATAGATAGATGAGAAATGGATCAGTAGTACAAAGTGCAAAGTTCCTCAAAAAAAACCAAAACCAAATGAACAAAAAAAACAAAAACCAGTCCCAGACCCACTGAGTCATGAATGGAATGGAATGAACATTGGTGGAATAACATTTTAATTATACAGGTATGGGTGAATTAAAATTAACAGTCTTAACTGGTACACAGCAGAATGTGTTTGTGCGAGAGTAATCTAATATTGCACATGTATGAATGTGTGTGTGTAAATTGGTGAATGAAAACAGATCTTTCTACACAGGATAGAGGAAATGTTGGCTAAAACTTTTTAACTTGGCTGGTTAATGTTAGGCATTGAAAACCATATGTCGGCAACTCTGTAACTGGCCTGAACTTCAGAGATGCAAAGCCCTCGCAGACTGACCATCAACGGGAGTTCAAAATGCTGATCATCTCTGATAAGCAGGCTACTCATTTAGTGTGATGGTGCAGTGATTCCATAGGGAAAATATTTTTTCATTCAAATTTTCCATTTTTAAGTGGAAATCCAATAGATAGATAGATAGATAGATAGATTCCAAAACAAGAACATGATATATTTCAGCATTTAAAGTACAAAAACATTAAAAGTGTGACTTTTTTCATTAAAGTACTTAGTTTTCAGATTTTTAAACTCAAACTTTTTTCAGAGTTGAGTTTGCTTTTCTCATTATAAACTAAAAATAAGCAAATCTGAAGAATTGTTTGTTTTTGTTTCTTGAAACCAAAAACAAAACAAACAATTCTTCAAAAAAAAATTTAAGCAAATTCCTGTGAAAACAACTGCCATTTTTGGCCAGATCCAGCTATTAGCACTCATGCTGATGGTGGCAATTGGCTGTTTTAAACACATGCTTTTGATCTGTCCTAGAATAAAGACTTTCTAGAGCATGGGGTATATGGTGCCATTGACACGAACACGCAAACTCTCATTGTCTGTAACAGAATAAGGATTTGATATGGTTCAGAGAAACCAGCCTCAGACTAGATTTTTCTCTACAAATGAATGAGCCAGATATTACACTGCCTTGCCTTGTGTAGTGATCTATGCCAATATGAAATTATTGTAAGACACAACAAAATTGGAATGTTAACATTTTCCACACACTTTTGTCTCAGTTATGCGCAAACTATGTATTCTGACAGTGACAAGATTCTAGGCAGGGCAGAAAAATTATTCAGAGCCTCAGTTCAAGAGAACTGTATTGATTTACACCAACTAAGGCACAACCCAGTTTATTTACCAAATTTTGAAAATGTCTACTCACCAAAAAAGTCAATCCTTTCTTTGTGATGTCTCTTGACTTTTGTTAATACTTGGTATACAGTCCAGCATTGCAAAACATGGAGGGATTAGTCGCACAAAGCTAGAGTGTGATAAAACCAACCAGTTTTTTGTGTTTGACTACCTGCCTCAGTCATGGTGAACCAGATAGACAGTCAGCCGAGGCATCTCACTTAGGACTGATCTGAGGTTGCTGAAGTCAGCGGAAACGCACATAGTTTGTTCTTTCTTGCCTGTGCTACCCATCTGTAATATCTTTTCATTGCTATGTGAGTGCAAAAGATACCTTGTTTATGTCGTAGGCTTTCTAGTCTTTGATCTTCAATTTTCCTGAAAATTAGGGTTGGGTTATACAAATCTATCTATCTATCTTCTATCTATCTGTCCCCATACATGCCATCACATTCTCTCTCTCTCTTTACTCATTCACTCTCTTTACCTTCTACATGCTATATAGTGTATTTAGATTTTCAGAAAACCTTTGACAAAGTCCCTCACCAAAGGCTCTTAAGCAAACTAAGCTGTCATGGGATAAGAGGGAAAGTACTCTCATGGACTGGTAACTGGTCAGAAGACAGGAAACAAAGGGTAGGAATAAATGGTCAGTTTTCAGAACGGAGAGCAGTAAATAGTGGTGTCCCCCAGGGGTTGGTACTGGGACCACTCCTATTTAACATATTCATAAATGATCTGGGAAAAGGGGTAAACAGTGAGGTGTCAAAATTTGCAGATGACACAAAATTATTCAAGATAATTAAGTCTGAGGCAGACTGCGAAGAGCTACAAAAGGGTCTCTAAAACTGGGTGACTGGGCAACAAAATGGAAGATGAAATTCAATGTTGATAAATGCAAAGTAATGCACATTGGAAAACATAATCCCAATTATACATATAAAATGATGGGGTGTAAATTAGCTGTTACCACTGAAGAAAGGGATCTTAGAGTCATTGTGGATAGTTCTCTGAAAATATCCACTCAATGTGCAGCAGCAGTCAAAAAAACAGAATGTTGGGAATCATTAAGAAAGGGATAGATAATAAGACAGAAAATGTGATATTGTCTCTATATAAAGCCATGGTACACCCACATCTTGAATACTGCATGCAGATGTGGTCACCCCATCTCAAAAAAGATATAGTGGACTTGGAAAAGGTTCAGAAAAGGCCAACAAGAATGATTTGGGGTATGGAACGGCTGCCATATGAGGAGAGATTAATAAGACTTGGACTTTTCAGCTTGGAAAAGAGATGACTAAGGGGGGGGATATGGTAGAGATCTATAAAATCATGACTGGTGTGGAGAAAGTAAATAAGGAAGTGTTATTTACTCCTTCTCATAACACAAGAACTAAGGGCCATCAAATGAAATTAATAGGAAGCAGGTTTAAAACAAACAAAAGGAAGTATTTTTTCACACAATGCACAGTCAACCTGTGGAACTCCTTGCCAGATGATTTTATGAAGGCCAAGACTATAATAGGGTTAAAAAAAGAGCTAGATAA
>NC_133782.1:39031343-39071097 GCF_003597395.2 Chelonoidis abingdonii
TTATTGAAACGGAACCCCTGGATACTGAACCCAGCCCTTGTTGCTGCCAACTCAGAGGGGCAGAAGGGTTACACGAGGGTGATGAGAGTAAATTCTAAACTCTGAAATGCAGAGGTTAGCCCAGAGATTGGAATAAGGGGTTTGAAGAGAAAAAGCTCTAAGAATATAAAACCAGACGGTTTCCACGGGCAGGTTTGGTACTACTCCTTACAAGGGAGCCATTTGGGGGAGGGGGTTTCATTTCCTCTGTTAAAAGTACTGAGAGGTATTTTAAGGTGAAGATAACACCATGACTAACAGTTGACTGGCACGTCCTGGGTTAAAGAAAGGAAGGGATTTGGGTTAATAGTCTGAAGATTTGTGTTACCATCACTGTCTGACCCCCCTTCAGTTTGGAGGTTTGTATGTTGCCGGGTGGAACGCACAGACTCCTGGAGAGCAGGGGCAGCTGTTTGCATGGTAGAGAGCCTGGAACTTGGGAAACCTCCTTGATTTGCTGTTTTGAAGCAATTCAACATGTGGAAGTAGGGAAAGAATTGACAAGGATTTGTAGGGAATCTTAATGGGTGACAGCCTGTTAGCAAGAGTCAGGCTAGCTGTTAGCAAGAGTTAGGTCTGCTGTAACCCTAATGACGTGAGTTTTGTAGAAGCAAGGATGGTGTGAGGCAAGTGGGAAAGTACTGTGTGAGAAGTTGTCACGACCTTGCACTGATAACAAAATATGTAGACTGGTGTCTTCTAGAAATGAGAAAAATAAGATAGCAGGATGGTCTATGTATAAACAAAATGCAGGTGTTGCTTATTATTGTCTGTAACAAAGGTATAAATGCTTGCTGTAATTTAATTGTTTACCTGTTGAGAGACCTGTCCAGGACTGGGGCAACCCTGTGTCCTAGGGCACTCCCTCCCGCTATTGCAATTGCTTGAGAAATAATAAAGTATTTGATTTTGCTGCACCCAAACAAAAAGCGAGAACTGAGGTGTGGTTCTCACACGTTATTCTACTTTCATAGGAAATAATAAGGCTCACATATATATGAAGTTGATATCTCAGAGGGTGGGTGTTAAAGGATCACAGCATGCTTAGATCTGAGTGGGCGGGGATATGGTTTCCCTAGCCTCTGTTTGCCAAAAGCTGGAAATAGGTGACACAATGGGTGGTCACTAGGTGTTTACCTGTTCTGTTCATTCCCGGGGCACCGGCATTGGCCACTCTCATAAGACAGGATACTGGGTTAGATGGACCTGCATCTGACCCAATATGGCCTTTCTTATGTTCTTATGTACCTCCTTTTCATGCTAATGTTAGCAAATCGAGTTTGTCTTTACTGATTTCTGTGGGAAAGGCACGCATTTGACAAGAGCTTTCCTCAGGGCCCTATTCACCTCCTTGTTTTCAGGCTGTAGACGAGGGGTTGACCATGGGAGTCAGGACTGTGTAGAAGATAGAGAACATTTTGTTCAGGTTTCCCACTGTAGCACTATCTGTAGCATGTAGACAATCATTAAGGTCCCATAGAAAATTGTAACCACAATGAGGTGAGAGAGGAGCAGGTGGAAAAGGCCTTTTGCCTCCCCATTGTGGAAGGATTCTCAGGATGGAAGCAATGATAGAAATGTAGGACATAACAGTTAATAGGAATGCGGGAAGGGTGAAGATGGAGGAAAGCATGAAGGTCACAAGTTCCATCTGGCTGGTGTCACTGCAAGAGAGTTTGATCAAAGGGTGAAATCACAGAAGAAATGATCAATTTATTCGGCCGCAGAAAGTGAACTGTGCCACAAGACCGTTGTTGACGAGTGCTAGCCAGGAAAGCCACGAATCAAGAACAAGAATGCCATCGGGAAGCACAGCTGCCATTCATCTGCACTGCATAGTAGTCGCGGGTTTACATATTGCTAAGTATCGATCATAGACATCACTGCTAGAGGCAGAGCACATTCTACAAGCTGCCAGGGAGCTGACACAATTAAACTGCATGATGCACCGCTAATAGAAATAGTTCTGTCCCTGTAAGGAGCTGGTCAGCATCCTGGGCAGCGATGGTGGAGGTGTAGCAGATCTCCAAAAGGACAGGTTCCCCAGGAAGAAGTACATGGGAGTGTGCAGGTGTTGATCAGCACCAATTAAAACAATGATGCAGGATGTTCCCGCCATGGTCACAACATAGATCACTAGGAAAGGGAAGAGAAGGATCTGTAGTTCAGGGAGATCCCCGAATCCCAGCAGATGAATTTTGTGATGGATGTTTGATTTCCAGCTTCTGCATGGGCTTGGAAGTGAATCTGAGGGAAGAAAAGAACCTTTATAGTATGCTTAGTATTACTAAGTATCAACTAGTATTGCAAGGAGATCAGTTTTATACGAAATTGGTTACTGTGTTCCAACTTTTTCTTTTTCTTTTTTTCTTGTGGAGTTTTCACTCGGATCTCTTCTAGTGGCATCATATGGTGGCTCTGTGTCTCTAAAAACCCTTTACTAGCTTTATTGTAACTCTATTAGTTGAAAATGCATGTCACTTTTTTGTCCTTTGATAAGGCACTCAGACGCCACAGCAATAATCATGTGATAGAGAGAGAGAGCAAAGAGGCGAGAGAGATTGTTTGAATTCAAAGAATGGAAAATATAGAAACAGGGATAGATTAAATCGATGGACAGAAGAATGGATAGGTAGACTGACAAAGAGAGAGAGAGTGACACCATCAAGCATGAATGAGCAGAGAGAGAGAGTAATTGTGGAATGAAGTATAGAAGGCAGATAACATTGATAGATATCTTTCATATTACAGCTTTACAGGTTTCTGCTTCCGATTCTGTATATGTTTATTCGCTTCCTCCGTGAACTAGCTTGTGTATCCCAGGCTGAATTTTTTTTCTCTTTTCTACCCAGCTTTCTAACTCTGACTCTGTCTTCATCCTGACTTCAAACACTCAATGGAATTCAGTTCCAAACCAATGTTTCATAATCAATGAGATGGGGGAGACATTCCTCTGAAACTCCTTCTCTTCCTTGGCTATATTAACTCTAAATCAATCATCAACATACATCTGCTACTCCCCAGTGAAGGAAACGTCTAAGACAGATTATGTCTCCTTTCTGTCTAAAGCATTATGACCTCAATTCAAGAAGATACTCAACTTGCACTTAGTTTTAGCACAGGCACAGTCTGATTAACTTACATGGGATTGCTCACAAGCTTAAAGTTATGCATATCCTTAAGTACCTTTCTGAATCAGAGTCTATAGCATTTTCCAAATTAAAGGGGTAAATGTTGTGGTGGAAAAAGGATTCGGCAGGATGATCTATCAAACCTTTTATCTTCCTAAAGAGGATGGAAAACTGTGGACTACTTACAAAGGGATATAAATAGTATCTGTCACTTAAGTTATAAAAGTTATGACTGAATATGTTTCTTAAGGTATGCCTTAATTTTCAACCAGAGTTTTCTTCTATTCAAGAATCACTGGCTGAAATTATCTTGCCTGTATTATGCAGGAGGTCAGACTAGAACATAATGGTTCTTTCTGCCCTTAAATTCCATTAATCTGTAAATTGTTTACCTTTAAGGATGAGATATTACCAAGCCAAAATCTGTGATGTGACTCTTCACTCTTAGTATTGTCTCCAAGATATGGGTTCTGCAATATCTTCTATCCTCATCATCATCATTACTATGCGTGAATGCTGGCTTCCTCCGGGCTCCGAGGTGCACGCCATGGAGTTGGCACCTATATTCAGGTGAGATCTTTCAATAAGGAGATGTGCCTATGCTTGACTATATGTGTCAGTTCTGCTACCCAGCTGCATTAAGTTTGCCTTCTATCCATCTACTGATGTCAGCATCTCTCCTAATTCTTATTTATTCTTTATGGGAGAAGGGGAAACCTCCTTGACATTTTAGCTGATGGCAGCAATAACAACGGCAGGGGTTTCCATGTGGGGTTTGAACACCGTCCTCCCTTTCGTTCTTTTAAAAAAATCAGCCATTTAATTTATAGTTAGATATAGTGATGGTCAAAAATAAAAAGGTCAAAATTGAAATGAAACATCTTGAAATTATGGGAGTAGCACGTCAGCCAACCCAATCCCAGTTTTGTGGGCGGGGGGATTATCTGTTCAACAACATCTCAGGTTGAGATTTTCAGAGTTGCTCAAGGGATTTAGATGCCTAATTTCCATTAGAAGGAAGTGGAATGGACATCCATCCTTTAAAGGGCTATGAATCTCTCATACTATCCGGTTCCATGATTGCAAAGAGCAAAGTATTGTTATATCAGTAAAGTTTTTACATTTCTGTCATTATTGGTTTAATGTCAAGAGATCTCAGCTGAGACCAGAGTCCATTATGCTAAGACCTGTGGTGTACATAGTAAGAAGAGACCATGCCATGCTGAGAACACAATCTAAAATGCTTTAAAGGTGGGAGTGAATACTGAGGCAATAGCAGGAGTGAAGATGCTAGAGTCAGTAGTAGCACTAGAAAAGGACCCAGGTTTTCCGACTCCTTGTCCAGGCTCTATGAAGGTGGCACAGCATTACTTCTACAAACTTTGGCATTATCAAGTCATTTAAAGTCTCATATTTTCGAAGTTTCCCGGGAGATACGAACATACAGTGGGGGTCTCTAAAAATCCCAGGTACAATCTGTACATTTAAACCCCCAGGAAACTCAGTATTTGTGACTTTATTTAGTCATGGAACATGCAAACTCAGACTGAGCAAAGTCACAAACATTTTTAGAGCTCATGTAGTTAATTTTGTGGATCTCAATTTAAATGTCAAGGTGCTGTTGAGTTATCATCATCATCTATATCTATTTCTGCCAGAGATTCTTTATAGCCTACAGACTCAGGCTTACAAGCATTTCAATAGACTATGTAACTGAGAAAAGTTACTCATATGGATAAATGTTGGTATGACCCACTTATGAGTGTATGTTACCAGCCCTGTCCTAACCCTGAAGCCCCATGCTGATCCATACAAATGACTGTTACTGCCCACACTTACAGGTTTGGCTTTTTATCTCATTCTGTACTGGTTCATATATTTAGCCCTCAAGGCCCCCCGTTCAGGGCCGGATGTGCCAGCCACAAGGGTGGTTGGAATATTTAGGACCAGGTGTCTACTAACATATATCAAAGCAGCAATCCTAAAAGTACAGTGCAAACCCTTTAATACTTAAAAGTTGAAGTTTTCCAAGCTGCCTAGGAGAATGGGCCCCAGTTCCTACTAGATTTAATGGGATTGAGTATCCTTATCCAAGGCAGTTTTGAAAACATCAGCTAAAATCTCTACATTTAAAATGACATGAAACTTCGCATTTATAATTTTATCAGCCATATTGACATGAAAATATTAATGACAGAAAACATAGAAATTTTGTCCCTTTTTGCTTACAAAAAACCATAACTAGCCAAAAACAAGAAACAAACAAAAACAAAAACCTTTTTAACTAGAAAATCTGAAAACAAAACTTTTCAGTCAAATACATTTTTGTTTTAGCTGAAATTTCTCTGTTTTCAACCAAAATCTAACATTTTCATCTGGAAAACCCTAAATATTTTTATTTTGACAAAACCATTTTTTGGCGGGGGAGCTAAAAGATAGGATTTTGTGGTTTTTTTGCTAAGTAGAGTCATGCTTTCCAGTATAAGTCCCCATCCTGCAAGTATGACCAGGTTTCCTTTTCATAGATATATACCTCTATTTGGCACTGGTGAGGCCACATCTGGAGCACTACGTCCATTTTTGGGCCCTGCCCAACAGAAAGGATGTAGACAAATTGGAGCGGTCCAACAGAGGGCAACAAAAATGATTAGGGGCTGGGGCAACATGACTTATGAGGAGAGGCTGAGTGAACTGGGCTTATTAGTCTGCAGAAGAGAAGAGTGAGGGGAGATTTGATAGCAGTCTTCAACTACCTGAAGAGGGTTCCAAAGATGGTGGAGCTAAGCTGTTTTCATGGTGGAGGATGACAGAACAAGGAGCAATGGTCTCAAGTTGTAGTGGAGGAGGTCTAGGTTGGATATTAGGGAAAACTATTTCATTAGGGTGAGGGATGAAGCACTGGAATGGTTTACTTAGTGACGTGGTGAAATCTCCATCCTTAGAGGTTTTTAAGGCCGGCTTGACAAAGCACTGGCTGGGATGATTTAGTTGGGGTTGGTCCAGCTTTGAGCAGGGAGTTGGACTAGATGATCTCCTGAGGTCTCTTCCAACCCTAATCTTCTACGATCTATGAATCTGTGAATGGGTCTGTATTGAAACACGTGTTTAAATGAACCCAATTCATCAAGGAACCTAAATCAGCCTGGATAACTGACATATCATTATCATTTGCCACCTCATCATGTTTTTTGGCAGCACAAGCACAGCCACTGCAAGACCCACTAGAACACACATCTATTAAATGATTCACCATTTGCAATTACTTTTACAGTTCATCAGTGTTAGAGGGCTCTCTCTTCACCTCTACCTGGTTCTTGTCATGCAGACAGAAAGCAGACATCAGAAGTCTGATGTGTAGACAAGGTGATGTTTACTGGGGTTAGTTTCCAGCAAACATGTGTTCATAACCATGAAAAATGCTGCTTTAGAGAAATGATATTAAGTGAATCCAATTTCCCCATAGAATTAATGTAAATGGGGGGTGTGTGTTTCAAACAAACATTTAATACTGTACACAGCAATGCTGATTGTTAAGCTTGGTTGTGGGGTGAAGTCAGAGGGTGGATGAACTAGCACTCAGCTGAGCCTCAAGGGTTAACACATTGCTGTTGATGTAGCCTCACACTCTACAAGGCAGCTCAGATGGAAGGAGGGACAGCATGGCAGAGAGAGACAGAGACCCATACCTGTGTGAGAGAGAGAGATGCCCATTGCCCTTTAAGTACGCTGACCCCACTCTAAGTAGACTGCTTTTTTAAGTAAGTCAGCAAGTTGACTCATAGACTCATAGACTTTAAGGTCAGAAGGGACCATTATGATCATCTAATCTGACCTCCTGCACAATGCAGGCCACACAATCTCACCCATCCATTTCTATAACAAACCCTTACCTATGTCTGAGTTATTGAAGTCCTCAAATTGTGGTTTGAAGACCACAAGCTGCAGAGAATCCTCCGCAAGTGACCTCATGTCTGCAGAGGAAGGCAAAAAACCTCCAGGGCCTCTGCCAATCTGCCTTGGAGGAAAATTCCTTCCCGACCCCAAATATGGTGATCAGTTAAACCCTGAGCATGTGGGCAAGGCTCACCAGTCAGCACTCAGGAAAGAATTCTCTGTAGCAACTCAGATCCCATCCCATCTAACATCCCATCACAGACCCAAGTTGAGACAGCAGCTGCTTCCAGCAAGCTCCCCTTGTCCTCACCAGCGTTATGTCCCCCCTGCTCCGGAGATAGAGTACAGGAGGAGAGGCAGGAGCCGGGGGGGACACCCTGACATCAGCACCCCTCTTCCCAGCCCCACTTACACAGCAAGTAGGAGGCTCCTGGGAGCAGCTCCAAGGCAGACGGCAGAAGCAACACATGGCAGTGCGAGGAGGGACAAGTGAACTGCCTGGTAATTGATAGCCTGCTGGGCAGCTGCTACACAGGGAACTTAGGGATTAGAGGGGCTGCTGATCCTCCCTGGTTCCAAGCCCCTACCAGCCAGCTCCAACGGGCTGCTCTTTCTGCAAGCCATGGACAAAGCAGATGGCTTCCAAACAACGTTAAAAGGGAGCATTGCAAAACTTTAAACAAACGTTCTCTAATTGATCAGCAATGTAACAACAAAACAATATTAATTGGGACGACTTTAAGTGAGACGTTACTGTACCTGAAATTCACACTCACAGTCCCACCCCTTACAACTTAGAGTCATTTTGTGCCTGAGGTCTTCATCCAACCTCTTTTGTACCTCATGGGATGGGTAAGGAGTGAGGTTGTGCTCCTGTCAGGGACAGGCATTTATTTGGTCTATTAATGTTTTATATCTTCCCTGCAAGCCCCTTTATCCCTCCCAACTGGTTGCTTGACTTTGGCTTGAGATAAGGATTGAGGCAACCTTAAAGTGTGCTCTAAGTTACACTTTAACTACTCTTATCTGTTCCAATTGCATTAACAAATCCAGCTGACTAGGCAGAAGCAATATCACATTGTCTTTGTCCCTTGTTTACACATATTAGTGTGAGTATCAAAAAGTCAAACCCAAAATTCTATCCCAGGCTTACAAACAGACCAATGTACTAACAGCCAGTTTTAAAACTATTTAGTATGGGCTACAATGATTTTATTTAGTGCTATTTTTTAAATGAGTGTGACAGATTCCTTAATATAGTTTCAAAAGAGCTTCAACATAGTTACTTTATGAATCTATTTTGTCATCTCATAACAGAGAAATCACAGAATCATGGAAACATGCAGCTGGAAGGGACCTTGAGATGTCATCTAGTTCATCCCCCCAGGCTGAGGCAGGACCAAGTATATCTAGACCATCTCTGATAGGTGTTTGTCCAACTTGTTGTTAAAAAAAACCTCCAATAACGAGGATTCCACAACCTCTCTTAGTAAATTATTCCAGTACTTAATTGCCCTTAGAGTCAGAAAGTTTTTCCTAATATCTAACCTAAATCTCCTTTGCTGCAGATTACCCTTGACGGACATGAAAACAACCAATCACCATCCTCATCAGGTCCCTCTTCAGCCTTCTTTTCTCAAGACTAAACACACCCAGTTCTTTTCAACCTTTCTGCCTAGGCCAGGTTTTCCAAATCTTTTATTATTTTTATAGCTCTGCTTTGGGTTCTCTCCAATTTGTCCACATCTTTCTTAAAGTGTGGGACCCAGACCTGGACACAGGACTTCCAGGCCCACCAGTGGGGGATGGGGGAGGGGCAGAAAAGGGTCTGTGGGTCTGTGGCTGCGACTGCTGGCAGTGCAGCAGGGCTAAGGCAGGCTTCCTGCCCACCCTCACTGCACGGCGCTCCTGCAAGCGGCCGTCATGTCCCTGCAACCCCTGGGGAGGGGGTCTCCACATGCTGCCTTGCCCCAAGTGCCAACTCTGCAGCTTCGGGGTGGTGCCTGGGGCACCCTACCTAGAAGCTGCTGTCAGAGGGGTGTTCCAGTTGCTTTCAGGAGCCACCTAAGGTAAGCGTCACCTCCCTGACCCCCTCCTGCCCCAGCCTAGAGCCCACACACTGCATACAAACTCCCTCCCAGAGACCAACCCTGCTCTCCCTCCCGCACTCAAACTCCCTCCCGCAGGCTGTACCCTGCACCCCCTCCCACACCGCATCCCCCTGTCCCAGCCTTGTGAAAGCAAGTGAGGGTGTGGGAGAGTGAGTGGTGCGGGGGGAGGGGGATGCAGTGAGCAGGGGGCAAGGCAGGGGGTGGGGCAGCATTTTTGGGTTTAAACGATTAGACAGTTGGCAACGCTACCAGGTGGGCATGTGGAAGCTCTGGCCATGCCAGAACAGCGTGCTCAGCAACCAGCCGCCAGCTCACTGGGCACCACCAGCACAGGCGCGGAACTGCCCAAACGTCAGGCGGACCGTGTCCGCAAAGGCACAGCTTGTGCATGTGTGAGGCCTGCTGACTGTTCTACCCTACGTCCCACAATTGCTGTCAGGAAGCCTGAGTACTTCAGCTAAATCCTCAACAGCGCAGAGCAGAGTGGGACACTTACCTCCATTGTCTTATATACGGTGCTTCAGTTAACACACTCTTTTGCAACTGCATGACATTGTTGGCTCATATTCAGTTTGTGATTCACTATAACCCCCAGATCCTTTTTTGAAGTACTACTGCCTCGCCAGTTAGGGGTGCTGGAACAATTTTTGTAGTGGATCTATGCCTGATGGAAACCATAGAAACCACGTATTTGGTGTTTGTTATTACTACTTCAGCACCCCCAGCACCCCTAATTCCAGCACCACGGTACCCAGTTATCCCCAGTTTTGCTTTTGTGTGTGATATTAGCTTTGTCAGAGGACATAAATCCTTCCTCTATTTGGTATCTAGGATTGTGAAGCTGCAGCTCAAGCACACAAGATGGAAGGAAAACTACTATTGAGGTCAGAGGAAATTTTGTTTGGCAAGAGAAGCCTGCAATGAGTAAAGGACTTTGCTCTTAGGATAGACAATCACTCTCCTACGTATGCTCCCCATCTGTGTCACTGGAGAAAAAGGGCCAGATCTCCAACTGACATCAGTGCAACTGTGGATTTACACAAGATAGTGATCTGGTACCTATACTCAAATAAAGCTAAGCCAATTTATACCAGCTGGAGATCAGACCCATTGTCTCTGACAGAGCTAGGGTGGACTTACACCAACTGGGATCTGGCACATATGCTGCAGTGGAGTAGACCTATATGTTTCTCAGTAACTAAGAACGTTGTTCCTCCAGTGGTCAGCTCATCCATACACACGCATTTAAATTTCTCAGAAACAAATTTCTCAGAAGCCCAAATGATAATGTTTGCCTTGCAGAACAATATTTATTCTGTTCTCTTTCTTGTAGAAAATCAGAGGCCAAACACAGTGTCTGTATCTTCTCTCTTTTTGCAGCTCTCAATCCTATTTTTTTTCTAGCCAGTTGTGTGTTCTCTTGAGCTAATCCCACTAAGTGACTTTCTGATTTATTACCCAAAGGGGATAACAGATGAAAGATGCATGTGATAAGCTTCTGCTTTGAGAGAATGGCAGGTCAGATGGGAAATTTGGTGATCCAGGCAATCAGTCAGCTGGTATAAATGACCTCAATGTACCTATGCTGATGGGGGCTACCTGATTCACTGAAACTCAGTATAGTGGTGCTGGCTATGACACCATAATTGAAGATACATTGCATTTCCTTTTGGCAGTGGAAAGAATGGTGAACACCCACTTTTCTTGTAGTAATTAAAGAAATTGACCATCCAGGTTGTTTGCAGTGGCCAGGTGCTTTCAAGACATTCAAAAAGGGTTAGTATCTCCTCCGAGCAGCTGCCAGTCAAAGGGCCTTGTGGTTGCGAAGACACATCTAAAACACATGAACAAATTGTAAGTGGAGCAGCAACATCTGTCTGAGTCTGCAGAGCATGTGACATGAGAGATCTGAGAGAGGAGAATTTGCCCCAAGTGTAATCGATGCAGCAACAGTGCCTGAATCTGCAGAGAGCCTGAAACTATAACTTGGAAAGAAGGGAAGTGCCCCGTTCATCTCAGTGGGGTGTTACTCTGAAATGCACTGCCAATCCCAACCCATCTGAAAACCCTCTGTGAGTATGGATGGAGCTTTGCTGCTAATACCCTATCCTCACTATGCTACAGGGAGGGGCGGGAATGTTGGCAGTAGCCCTTAGATGTAGAGCTCTCCACATGCATAGATAGACAGTGATTGGACTAAAATCTCCCTCTCATGAGAAAAACCCCAGCCCAGCAAAAGACAGGGATTGGATGCGTCAGGGAGCAGAGAGTCTCAGCCTGACCAAGAATGAGCACTGGTGGTGCCCCCATGAAGTCATGGTACAATTCCCCACTCTGAACCTTAGCGTCCAAAAGATGGAGTACAGCATGAATTCCTCTAAGCTCAATTACCCGCTTAGAACCTGTAGCGCTGCCACCAACCAGGAATTCCAGTGCCTGGTACACTCTGGTCCCCCCAAAACCTTGCCCGGGGAACCCCAAGACCCAGACCGTCTGGATCTTAATTCAAGGAAAGAAAGCCCTTTCCTGCACCATCGCCTCTCCCGGCTTCCCCTCCCTGGGTACCCTGGAAGATCACTGTGATTCAAACTCCTTGAATCTTAAACAGAGAGGAAAATGCACCTTTCCCCTCCTTCTCTCTCCCCCTCCCAGGCTCTCCCTGAGAGAAGAGAGACAGTAATCCTAAAACAGAGAGAAATTAGCCTCCTCTCCCTTTCCCTCCTTCTCCCACCAATTCCCTGGTGAATCCAGACCCCGTCCCCTGGGGTCTCACACACAGAATAAAAAAACAATCAGGCTCTTAACAAGAAACTTTTAATTAAAGAGAGAAAAAAAATTATTTTGTAAATTAAAATGGAATAGTACAGGGTCTTTCAGCTATAGACACTGGGAATACCTCCCAGCCTAATATACAAGTACAAATTAAATCCTTTCAGCAAATACAAATTTGAACTCCTCCCAGCCAAATGCACATTGAAAAACTCCTCCCAGCCAAATACACATTTCCTCTGGTCAGGTGACAGCCAGGCTTACTGAACTTGTTAACCCTTTACAGTCAAAAGAGATATAAAGTACTTCTGTTCTATTAACTCCTACTATCTGTTTATGACAGCTCTAGAGGACTGATTTAACAATGTAGTGGCCTGCTATTGACCCAGAGGTAACTAGTGAGTCCCTCAAGCCATAAGGGCTTATGCAGTCCTATTGAAGGACAGTGCTTCGTTCTCACTGTTAGCCATGGTTTATGCTGTATGCAGCCATAATCATAGCACCAAGTGCTGAGCTGGCTTCTCGCTGACTCCTCAATAAGAGCTGTACGCTTTGACCACAGGGCAGAAATCTCACCCAACACAGTTTGTGTCTGGGGAAGATTCCCAGAGACACCAGTGGGCGCTAGATACTCAACACCCATTGACTTTCAGGAGGACCTGACTACGTATGTCCCTTAAGCTCTTCTGAAAATTCCAGCCACCATGTAAACTCTGGGCTCCACAGCCTAAACCAGTGAACCTTGCTAGCCAGACCAGCGCTGGCAGATCCTCAGCTGAGAGAAATCATCAGGGCTCTACTGAAATCAGTGGGGTCAGATCCCTAACTGATGTGAATCAGATTAATATAACCATAAAATACGACACAATTTGCTGGCAAATAGAGTGTCTAAAGCTTGGAGGATTGTAACAGGGAGGTAGATTAGAAATTTTTTAAAAAACAGAATGGGGAAATTCCGTGGCCTGTGCATGCAGGGTTCAGACTCATCTTGAAATTTATTATAGCCTGGATGAAGGCCAACCAGTCAGCCTGTGGTGAGAAGCATCTTAGTTTGTAAGGGCATTGAAAGTGTTAAGATCAGTTCAGAATGTATCTTGCTTTTATTTAATTTGACCAAATCCAACTTTTTATGTTTTAACTTATAATCACTTAAAATCTATCTTTTTAGTTAATAAATTTGTTTGTTTATTCTACCTGAAGCAGTACATTGGTATGAAGTGTGTCAGAGGCTCCCCTTAGGATAACAAGCCTGGTACATATCAATTTCTTTTTTAAATTAACCAATTCATATAAGCTTGTAGCGTCCAGCAGGTGTAACTGGGCACTGCAAGACGGAGGTTCCTAGGGTTGTGTCTGGAACCGGAGATATTGGCTAGTGTCATTCAGTAGCACAATCAAAGGAGCAGCTTGCATGCCAAAGGCTGTGCGTGAACAGCCCTGGAGTGGGGGTTCTCACAGCAGAGCAGGGTAAGGCTGGCTCACAGAGTCAAGGATTGAAGTGACCTAGCAGATTACCAGTCCAGATAACACCAGAGGGGAACATCACAGCGCTGTACAGACACATGGCTAGAGGTGAACCCTGACTCGAAGAGCTTCCATTTTAACTAGACAAGACAGATGAAGGGCGAGATGGGAAACACAACCCAGAGAGTGCTAATAATCTGGACACGGTCACACAATGGGCCAGTAGCAGAGTCAGGAGTGGTACCCAAGTCGTTATCTACTAGAACATGTTGCCTTCAAGTGTGTATGGGCTATGAAACTGCTCACTGTTAAGACTATAGTTTCACCTTCAAATTTCTAAGGAGCATCCCAGTCAACAGTGAATATTCTGTGAAGCAGTCAATCCAAGCGTGTGATAGAGAAAGACAAACACACTGCCCTTTCTCTCATGGATAGTTTTGTTCTTCCTTCCTTCATTTTTATTTTCCCTCAATCTAAAATAAAAATAAACTCAGCTGAAACTTACAGTTATGATACACTTCTCATTTACCCTGGTTTTAGAGCAGTGTGATTACGTTGACTTCAGGAGAGCTATCCTGATTCACATAATGACAGGTACTATTTACACAGCAGTACATTCATGTGCCAGGCCAGTTACAAGACAGACTCGCTACGAGGCAGGCTAGACCACCCACAAAGGAGGAGGGGCTTGTGAAGGGCCATGGCTGATAACTGAGTTGGGTGTGGGTGCAAACCATGGCACTGGTTCTCCAGGTTGACTCCAGGGGCTGATCCCTGCTCCTACATGGAGACCCACTGGCTAGGGCTCTCTGGAAAATGAATTCTGTGTCATAACAAATGTTGAGGTGCCTAAATTTTCTCCACATCAATATGAAAATAAGGTGATTCAAACTTTTTTGGAAAAAATTACAAAATGAGGAACGTGTTCTTCCCCAGGCCCAAATAGCTAAAAGCAGAGTGATGAGGGGCACTCATCTGGAATGTAGGAAACCCAGGTTCAAGTCCTTCCACTGCATGAGTTGGAGCAGGGACTCACTCAAGTTAGTGTCCCAACCACTATGGCTCAAAATGCTTTACAAAGGAGCTACCATCATTATTCCAATTTTACGATTAGAGGAAAGTGAGACATGGGTAGGGAGTGGCTTAGCTAAAGACATTCAGGGGGCTGGTGACAGCTATGGGAATTAAACCCATGTTGCCTGAGTTTCAGCACAGTGCTCCATCTACAGTGCCTTTGAACATCCCAGCCAAAGTCCTTTCAATAAGTCACATATAGATGTGTAAGCAGTGATGGGAGGCTCTGGGGGATGTTTCTCTAATTAGATCCCAGGGGATGTAGAGGAGAGTTTTCTGAGCATCTTCTTCCCGCCTGGAGGAAACTGGTCCAAACTCATCAGCATCGGTGCAGTTGTCCCTACGTCAGCAGTTGAGCATCTGTCCGCTTTGTCTTGCTAAGAGAATGAAGGGAAGGCTTTGTCTATGAACTGGAAGATGGGAACAACCCTCAGCTGCTGCTCTCTGCTGCTCAGGTGACAGGACAGAATTTCCACTGTTCTTGCTCTGTTTGGGAACTTTCTTAGGGCTTATTTTGTGTTCTCTATGACCTCAAAAATCACAATGTAAGGTGGGGAGACGCTGGTCTTACCAGAGAGACTAGATAGATGAGTATACATGCAGAAGAGACACTGATTAAGAGTAGACAACCTATGGCACAATGCCAAAGGCAGCACATGAGCTGATTTTCAGTGACACTCACGCTGCCCAGGTCCTGGCCCCGTCCAGGGGTCTGCCTTTAATTTAATTTTAAATGAAGCTTTAAACATTTTGAAACCTTATTTACTTTACATACAAATAGTTTATTATATATTATAGACTTATAGAAAGAGACTTCTAAAAAGGGTAAAATGTATTACTGGCACGTGAAACTTAAATTTGAGTGAATAAATGAAGACTCAGCACACCACTTCTGAAAGGTTGCTGACCCTGCACTAGATAAATGAGTATAAGAGAAATGAAGATCAAGATAGAAGGGTGTATATGCAGAGAGATGGATATTAGATAGATGAGTATATATGTAGAGAGAGTGATGGAGAAAAGTATATATGCACATAGAGAAATAGTGGGTGAGTACATATGCAATAGAGCAAAGAGAGATGAGTGTATATTATATATCTGGAAGATAAATGTGTATGGGGTTATATAGATTAAAAAGCCAAAACCTTTTGAAATTCTTGTTTAGATTTTACTTAATCTTATTCAGGCAAGACTCTCATCAACTTCAAAGATAATTTTTCCTTAAAGAATGGAATAAAAAATAATCTGATTTGGCTCTGTTGCTTAAGGTTACGTTCACAAATGAGTGAGTGATTTTTACTCTTTTCTCACTTTAATATGTTCTTGGAATATCAGAGTTACAGACGCATGTTATTTAGTAGATTGTCAGAGCTCTAAAGATCTACACACTGTAAGAATTTTATTTTATTCAAGTAAATTTTAGTAATTCATTTTTGTTGGTGAACTTATTTTCTTCCTTCCTTTCTTGTTACATGGTGACTATGAAAACCTTTAGCATATAATATGATAATAACATAGAAAACCACATATAAAAAAAAAAAATATCCTCTCACCCCTATGTGGGTGGTATGTGTCTTCCTCAACCTCGGGTCCTCGACCAGAGGCCTGGGAGTTGAGGGTTTCTGCGCAGTATCTAGCTGTCTAGCACTGCACTCTTCTGGACAGAACAGCTCTGATGTTGTTCCTGGATCTGTTGGAGCCACTCACCCAGCTTAGGAGTCACAGCCCCGGTGCTCCTACCACTACTGGGACCCTTTGGCCTTCACTTTCCACATTCTCTCTAGTTCCTCTTTCAGGCCTGGTACTTCTCCAGCTTCTCATATTCCTTCTTCCTGATGTTGCTGTCACTTGGCACTGCTATATCTATCACCACCGCTGTCTTCTGGTCCTTGTCTATTACCACAATGTCTGGTTGATTGGCCAGTACCTGCCTGTCGTCTGGATCTGGAAGTCCCACAGAATCTAGCCCTGCTACTTCTCCACAACCTTCTGTGAATCTCCCATCTGGTCTTGGGGGTCTAGCCATACGCTGTGGCAGATGTTCCTGTACACAATGCAGCCACTTGGTTGTGCCGTCAGTGTTGCTGTTCCTGCCTGCCATTAACACCTGCCACTATGTGTTGGACTGTCTTGATGGCCTCTCGCACAGTCTGCACCTTGGTTCCTCTCTAGTGTGGTAGACCCCTGCTTCAATAGATCTGGTGCTCAGTGCCTGTTCCTGTGCCTATGATCAGTGCCCAGTGCTGTCTTTTAGTCGCACCTTTTCCAACCACTGGTAGGATTTCCCAATGTCAGCCACCTCAGCTATCTGTCGATGGTACACCCATGCAGGATCTGTCTTGCCATGGCACTTCTTCTGCTTGGTCTTCCTCCCATGTCTGCTGCTGCCTCAGGCATTCTCTCAGCAGCTCATCTTGGGGCCATCTTACTGATGTACTCCTGGATGTTCCGGGTTTCATCCAGGACAGTGGCTTTGACGCTCACCAAGCCGCCCGCCTTCTTTCTGGCTGGTATACAGTCTCTGGGTGTTGGCCTTGGGTGGAAACCTCCGTGCATTGTGAGGAGCTTCCGGTTTTCACATCGGCAGCCTCCATGTCCCCTTTGCCAGCTTCACATATACCGGCAGGGTATCTGAATGACCGGCAGGGCGTATCCGTTGATGGCGTGGATCTTGTTCTTCCCACTGAGCTGGCTCTTCAGGACCTGTCTTATCCTTTGTGATACTTGGATGTTGCTGTCTTCCTTGCCTCCTCATCATGGTTTCCATGTGACTGTGGGATGCAAGGTACTTGTAGCTGGTCTGTATGTTGCTATGTGGCCTGCTGGTAATTCCACCCCATCAGTCTCTGACTACCTTCCTTTCTTCACTACATCCGGCCACACTTCTCCAGTCCGAATGACATCCCGATATCCTCACTGTAGATCCGCGTCAGGTGATTAGCGAGTCAATGTCTAGTTCATTCTTAGAATACAGCTTGATGTCATCCATGTAGAGGAGGTGGTGACTGGTGGTTTCACTCCTGAACCTGTACCCCGTATCCAGTCCTTGTGATTATCTGGCTGAGCGGGTTTAAGCCTATGCAGAACAGCAGCGGGGAAGTGCATCACCTTGTATATGCCCACACTGATGGCCACTGTGCAAGCTGCCTTGAGTTGACTTCTAGTGTTGTTCTCCATAGTCCCATTGAGTTCTGAGGAAGGTCCTTGTGTGCTGTTGACTTGTATAGCGCAGACATTCACAGATCCACGTGTGCCGCATTGAGTGTAGGCTTTCTGTAGTCAATCCAGGCTGTGCTCAGATTGGTCTGTCTAGATCTTGAGTCTTGGGCGACTGCTCTATCTATGAGCAACTGGTGTTTTGAGCCTGGTGTTGTCCCTGCCCTTCTGAGCTGTGCTCATATACTGGCCCATGTGGTCCTGTAGCTTGGCAGCTATGATGCCTGATAAGGATTCCCATGTTGTGGGGAGGCAGGTTTTGGCGTAGTTGGACGGTTCTGTCCCTTGCAGGGTCTTTCATGATCAGCATGTCCTTCCTTTGTGTAGCGCCAGTTTGGTGGGAGCCTGCTGCTAGCAGCTGTTCATCTGTGCTGCTAGGCATTCATGCACTGCTGTTAGTTCTTTAGCCAGTAGGTGTGGATATGTCTCGTCCAGGTGCTGTCCAGCTCTCATGTTCTTGACCCGCTCTGGATGTCTTCTACTGTGATGGTGACTGGTCTTCTGTTTCGGGAGATTGCTGTGCTCCATTCTCAGGTCCTGCAGCCACTTTGCACTGGTGTTATGAGTCTTCTCTTTCTCCCATATGTTCTTCCAGTACTGTTCAGTTTCTGCTGCTGGGCTCTACGTTATTGTGTTTGCACTGCAGTTGGAGTACACCTTGGATGGTTTCTTTGAGAACACGGCATTTACTTTTTTGGCCTCTGCTTCTTCAGTGTATCTCCTTAGCCTGGTACTAGTGCTGTGAGCCTTTGTTTAGCAGTCTCTAGGGCTTCAGAGGAGTAAGCGCCTTTATTTTTTCAGTAGCCGAGTCTTATCCTTAATCTCTACACCCTTCTGTAGTTCACCAGCTGACTAACTTCTCTCGAGTCACTTGATCTTATCCTCCAACCTCATTTTCCAGGGTGAGTACATACTGTTGTTCTTCTTGATCGTGTTAGCAAGCATCTCCAGGATTACAGAGCTGTAGCATAATACCAGTTCATTGGTTTGAGTTATGTGGCAGTAGGGATTTGTCATGAGGGCTTCATTGCACCTTCTAACATACTATCTGATGGTACTTCTCCACTGAGCCTTGGGAACTAGTCTCGAGGATTGACTGTAGCTAGTTCTCCATGATCTTATGCTCATATCAGCTGCTGTGCTCTGCAATGGAGGGGGTGACATGAAGTTTCAGCTTCAGCTGTGGCTGCACATCCACTTGTTCTCAGGTCTTCTTGAGTCTGGGATGTAATGTGGAGTTGGTCTATCTCAAGCTGTGAAGCAGCTTCTCTTTACTATGTTGAAGCGTTGGGTAACTAGCTGTTTCCGTAAGTGTGGATGTAGTTTTGTCCATCCATAGTCCTCATACGTTTCATATATCCCTCTCATTAGGTCTACTGTTGTAGTAGCATTCATCAATTCCAGTTCTCTTGTCTGTCCGTGAATGGTTTGTTCCAGTAGCCCACTTATCGTCAGATTGTCCTGGTTCCTCAACATCTGGCGCGCGAACCTTGTTAATCCGGGCAACGTCCGAGCCGGCAATGACTCTTCTAGTTCGTGTCACTCTCATATTTGAGGTAGGCAGTGAAGCGTTAGGGGTCTTTTGCCCAAGGACCCCTACTGGAAGTTGGGTACCACAACCAGGATTGAACCCCGTCTCTCGTATAAAGGCGGTCTCCTGTACCAAAGGGCGGCGCTCTTAACCACTAAGCTATCCAGTCGCTGTATATATTCACATCATGCGATACAGAGAGGGACTCACTTCTAGTAGAAGATCAGCCAAAACCGATTCCTGCAACATAAATGTATTGTCTGTGCTGTCATAGAATAGGGACGGCATCATGATTTATTATTTCTTCTTTTAGCTGTACTATTTCTTCACTTATGTTACATGCATGCAAATAAAGCTCAACTTCTGTAAAACTTGGTCTTTAGGCCAGGGTTTCAAAGAAAACTGAGAAGAGATAGATAGATGATAGATAGATAGATTGACTCTCTTCAAGTCAATGAGGGCTGGGCACTTAATAACAAGAGAGAGATTTGGTCCTGGTTCACAAACCTTTTTTAAGGGACCAGGGTGACCACAAAAATAGTTATAGAGAAAATCATTAAAATAAACTCATTCAACATCTAATCAGAGGGGAATTTACATATGGGGAATATAAAAATAGTCTCATAAATCCGTGGGCAGAAGGGATCATCATGATCATTTAGTCTGACTTTGTATACATTATGGCCACAGACCCTCACACATCCACTCTTGTAACAGGCTGAGAGCATCTGGCTGAGCTACAGAAGTCCTCAAATCTTGATTTAAATACTTCAAGTTACA
Organism: Chelonoidis abingdonii; assembly: GCF_003597395.2. Classification (NCBI taxonomy): domain Eukaryota; kingdom Metazoa; phylum Chordata; order Testudines; family Testudinidae; genus Chelonoidis; species Chelonoidis abingdonii. Next base: position 39,051,353 of record NC_133782.1, read on the forward strand.
GAGAATTCACCATTTACACTAGTTCAAACCAGACCCATGCCCATGTGCTACAGAGAAGGTGAAAATCCCCATTGTCTCTGTCAATCTAACCTAGGGGAAATTCTTTCCCATCCCCAAATACCGCAACCAATTAGATCCTGAGCATGTGGGTAAGAGTCACCAGCCAAAGGGGCTATGTAGTACTGGGAAGGCATAAGACAAAAGTAGCTCTGCAGAGTGCAGAAAGGAGATTGTATGTGTGTGTGCGTGTGTGTGTATTGAGAATTGTTGGAGAAAAAGTCTTCTGGAAACTCTAATAGAGATCTAAACTGAGCTTCAACTAATAGGAATAGTGTTGATTAGTGAGAGTGCTAGGTGGAGTACAGGATCAAAGAACCACTTCTTTAACAATAAAGTCTAACTCTGTCAGTGGTCTATTTACCTATGCTACTTCCTGACATTTCTTCCATGTACTCCATCTTACAACATCTAAGAACTCTAACTGTGCAGCCATTAGACCTGGTCAAAATTATTCATGCTAGCCATTCTTCTATCAGACAATGTGGTATTCTTAAAAACTGAAATGTTCAGTGGTAAAATATACATGCTGGCTTTTTAAAATTGCCTTCTGGAATAAAATCCATGCAGACCTGAAAGGTACACAACTCCTAACTCAATTTTTATTCAACTTGTTATTCAAGACAGCTACAGTGGAATTTGCATGAGTACAAAAATAATGATGTCCCCAAGACATGGTCCACAGGAAATGGAAATGATCTTTAGCTTCCTTAGTTTGCTTGCCTAGGGCTCATGAAGCATCATTGCCTTGTGGTCATCAGTGCTCTTTCCTGCCTTGTACCAAGAGAGTGGTCTCCTACCCATTTTCTCTGGAGAACTGACTGACCAGTCTGTGTCCAATTTCCCAACCCGCTCCAGACGATAGACACCAGAGACTGATGGGAATGGAACACTAGATCTGAACACCTCTTGAATTCCAAGGGATCGTCCAATCCTTATTGAAATCCACCCCCTCCTAGCCATGTTTTTCCCTGGTCTCACTAGCATTCCTTGTGGGTAGAGGACAGAAGAGTTTGGATATACAAAACAGAAAGGAGATTATTTATCGAGGTTCCTGGAGAGAGACTGAGATGGGTCTCTCATCTTTCCAGCTCTCAGCTTGGTGTCAATAAAAGGATCTCTATCCATCCTGGCCTTACGTGCCATAAGGAGCATGCTGTTCAATTCCACCAGCATGGAACTCTCTGTCCCTGTTGGAGGCTGTGTCTGTAACAGAGACCTGGGTGACAGCCATCACAGCAAGAAAGCTTTCCTTAGTCCCCCTTCACTTCTTGGTTCTCAGGCAGTAGATGAAGAGGTTCAGCATGGGGGTGACAATAGTGTACACAACCGACACCAGCTTGTTCAAGTTAAAAGGGTGGATCTTCTGGCCGGGCGTACATGAAGAGGGAGGTTGAGAAGAAGATGGTGACCACAGTGAGGTGGGAGGCGCAGGTGGAGAAGGCTTTCTTCCTCCCTTGGACAGTAGGGAGTGCAAGATGGTGGCAATGATGTACAAGTAGGATACAATGGTCACAGAAAGCAGGACCATCAGAATGATCAAGGCTAGCGCAAAGTCACCGTCTCCGCCAGTGACATGTCGGTGCAGCCAGGTTCAGCACTGGGAGATGTCACAGAAGAAATGGTTGATGATCCTGGGCTACAAAACGTCAGTTGCGAGATGAACGACACCTTGACCAGGGAGATGGAGAAGCCACTTACCCAGGAGACAGCTGCCAGCTGCAGGCAGAACTGGTGGTCATGATGGTCGGGTAACGCAGGCGGGTTGCAGATGGCCACATAGCGGTCATAGACCATGGAAGCCAGCAGGACACATTCAGTGCATATGAAGGAGGTGAAGAAGTAGAGTTGGGTCATGCATCCTACAAAGGAGATGCTCTTATTCTCCACCAGGAAATTCACCAGCATTTGGGGATGGTAACTGAGAGTACCAGGATTCCAGGAAGGAGAGTTGACTGAGGAAGAAATACATGGGCTTCCGGAGGTGATGGTTTGTCTGGATCAAGGCAATGATGACCATATTCCCAGGAGGGTCAGCATATAGGCCACCAGGAATATCACAAAGAGCAGTATCTGTAGCTCCAAGATGGTTGGGAAGATGACACTGACTGGAAGGTTCATTCTCCTGCTCCATGTGGCCCTTGAGGGTCTGCAGAGTCAGAATAGACAGAAATAAATGGTTGAAGTCACAGATGCCTGTTGTCTTGAGATCTTTCACTTAGCACTTTAATTTGATATCCTTATTATTATACCCAACTTCCAGTTTTGGAACCCCTCACTGTTGAGGAACTATGGCCCAGATTCTCAACGCTGACTGCAAGTGCTACACTAATTTTCCCCAATAGAAGATCTCACTCAATATTACCACTAACAACTCAACCATTCTTAACTCAAAGCTGTATAGGGGAGAATTTTAAAAAGCATTTAAAAGATTTAGGAGGCAAGTCCTTTGAAAATATTTTTAACTTCTATCAAAGATTCTTGGTGTGGCATCTTCTCACTGTGTATGTGAGCACATGCATGTAGTTACCCTCACACACCCAGGTGAGGTTGAGTTGTGCTATTATGCCCAATTAACAGATGGAGAATGGACAGATGACCAGATACTGAGATGCCTCCAGATGCAGATAGGATTCTAGTGTAAATAACAAAAGGACCTAAGTGATTTAGGTACAGGCAGTTGGTGGAAGAGCAGGAATGGATCCTGCAGTCTCTCAAGTCTCCGACTAGCCCCATAACTACTGGATCATCCCTCCTCTCATATGTGCTTTGGCACATTTGAAATCTTTCCCATGTGTCTTAAGAAGGCACAAAGTCCTTGCAGGAAATTATAAAGTGCACAATGGCAGAGGAATCCCTTGTTTACCAGTAGAAAGGATTTGTGCACCCTGGAACAATTTGCACACATCCCTGCATCTTCAGTTACCTGCTACCACTCAGAACAAAGGCCTGGACATTGTTATAGGAAAGTCCAGTGAAGACCTGTGTTCAATTTGGAGCAGTAGGTCAGAAAAATAATCAGCTATGTTAGGATCATCAGGATATCATAGGAATCTGCCTACTTAAAGGCAATGAAGAAAAAAAATTCAGATCTCAATTACAATGTGGCAGATCAAGAATAATGCTAACTTTCATCACAGAGGGGAAAGGAATGGATACACTTTATGTTAAGGTAGTAAGAGGTATGTTACTGGATTAGGAATCAAGCTTCCTGGGGTCTATTTCTAGTTCTGCCACTGAGCCATTGATCAATTCACCTGACTGTTCAATTCCTCAGCTTCCCCATCTGTCACGTACTATTATAAAACCTACTTCATAAAGAGCTTTATAGAATGAAATACTCAATACAGGATGGGTCTATTTGATGTTAACTAGCTCTATAATAAGATTCCAGATATGTTACCCTTCTATGTGTCATTCTGAAGCCTAGAGTGTCTATTGAGTCAGTGTAAAGCAGTGAAACAGCCCCAAGAATGGTGAGGGCTCTTTTTATTCAGAATATCATCAGGTTCAAACATCACTGCGACTGTGGTTCCCTGCCATCCTATTTTTTAAGATCTCAGCCATTCTGACTTACTAATTAAACCCCTGGCATTGTACGGCTACAGTAAGGCAGGAATGCATTCCATGAAAGAGTCCGAGACCATTGCGATATCATAGGTAACTCAACCAATTACTCCCTTACTTTACAGCTAATTTGTGTTCAATAATTTCTTTGGTTGTAAGAGAGAGACTACACAATGTTGATTACTTGGTCTAATTGCCACACCCATTATACTTTCAGCGATTAACATTAAAAAAAATTGCTATCGTATCAAGAAGAAGAAGACAATTCACTTTTTGATGTGTCACTTGATAGCCTGCTACTATCATATTAAATCTGGGTCCAGAAAGGTCAATAGGAATCATCATCTACAATGGAAGAAGGAATGAGAGAAGGACAGAAAAAGACATTGGATTTTAGCTTTGAGTGCTACTAGTGTTTGCATTAAATTCTGGCCGAAACAAGTTGGTCATTTTTATGTCCCAGTTTTGCAAAGACTGAGGCAAGCGCTTAACTTTAAACACATGAGTAGCTCCATTATTTTCCACAGAACAACTCATGTGCATAAAATTCACCATGCTACTTTTGAAGAATCAGTATTTGTATGCAAATTTTGAATCTTAATAGAGGAAAACTCAATTACAAAAAGGTGAAGCAAAATAATAATAATGGTCAATATTTGATGTTAATTTCAAATCATATTTGTCTATTAGTATTTGTGTTACTAGCCATTAATTTCCATTTGTAGTAGTGTACTAGTGTCACATTCATTTCATCTCACAGAAACTGGAATAGGTTAAATATAATAATATTTAGATGTGACATGTGATTCATAATACAAAACTTGGAGGGGAGGTGTTTGAAAGAGATTAAGCGATTTGGGAGCAGAAATGCACTGAAGTGAATGATGCTTTTGAATATCTCCCTCAGAACTGACATAAAATAGAGGGCTATATTCTCATCTTCATTGCACCAACAGAAACAAGAAGTAAATGTGAGATTTGCAAAGGAACTTAAGTGAAATATATAAACATCCCATCGGGTTCCAACGGGAATTGGGCATCCTTCCTTTACCTTAAATCCATTGAAATCAATGGAATCTCTTCAGATTTGCCTAAGAACATAAAAATAGTCATACTGGGTCAGAAGAAAGGTCCATCTAGCCCATTATCCTGTTTTCTGGCAGTAGCCAATGCCAGGTGCCCAAAGGGAATCAACAGAGCAGTATAACATCAAGTGATCCATTCCCTGTCGCCCATTCCTAGCTTCTGGCAAACAGAGACTAGGGACACCATCCCTGCCCATTGTTGCTAATAGCCTTTGATGGAGCTATCCCTCAATGAATTTATCTGGTTCTTTTTGAACCTTGTTGTAGTCTTGGCCTTCATAACATCCTCTGGGAAAGGTTCCACTGGTTGACTGTACGTTGTGTGAAGAAATCTCCTTTTGTTTGTTTTAAACCTGCTGCTTATTACTTTCATTTGGTGACTGTTAGTTCTTGTGTATGAGAAGGAGAAAAATAACACTTCCTTATTTACTTCTCAATACCACTCATGATTTTATAGACATCATCATATCCCCTTAGTCATCTCTTTTCAAGCTGAAAAGTCCCAATCTTATTAATCTCTCCTCACACGGAAGCCGTTCTATACCCTAATCATTTTTATACTGGTGCAACTGAGATCAGGAAAATTCTCAGCAAGTCAAACATATTTAACCTGGGGTTTTCAAAACACTTATGTGAATAAGTGCCCAGCTCTCACTGACTTGAAAAGAGAGTCAGTCTATCTATCTATCTATCTATCTCTTCTCAACTTTCTTTGAAAACCTGGCCTTAAAGACCAAGTTTGTACAGAAGTTCAGGCTTTATTTGCATGAACGTAACATAAGTGAAGAAAGAGTAAAGCTAAAGGAAGATAATAATAAATCATGATGCCGTCCCTATTCTACTGACAGCACAGACAATACATTTATGTTGCAGGAATCAGGTTTTGGGCTGATTTTTCTACTAGATAGTGAGTCCCTCTCTGTATCGCATGATGTGAATTGGGATTATATATATATATATATATGTGTTTTATATGTTATATCATATTATATGCTAAAGGGTTTATCATAGTCACCATGTAACAAGAAAGGAAGGAAGAAATAAGTTCACCAACAGAAAAATGAATTACTAAAATTTACTTGAAATAAAATAAAATTCTTACAGTGTGTAGATCTTTAGAGCTCTGACAATCTACTAAATAACATACGTCTGTAACTGTGATATTCCCAAGAACATATTAAAGTGAGGAAAAGAGTAAAAATTCACTCACTCATTTGTGAATGTAACTTGTAAGCAACAGAGCCAAATCCAGATTTTTTTTTATTCCATTCTTTTAAGGAAAAATTATCTTTGAAGTTGATGAGAGTCTTGCCTGAATATGATTAAGTAAAATCTAAACAAGAATTTTCAAAAGGTTTTGGCTTTTAATCTATATAACCCCATACAAATTTATCTTCCAGTATATATATATATACACACTCATCTCTCTTCTCTCTTGTGTCTCTATTGCATATGTACTCACCCACTATGGTTCTCTATGTGCATATATATACTTGTTTCTCCATCCATCACTCTCTGTACATATATACTCATCTATCTAATATTTCCATCTCTCTGCATATACACTTTTCAATCTGATTTCTTCATTTCTCTCTATACTCATTTATCTAGTGCAGGGTTCAGCAACCTTTCAGAAGTGGTGTGCTGAGTCTTCATTTATTCACTCAAATTTAAGGTTTCACGTGCCAGTAATACATTTTACCCTTTTTAGAAGGTCTCTTTCTATAAGTCTATAATATATAATTAAACTATATTGTATGTAAAGTAAATAAGGTTTCAAAATGTTTAAAAGCTTCATTTAAAAATTAAATTAAAATGCAGAGACCCCTGGACTGGTGGCCAGGACCTGGGCAGTGTGAGTGTCACTGAAAATCAGCTCATGTGCTGCCTTTGGCATGTGTCCCATAGGTTGCCTACCCTTGATCTAGTGTCTCTGTCTGCATGTATACTCATCTATCTAGTCTCTCTGGTAAGACCCAGTGTCTCCCCACCTTTACATTAGTGATTTTTGAGGTCATAGAGAACACAAAATTAAGCCCTAAGAAAGTTCCCAAACAGAGCGAGAGCAGTGGAAAGTTCTGTCCCAGTCACCTGAGCAGCAGAGAGCAGCAGCTGAGGGTTGTTCCCATCTTCCAGTTCATAGACAAAGCCTTCTCTCTTCATTCTCTTAGCAAGACAAAGCCGGACAGATTCTGAACTGCTGCATGTAGGGACAACTGCACCGATGCTGATGAGTTTGGACCAGTTTCCTCCAGGCGGGAAGAAGACGCTCAGAAAACTCTCCTCTACATCCCCTGGGATCTAATTAGAGAAACATCCCCAGAGCCTCCCATCACTGCTTACACATCTATATGTGACTTATTGAAAGGACTTTGGCTGGGATGTTCAAAGGCACTGTAGATGGAGCACTGTGCTGAAACTCAGGCAACATGGGTTTAATTCCCATAGCTGTCACCAGCCCCTGAATGTCTTTAGCTAAGCCACTCCCTACCCATGTCTCACTTTCCTCAATCGTAAAATTGGAATAATGATGGTAGCTCCTTTGTAAAGCATTTTGAGCCATAGTGGTTGGGACACTAACTTGAGTGAGTCCCTGCTCCAACTCATGCAGTGGAAGGACTTGAACCTGGTTTCCTACATTCAGATGAGTGCCCCTCATCACTCTGCTTTTAGCTATTTGGGCCTGGGGAAGAACACGTTCCTCATTTTGTAATTTTTTCCAAAAAAGTTTGAATCACCTTATTTTCATATTGATGTGGAAAATTTAGGCACCTCAACATTTGTTATGACACAGAATTCATTTTCCAGAGAGCCCTAGCCAGTGGGTCTCCATGTAGGAGCAGGATCAGCCCCTGGAGTCAACCTGGAGAACCAGTGCCATGGTTTGCACCCACACCCAACTCAGTTATCAGCCATGGCCCTTCACAAGCCCCTCCTCCTTTGTGGGTGGTCTAGCCTGCCTCGTAGCGAGTCTCTCTGGTAACTGGCCTGGCACACGGATGTACTGCTGTATAAATAGTACCTCTCATTATGTGAATCAGGATAGCTCTCCTGAAGTCAGTGTATCACACTGCTCTAAACCAGGGTAAATGAGAAGTGTATCATAACTGTAAGTTTCAGCTGAGTTTCCTTTTATTTTAGGTTGAGGGAAAATAAAAAAGAAGGAAGACAGAACAAAGCTGTCCATGAGAGAAAGGGCAGTGTGTTTGTCTCTCTCTCTCTATCACATGCTTGCATTGACTGCTTCACAGAATATTCACTGTTTAACTGGGAGGCTCCTTAGAAATTTGAAGGTGAAACTATAGTCTTAACAGTGAGCAGTTTCATAGCCCATACACACTTGAAGGCAACATGTTCTAGTAGATAAGGACTTGGGTTCCACTCCTGACTCTGCCACTGGCCCATTGTGTGACCATGTCCAGATTATTAGCACTCTCTGGGTTGTGTTTCCCCTCTCACCCTTCATCTGTCTTGTCTAGTTAAAATGTAAACTCTTCAAGTCAGGGTTCACCTCTAGCCATGTGTCCGTACAGCGCTGTGATGTTCCCCTCTGGTGTTATCTGGACTGGTAATCTGCTAGGTCACTTCAATCCTTGACTCTGTGAGCCAGCCTTACCCTGCTCTGCTGTGAGAACCCCCACTCCAGGGCTGTTCACGCACAGCCTTTGGCATGCAAGCTGCTCCTTGGATTGTGCTACTGAATGACACTAGCCAATATCTCCGGTTCCAGACACAACCCTAGGAACCTCCGCCTTGCAGTGCCCAGTTACGCCTGCTGGACGCTGCAAGCTTATATGAATTGGTTAATTTAAAAAAGAAATTGATATGTACCAGGCTTGTTATCCTAAGGGGAGCCTCTGACACATTTCACACCAGTGTAATGCTTCAGGTAGAATAAACAAACAAATTATTAACTAAAAAGATAGATTTTAAGTGATTATAAGTCAAAACATAACAAGTCAGATTTCGTCAAATGAAATAAAGCAAAAGATGCATTCTAAGCTGATCTTAAGACTTTCAGTGCCCTTACAAACTTAGATGCTTCTCACCACAGGCTGACTGGTTGCCCTTCATCCAGGCTATAAAATTTCAAGGTCAGTCTGACCCCATGTAGTCGAGCATGACCGGGGCTCAACCCTCCTTCAGGGAGGGGAGGGGAGCCACGCCGGCTCACCATGCTCCGGCCTTCCGGTTGGGTGAAGCAAGCAAGGCCACACACAGTCTGAGCTCAGGCCCTTTCTGCAGGGGCTGAGCCAGGTAAGGCCACAGTATATAGTTAAGCCCAGGCCCTTGGCAGGGCGGCGCAACATACAGTTGAGCTCAGGCCCTTCAGCAGGGCTGATCAGCTAAGGCAACCACTGTAGGTGGTCTCCTTAGGCAAAGGAAGGGGGAGGCTGCCACCCTTAAAGGGGTGGCAGGGGGAACGCAGGCCCTCCCACTCCACTGTGTTCCAGCCCAGGGCCCTAGCAGCGGTCAATGCCGCTGACGGTCAGTCGGGGATCCTGACCGAAAACACACTGACATGGGCTCAGGCGAGTCTGCAGCCAGACGGAGTCGGCTGCCCCCGGGCCACTTCCAACCTCCCCTTCCCTGTACCTGCCCTTCGCCGGCGTCGTCCGGGGTTCCCAAACCATGGGTTCCTCAGCAGGCTCGGCGGCGGGAGGTCCAGTCCATCCGCCTCCAGGTACAGGGTTCGGGCGTCCGTCGTCAGTCTCAGGGTCGGCGGTTCGGCAGTCCAGTCCTCAGGGTACGGGGTTCGGCAGTCCGTCCAGTCCTCCACCAGTTCCGGCGTCCGAGGGCTCCACAGCGGCTGCTCTGGGTACTGGCCCAGGGAGTCAGGCCAGTACCTCCGGATACGGCGCGGTAAGCCGGGCCCAGCGGAGCTCAGGCTCAGCGTCTGCCTTCTCTGGAGCCTCTCCTAACTGAGGCTGGGGCTGGGCTTTTATACTTCCTGTCCTGCCCCTTGACTTCCTGGTGGGTGCGGACAGGCGCGAGGGCCCTTGAACTTCCGTCCTGCCCTTGACTCTGGGGGCGGGATAGGCAGGCCGGCCTCCCCTGGGGCCCAGGTTTTCTGGCCTATTCCCTTCAGAGCAGTGGGGAAGGGGGCCCCTCGCTACACCCCTGCATGCACAGGCCAGGAATTTCCCATTCTGTTTTTTTTTAAAAATTCTAGTCTACCTCCCCGCTACATCTCCAAGCTTTAGACACTCTATTTGCCAGCATTGTGTCTTATTTTATGGTTATATTAATCTGTCACATCAGTTAGGGATCTGACCCCACTGACTTCGCGAGCGCCGGCGTCTCAGCTGAGGATCTGCCAGCTGGTCTGGCTAGCAAGTTCACTGGTTTAGTTGTGAAGCCCCGAGTTTACATGGAGGCTGGAGTTTCAGAAGGCTTAAGGAGGGTACCTGTCCGGTCTGCTGAGTCAATGGTGTTGGGTACTAGCGCCACTGTGTCTCTGGGAATCTTCCCCAGCACAAACTTGTGTTGAGTGAGATTTCTGCCTGTGGGCAAAGCGTACAGCTTTATTGAGGGTCAGTGAAGAAGCAGCTCAGCCTTGGTGCTATGATTATGGCTGCATACAGCAGACCATGGCTAACAGTGAGAACGAAGCACTGTCCTTCAATAGGTCTGCATAAGCCCTTATGCTTGAGGGACTCACTAGTTACCTCGGGTCAACGCAGGCCACTACATTGTTAAATCAGACTCTCGAGGTGACTTCATGGGGGCACCACCATGCTCTTCTTGGTCAGGTGAGACTCTCTGCTCCCTGACGCATCCAATCCTGTCTTTTGCTGGTGGGGTTTTTCTCATGAGAGGGAGATTTTAGTCCAATCACTGTCTATCTATGCAGTGGAGAGCTCTACATCTAGAGGCTATGCAACATTCCCACCTCCCTGTAGCATAGTGAGGTAGGGTATTACAGCAAAGCTCTCACTACGCACAGAGGGTTTCAGATGGGCTGAGATTGGCAGTGCGTTCTGAACAACCACTGAGATGAATGGGGCACTTCTCTTTCCAAGTTTAGTTTCAGGGTCTCTGCAGATTCAGGCACGGTTGCTGCATCGATTACACTTGGGCAAATTCTCCTCTTTCAGATCTCTCATGTCACGTGGCTCTGCAGACTCAGACAGATGTTGCTGCTCCGCTTATAATTGTATCGTGTTTTAGATGTGTCTTTGCAACACAGGCCCTTTGACTGGCAGCTGCTTGGAGGAGATACTAACCCTTTTTGATGTCTGGAAAGCACCTGGCCCTGCAAACATCAGGATGGTCAATTTCTTTAATTACTACAAGGTGGCGTGTACCTTCTTTCCACTGCCAAAATGAATGCAGTGTATCTTCAACTATGGTGTCTAGCCAGCACACCATACTGAGATCCAGTGATCAGGTAGCCCCCATGGCATGTACATTGAGGTCATTTATACCAACTGACAGATTGCCTGGATCGCCAATTTCCCATCTGACCTGTATTCTTTCAGAAGAGAAGCTTATCACATGCATCTTTCATCTGTTATCCTTGGTAATGAATCAGAAAGTCACTTGAGTGGGATAGCTCAAGAGAACACACAACTTGCTAGAAAAAAATAGGATTGAGAGGTGCACAAGAGAGAAGATACAAGACATTGTGTTTGACCTCTGATTTTCTACAGAGGAGAGCAGATAAATTGTTTCTGCAAGGCAAACATTCATCTTTGGGCTTGTTTCTGAGAATTTAAACGTGTGTGCATGGATAAGCTGAACACTGGAGGAACAACGTTCTTTAGTTACTGAGAACTAGGTCTGTCCACTGCAGCATATGTGCCAGATCCCAGTTGGTTTAATCCACCCTGCTCTGTCAGAGACAGTGCGTCAGATCCCCACTGGTATAATGGCTTAGCTCTATATGAGTATAGGTACCGATCACATCTTGTGTAAATCACCAGTGCAATGGTGTCAGCTGGAGATCTGGCCCTTTTCTCCAGGACACAGATGGGAGTAAGAGGAGAGTCTTGCTCCTAGAGCAAAGTTCTTTACTCATTGCGGCTTCTCCTTGCCAAGCAAAATTCCTCTGACCTCCAATAGTAGTTTTCCTCCATTTTGTGTGCTTGAGCTGCAGCTTACAATCCTAGATACCAAATGGAGGATGGATTTATGTCTCCTCTAACAGCTAATATCCACACACAAAAGCAAACTGGGGATAACTGCGGGTACCGTGGTGCTGGAATTAGGGGTCTGGGGGTGCTGAAGAGTAATAACAAACACCAAATACGAGGTTCTATGTTTCCTCAGGCATAGAATCCACTACAAAATTGTTCCAGCACCCTAAGTGCGACAGGCAGAGTACTTCAAAAAGGATCGGGGTTAGTGAATCACAAACTGAATGTGAGCCAACACTATTCATGCAGTTGCAAAGAGATGTGTTAACTGAAGCACCGCTATAGAGACAGGAGGTAAGTGTCCACTCTGCCGGCATTGGATTTAGCTGAGTACTCAGGCTTCCTGACGCAATTGTGGGACGTAGGGTTTTATGAACATGTCGCAGGCCTCACACATGCGCAAGCTGTGCCTGTGCGGACCGCCGCCGGTTGGTCAGTCCGCATCCTGGCTGCTGACCCAGTGAGCTTGCAGCTGGTTGCTGCGCACCTACTGTCTGGATGGCCGAGCTTCCACATGCCCCTAGGGTAGCGTTGCCAACTGTCTAATCGTTTAACCCAATGCTATGCCCCACCCCTGCCTTCCCCACTGCTCTCCATCCCCCCCCCGCACCCTCACTCTCCACACCCTCACTCGCTTTCCCGGCTGGACAGGGGGTGCGTGTGTGTATGGTGGTGCAGGGTACAGCCATGCGAGGGGTTGCTATGAGTGCGGGGAGAGCAGGGTTGGTCTCTGGGGGGTTTGATATGAGTGGTTGTGGGCTCTTAGGCGGGCGGAGGCGGTATCAGGGATGTTTTTTTGTGTGTGGTGACTCGTGGCTTACCTTAGGGTGGCGCCTGAAGCAACTGGAACACCCTCTGACAGCAGCTTCTATTGGTGCCCCAGGCACCACCCGAAGCTGCAGAGTTGCACTTGGGCAGGCAGTTGTGGAGACCCCCTCCCAGGGGTTCGAGGACATGACGGCGCTTGCAGAGCGCGTGCAGTGAGGGTGCGGAAGGGTGCGCTTATGCAGCCCACTGCCATCAGCGCGCACCGACCCGCCTTTTCTGCCCCCCCTTCCCCACTGTGGCGGCCTGGAGTGCTGTGTCCAGGTCTGGGTCCCAACTTTAAGAAAGATGTGGACAATTGGAGAGACCCAAAGCAGAGCTATAAAAATATAGAGTTGGAAAACCTGGCCTAGGCAGAAGGTTGAAAAGAACTGGTGTGTTTAGTCTTGAGAAAAGAGGCTGAAGAGGGACTGTATGAGGATGGTGATTGGTGTTTTCATGTCCTCAAGGTAATCTGCAGCAAAGGAGATTTAGGTTAGTATTAGGAAAAACTTTCTGGACTCTAGGCAATTAGTACTGGAATAATTTACTCAGAGGGTTGTGAACTCCTCGTTATTGGAGGTTTTTTTAACAACAAGTTGGCAACACCTATCAGAGATGGTCTAGAATATACTTGGATCCTGCCTCAGCTGGGGGGATGACTAGATGACATCTCAAGGTCCCTCCAGCTGCATATTTCCATTGTTCTGTGATTTCTCTTTATGAGATGACAATTAGATTCATAAAATTAGTAACCTATGTTGACTCTTTTGACTTATTAAGGATCTGTCTCGCTCATTTAACAATCGCACTATACTAAAATTCATTTATAGCCATATTATATTGTTTAAACTGGCTGTTAGTACATTGCGTCTGTTTGTAAGCCTGGGATAGAATTTTGGCGTTTGACTTTTTGATACTCACACTATATGTGTAAACAGGACAAAGAGCGCCCAATTGCTCAGTCCGTCAGCTGGATTTGTTAATGCAATGGGAACAGATAAGAGTAGCTATAGTTAACTCAGAGCATACTAAAGGTGCCTTCAATCTCCTCCCAGTCAAGCGTCGAACGAGTGGGAGGGATAAAGGGGCTTGCAGGGAAGATATAAAACATATATAGAGCAAATAAATGCCTGTCCCTGACAGCAGCACAACACCTCACTCCTTACCCATCCCATGGTACAAAAGGTTGGACGAAGCCCTTCAGCACCAATGACTCTAAGTTTTAGGGGTGGACTGTGAGTGTGAATTCAGGTACGTAACTCTTCACTTACGTCCTTTGTTTGTTGTTACGTTTGCTGATCATTAGAGAACGTTTGTTTAAGTTTTGCAATGCTCCCTTTTACGTTGTTTGGAAGCCATCTGCTTGTCCATGGCTTGCAGAAAGAGCAGCCGCTTTGGAGCTGGCAGTAGGGCTTGGACCAGGAGGATCAGCAGCCCCTCTAATCCCTAGTCCTGTTGTAGCAGCTGGCCACAGCGGCTATCAATTACCAGGCAGTTCACTTGTCCCTCCTCGCACTGCCATGTGTTGCTTCTGCCGCTCTGCCTTGGAGCTGCTCCCAGGAGCCTCCTACTTCGTGTTTCAGTGGGGGTGAAGGGGTGCGATGTCCAGGGTGTCCCCCCGGCTTCGCCTCTCCTTCCTGTTACTCTATTCCGAGCAGGGCGGACTAACGCTGGTGCAGGAAGGGGAGCGATTGCTGAGCAGCGTGCTGTCCTACCTTGGTCTGATCGATGCGATGTTACGATGGTGGGATCTGAGTGCCTACAGAGAATTCTTTCCTGAGTGCTGGCTGGTGAGCCTTGCCCATCAGGGCTTAACTGATCACCGTTTCGTTTCAGAATCTCAAGGCAGATTGAGGGCCCATGAGTTTTGCTCGGTCCTCTGCAGCATGAGCGTCTTGCTGGCGGTTCTCCTGCAGCTTTGTGGTCTGTCAAACCACAATTTGAGGACTTCAATACTTCAGACTGGTTAGGGTTTGTCTATAAGAAAGTGATGGGTGAGATTGTGTGACTCTGCTTGTGCAGGAGGTCAATTAGCCATGATTCTAATGGTCCCCTTCTAGACCTTTCAGTCAATTTAGTGCAACTGTGATCACTCTAAAAGCGGGTCTATTTTAGAGTGGGGTCAGTCGTCTTAAAGGTGGCAATGGATCCTCTCTCACACGGTGGCTGTCTTGCTTCTCTGCGTCCTCTCGATCTGAGTCCTGTGAGGTGCGGCTCAATGCACGCAATGTTTTACCTTGTAGCTTCTAGGCTGAGTGCCATAGTTTCCATCCGCCCCTCTACTATCACCCCATCTACAGCTTACACAGCCTGCTGTGTACGTATTACATTGTTTGTTTGAAACAACACACCCCCTGTTACATTACATTCTTATGGGAAATTGGATTCATTTAATTCCATTTCTCTTTAAAGTCGGCATTTTCAATGGTTTATGGCAACATGTTTGCTGGAATACTAACCCAGTAAACATCACCTTGTCTACAATCAGATGTCTATGTTGTGCTTTCTGTTGCTGCAAGGAACCATGTAGAGGATGAGGACTGAGAGCCTCTGGCATCTGAATGCTCTGAACAAGTATTGCAAATGGTGAATCCTTAATAGTTGTGTGCTCTAGTGGGTCCTCTGAGGTGGCTCGTGCTTGGTGCTGCCAAAACATGATGAGTGGCCACATGCTAATGATATGTCAGTTTCCCGGCTGATTTAGGTCCTTGATGAATTGGGTTCATTTAACCGTGTTTCCAATACAGACCATTCATCAGATTCACTAGGACTCCGTAAATTAGGGTTGGCAAGGGGGATGGGTAAAACCTTTTTTTTCAGGGTCATCTTGGTCCACACCCCTTGCTCAAGTGGACCCAACCCCAACTAAATCATCCCAGCCAGTGCTTTGTCAAGCCGGGCCTTACAACCTCCTAAGGATGGGATCACCCAGTCACTAATAACATTTCCGTGCTTCATCCCATACCCTATGAAATGTTTTCCCTACTATCCACTAGACCTCCTCCACTACAAACTTTGACGCATATGCTCCTTGTTTGTCATCCCTCCACCATTTTGAACACAGCTTAGCTCCCCATCTTTGGACCCCTTCTTCCGGTAGTTGAAGACTGCTAATCAAATCTCCCTCATCTTCTCTCTGCCAGACTAAATAAGCCCCGTTCACTCCGCCTCTACCTCATAAGTCTGTGCCCATCCGGCCTTCAATTCTACAGCTTGGATCTGGACCTCCCGCCGCGAGCCTGCTGAGGAACCCATGGTTTTGAACCCGGACGACGCCGGCGAAGGGCAGGTACCAGGGAAGGGGAGGTTGGAGTGGCCCGGGGCAGCCGACTCCCGTCTGGCTGCAGACTCGCCTGAGCCATGTCAGTGTGTTTCGTCAGGATCCCGACTGACGTCAGCGGCATTGACCGCTGCTAGGGCCCTGGGCTGGAACAGTGGAGTGGAGGGCCTGGCGTTCCCCCTGCCACCCCTTAAGGGTGGCAGCCTCCCCCCCTTCCTTTGCCTAAGGAGACCACTACAGTGGTTGCCTTAGCTGATCAGCCCTGCTGAAGGGCCTGAGCTCAACTGTATGTTGGCCGCCCTGCCAAGGGCTGGGCTTAACTATATACTGTGGCCTTACCTGCTCAGCCCCTGCAGAAGGGCCTGAGCTCAGACTGTGTGTGGCCTTGCTGCTTCACCCAACCGAAGGCGGAGCATGGTGAGCCGGCGTGGCTCCCCTCCTCCCTGAGGAGGGTTGAGCCCCGGTCAGCTCGACTACCATGGGGTCAGACTGACCTTGAAATTTATTATAGCCTGGATGAAGGCAACCAGTCAGCCTGTGGTGAGAAGCATCTAAGTTTGTAAGGGCACTTGAAAGTTCTTAAGATCAGCTTAGAATGCATCTTGCTTTTTTTCATTTGACGAAATTGACTTGTTATGTTTTGACTTATAATCACTTAAATCTATCTTTTAGTTAATAAATTTGTTTGTTTATTCTACCTGAAGCATTACATGGGTGTGAAATGTGTCAGAGGCTCCCCTTAGGATAACAAGCCTGGTACATATCAATTTCTTTTTTAAATTAACCAATTCATATAAGCTTGTAGCGTCCAGCAGGTGTAACTGGGCACTGCAAGACGGAGGTTCCTAGGGTTGTGTCTGGGACCGGAGATATTGGCTAGTGTCATTCAGTAGCACAATCGAAGGAGCAGCTTGCATGCCAGAGGCTGTGCGTGAACAGCCCTGGAGTGGGGGTTCTCACAGCAGAGCAGGGTAAAGCTGGCTGCCAGAGTCAAGGATTGGAGTGACCTAGCAGATTACCAGTCCAGATAACACCAGAGGGGAACATCACAGCGCTGTACAGACACATGGCTAGAGGTGAACCCTGACTCGAAGAGCTTCCATTTTAACTAGACAAGACAGATGAAGGGCGAGATGGGAAACACAACCCAGAGAGTGCTAATAATCTGGACACGGTCACACAATGGGCCAGTAGCAGAGTCAGGAGTGGTACCCAAGTCGTTATCTACTAGAACATGTTGCCTTCAAGTGTGTATGGGCTATGAAACTGCTCACTGTTAAGACTATAGTTTCACCTTCAAATTTCTAAGGAGCATCCCAGTCAACAGTGAATATTCTGTGAAGCAGTCAATCCAAGCGTGTGATAGAGAAAGACAAACACACTGCCCTTTCTCTCATGGATAGTTTTGTTCTTCCTTCCTTCATTTTTATTTTCCCTCAATCTAAAATAAAAATAAACTCAGCTGAAACTTACAGTTATGATACACTTCTCATTTACCCTGGTTTTAGAGCAGTGTGATTACACTGACTTCAGGAGAGCTATCCTGATTCACATAATGACAGGTACTATTTACACAGCAGTACATTCATGTGCCAGGCCAGTTACAAGACAGACTCGCTACGAGGCAGGCTAGACCACCCACAAAGGAGGAGGGGCTTGTGAAGGGCCATGGCTGATAACTGAGTTGGGTATGGGTGCAAACCATGGCACTGGTTCCCTAGGTTGACTCCAGGGATCAATCCCTGCTCCTACATGGAGACCCACTGGCTAGGGCTGGCTGGAAAATGAATTCCGTGTCATAACAAATGTTGAGGTGTCTAAATTTGTTTTTTCTCCACATCAATATGAAAATAAGGTGATTCAAACTGTTTTGGAAAAAATTATAAAATGGGGAATGCGTTCTTCCCCAGGCTCAAATAGCTAAAATCACAGTGATGAGGGGCACTTATCTGGAATGTAGGAAACCCAGGTTCAAGTCCTTGCACTGCATGAGTTGGAGAAGGGACTCATCCAAGTTAGTGTCCCAACCACTATGACTCCAAATGCTTTACAAAGGAGCTAGCATCATTATCCCAATTTTACCATTGGAGGAAAGTGAGGCATGGGTGGGGAGTGGCTTGGCTAAAGCCATTCAGCGGGCTGGTGACAGCAATGGGAATTGAACCCAGATTACCTGAGTTTCAGCACAGTGCTCAATCCACAGTGTCTTTGAAAATCCCAGCCAAAGGCCTTCAGTAAGTCACATAGAGGTGAGTAACCAGTGATGGGAGGCTCTGGGGGATGTTTCTCTAACTAGATCCCAGGGGATGTAGAGGAGAGTTTTCTGAGCATCTTCTTCCCGCCTGGAGGAAACTGGTCCAAACTCATCAGCATCGGTGCAGTTGTCCCTACGTGCAGCAGTTGAGCATCTGTCCAGCTTTGTCTTGCTAAGAGAATGAAGGGGGAAGGCTTTGTCTATGAACTGGAAGATGGGAACAACCCTCAGCTGCTGCTCTCTGCTGCTCAGGTGACTGGGACAGAACTTTCCACTGCTCTCGCTCTGTTTGGGAACTTTCTTAGGGCTTAGTTTTGTGTTCTCTATGCCCTCAAAAATCACGAATGTTAAGGTGGGGAGACGCTGGGTCTTACCAGAGAGACTAGATAGATGAGTATACATGCAGATAGAGACACTGGATTAAGAGTAGACAACCTATGGCACATATGCCAAAGGCAGCACATGAGCTGATTTTCAGTGACCCTCACGCTGCCCAGGTCCTGGCCACCGGTCCAGGGGGCTCTGCTGTCTCGTTTGCATTTTAATTATATTTTAAATGAAGTTTTAACACATTTTGAAACCTTATTTACTTACATTGACAACATAGTTGTAAGTATATATTATATAGACTTATAGAAAGAGACCTTCTGATAGCCAAAAGGTAAATGTATTACTTTGCCGTGAAACCTTAATTGATGAGTATAATGAAGATCAGCCACACCACTTCTGAAGGTCTGCTGACCCTTGCACTAGATAAATGAGTATAATGGAAAATGAAAGTCACCAGATGAAAGTGTCATATGACAGAGAGATCGGAAATAGTAATAGATGAGTAGATGAGTATTATGTACAGAGAAGTGATGAGAAACAAGTAGATATTGCACATCAGAAATAGTAGGATAGAGTTACGATCAGTGCAATAGAGACACAAGAGAGCACGAGAGAAAAGTGATGGGATAATATAGTAATTATTATTCTGGAAGATAAACTGTTTAGTATGGGGATTATATAGACATTACTCAAAGCCTATTTTTGAAGATGTATTGCTTGTTTAGATTTTACTCTACATCCTCTCTCAGGCCAAGACTTTTTCTCATTCAACTTCTTAAGAGTATAATTATTTGTGCCTTTAGAAAGGAAGGAATAAAAAAAAGAGTAAATTGAGCATTGGTGGTCTCTTGTTAGCTTTGCCGTTTGACATTCATGGTGTGCGACGGCCTCACCTGTAGCCTTATAGGTGTTGGAATTTAGTGTGTGACTGCTTTTCCTCACTTTGATGTTCGTTGCGCGAAGTGATGTGTCAACCATAGACGATTGAGATGATCAGTGGGGTCTTACGTAGATACTGTGTGCCAGATCAGCTACTAAGATCTTGGAGCACAGACTCTGTGAGAATTTTATTTATATTTCAAGTAAATTTTAGTAATCATTTTTTTCTGTTCTGGTGAACATCTTATTTTCTTCCCTCTCTCCTGATTCTTGTTCTACATGTGATGACTATGATGAAACCCTTTAGCATATAGATATGATGTGATAACAGTAGTTATAAAACCTTA
>NC_133782.1:39071197-39091271 GCF_003597395.2 Chelonoidis abingdonii
TCTGGCCGTGGATCAGTGTGCTGTTCTCACTGGTGATTACTTCCTAGGTAGGCCTCCTTGCCGTAGATAGCACTAGATTTTGTGGATCCTATCCGAGGTGTCTGTCTCGTTCGTATTCAGTTGTTTAGGATCCTGGGGGGCCATAAGACAGCTTGCGGAGATTCGCTCTCAAGATAACATATGTTCGGAGTTACCTATATTAAGGGAGACACATTTTAGAAAGCTATTGACTATGTCCCGAGTTGTGAACAGTTCTATCTAGAAGTTAGAGTTCGTGTAAGAGTTAGATGTCTCTGCCATTCAGTGAGATTAGGGATCTCATACTCATCTCCTGTCACATTGGCAACAATGCTGCTTGCAAGTGGGCATAAGGTAACATAAATGGCTCATTCCATTCACGGAATCTATCCATCGACAGTCCGTACGTATGGGCACCTTTGGAAATGACGTATAGTCTGTTGAATAGACCAGGCAGCTGAGAGCTTTGTGGACATGGGAAATGTGATTCAGATTTACCCAATTTTGCCCTGGTAACACGTTGGATCACAGAACCCTCTTGGGCTGCCACCTTGAGGTTGCGCTCAAGACTACTTCTGTTTTATCCTGACTTCGCCTGTCTCAGATCTCAGTGGCCATCGCATAGTCACTCCTGATTCTATAGCTGCAGCCCAGCTCTTCCTATATCGTGCTCATGGCAAGAACCCGATATGATGATGAAACTTGTACGTGCGCCTCGCAAAGGCTGCAGATTTAGTGGCTAGTACAGCTGCTGAATTATAAGGTGTTCAGTGCTCTGCTATCTATATATTAGCGCAGCTTCAGATGTCCTCTTAACTCCTTAGTTAGCGATCTGAAATTCGATTAAGAGAATGTTATATCCTGTAATTTTTAATAGAGCTTATATAACTGCGCAGAACCTCAAATAGATATATTGGTTCACCGTTCTCTAATGAACACTGGACAGCAGAGTAATACGCTATCCAGATTGTTTAACTCCCCAGGATATGGCACATCTACACACATACAAGTGTTGATGTTGGTTCATAATAGATAGTAGAGATAGTGATTTTTATTAAATTAGAGAAGTAGGAGATATGATATCGGTTTCAAGTTGTGGTGCGAACAAGTAAGTCACCAGTAATCAAAAAATAAAATAGGCTAATTTGTTTATTAAGATGGTCTGCAATGGAAAAACAGCATATAAGATCCTCCCTAGTTCCAAATGCACATAGTGTCGCCTCGTATTGTACATGGCACATATCTCTCTTTTTAGCCTGAGGATCCGCTAGCTCTTCAATAAATCATCACAGCTGTCCTGGCGGCACTGGTCGGTTTGTTCCGTTTTTTTTAAGGGTGCTGGGTGGTGATAAGAGAGGCCGCGATACTTCTCTTTAGCAGTTCTCGTATAGGACTCCTAAGATGGCAAAGAAGTGTCAGGAGTCGTGAAAAGTACACTCCTTCCGCTCGATCCCTGGTGGAGCAACCCTCCTCTAGCATCCTACTCTCGGCCTCGCAGCTCCGCTAGATCTACGTGTGTTTGGACTGATGCCTCCTTGGCTAGGTCACATTCGCAGCGATGACTCACAGTTTTTACGTTAGCATCTCTCTGAGTGTTTTAGCCATTGCTGTTCGTTCGACATCTCTCCTCGATAGTAGACGTTCTATGGTGGAGCATTTAGTGGGTCATCTCGTAACTCCTTAGTCTGTATCTGTTAGAGATGTTTCTTGATGAGTATCTCAACGTTTACATTCCTTTCTCGAGGATATGATAAAGTGACTTCTAGTATGAGGTTATTTAAATCGAATAAATCGCCACTGTCACGGCACTCCAATATTCCCCTAACATCTTATCTCATCTTCCTGTACCTAAATGATACGTTTGTCCATCTCTCTGCTAGCCGTATAGGATTCTAATAACTCAACGTTTTTCGACGTCGATACGCGTTTGAGATGAAGCTGTTACATGCATTCACATGGTCTAGCATTAAAACCTTTCTCTTACACTCTTCCAATAAAAGCACGTAGTTTCTCTGTGCCTAAGGAGCCTTGAGGGGGTACCGTTCACAGCGCCCTCTCTTTACTATTGGCCGAAACAACTTGCTACAGAAACCAAAGTGCATTCTCGATTTTGGGGGTCAGCCTCCGCTCAAGGCTGATTGTTGGCTTGTCATAATGGACCTTTCCCCCTGTATGTATATCAAATATTTAGTTAGAAGTCTTCTTTGGATGCATTTGAGGTGGCCTGTATGAAATAGGTGACTGGAGGTCTCTGCTGGCATGGTTATGTATGTGGTTGTTCCATTGACTAGCAAATCAACATACTTGGCAACCTACTTGCAACTAACTCACACACTTGCTTGTGTCCATTACTATAGACAGCCAGGGACTAATGAAGAAAGAGAACATCTTCTGTCATCTACAGCAAGAGTCCCACTAGGGCAGGCGTAAATGCCATTTTCAGAGGGTAATTTGTGAGGTGAGGGAACGATTGCTTAGCTTTCAAGAGTTCTAATGTGTTCTGTAAATATGTAAACTTGCATACTCTGTGGAATGTGATGATTTGACATCGCAAGGCCTGAGTCCCACGTACGAGTTAACTCGACATAACCTGACTGTGTTGTAGGACCTAGGAGTAGAATGTCTCTCAGCTTAAATTTCATCGAGACCGCAGTAATGAGTTGCTCTGTATACCAGTTATAACACCATCTCCCCAAGTAGACTCATGCTTGATGTAATTAGGCTGACACAGTGTCATGTACGTAAGCGGCACATAAGAACTGCCATACTGAGGTTCAGATCAAAGACTGTCCATCCAGCCCGGTATTCTCTGTCACTGCATGTGGCCAGTGCTCATGTGGTGCCCTCAGAGGAGTGAGTAGCCCAACAGGGTAATGATCAAGTGATCTCTCGTCCTGGTGTGCATCCATGCTATCCTAGCTGACCAACAGAGGCTAGGACAGCCAATCCTTAGCCCAGCCTGGCTAATAGCCATTTAATGAGCTTTGACTCTAGGTGAAGTTTTTGATCGGTATTCTGTCTTAAACTGCTTTGTTAATAGTTCTGCCTTCACAGAACCTCTCAAGAGGTAGGAGGTTCGCAAACTTGTCTGGCACTGTGTGAAGAAGAATTTCCTTTGTTATTAGTGTTTTAATTGCTGCCTGCCTGCTTACTGTTGTCATATTATGGTGTGCCCCTTTGTTCTTGATTATGGGAATAGTAAATAGATCTTTTGCCAGTAGTCTTCTTTCTCCACATCAGTCTATCCTATCTTATATACGTCTCACTCAATACTCCCCCGAGTCTCCTCTCTTTCAAGACAGAAACGTCTAGCCGCTTTAATCTCTCTCATATATAAACCCTGCCAACCCCTATCTTTGTTGCCTCTCTAAATTTCTTGTGCCAGTATCTTTGAGTGAGCCCCATCTTCCAATTCATGTGGGTGTACATGACTTAAAGGTATATATCTCCTCTATTCACCCTTATTATGATCCACAGTGGATTCCTTTTATGTATTGAGGCCTCGCTCTCCATTCTCCTGCTCGTTCCGAGAGCTATCGCACAAGACTCGATGTTCCTGATTTATTTAGCAAAGTTACCCCATGAAGTGGTTGTATGTATATACGCGTCTTCAAAATTTCTCTTACTTTATGCCCTTTTCATCACACTTTAATAATCTTAGTCATTTGTCGTTTGTGCCTCATCCTAGTTGTGAGCATTACCTTGGAGTCTTTGAGAAGTCTTCCAGCTGCAATTTGGACTAACTCAAATCTTGGCAGTGCTTTAGTGCTGTATTGTGTCTAAATTACCCATCATAGTGTATATCGTGGGGTTTCCATAGTGTCATTACTTTACTTTGTCACATTAAATTTCATTTCCGTTTGTGCCCATCACTTAGTTTGTGAATCTTTTGAAGTTCTTCAAGGTGTTTGGCCTACTATCTGAGCAGTTTAGTATCATCTGAAAACTTTGCCACCTCATGTTTACCCTTTCTCCAGTCATTTATGAAATTGAATAGGATTGGTCGAGGACTGATCCTTGGGAACAACACAGTTACCCCTCTCCATTCTGAGAATTTACCATTAATTCTACCCTTTTCCTGCTTTTAACCATTCTCAATCTATGAAGGACTTCCCTTTTATCCATGACAACTTAATACGTAAGACTTTGGGGAGGGACTTATCAAAGGCTTTCTGGAAATCTAAGTACACTATGTCCACTGGATCCCCTTGTCCACATGTTATTGATTCCCTTCAAAGAACTCTAATAGATTAGTAAGACACAATATCCCTTTAGAGAAACCATGTTGACTTTTGCCAACAATTTATGTTCTTCTATATGTCAGACAATTTATTCTTTACTATTGTTCGACTAATTGTCCGGTACGACCTTAGATTTACCGTCTGTAATTGCCGGATCACCTAGAGCCTTTTTAAATATTGGTGTTACATATATAGCTAATGTAGACTTTGTGTGTAATGTTGACTGTTACTGACTTTCAGGAGCTGTCCCATAATGCCTGTCATAACTTAAAGGGAAGGGTAAAACCCTCCTTTAACAATACTAAAATCCCTCTGGCAGAGGCACCAAATCTTTTACCTGTAAGGATAGAAAGCTCAGGTAACCTGGCTGAAACTGAGACCCAAAGACCATAAGGGACAAGATACTTTCAAATCTTGGGAGTGGGGAGGCTTTTGTTTGTGCTCTTTGTTTTGGTGTGTTAACTCTTGGGACTAAATGGACCGGACATCAATCCAGTTCTCCAAAACTTTCTGAACAAGTCCTCTATTTCAAACTTGTAAGTAACAGCCAGGCAAAGTGTGTTAGTTTATCTTTGTTTTTTCAACTTGTGAATGTTCCCTTTGCTAGAATCTTTGATAACTTGAAATCAAGGCTAGAGGGTTCCTCTGCTCTTTTGAATCTGATACCTGTAAAGTTATTTTCATCCTGATTTTACAGAGAGATTTTTACCTTTTCTTTTTAAAAAATCCTTCTTTAAGAACCTGACTGATTTTCTTGTCCCAAGACCCAGGTTTGTGCTTTTATACTTTGTAACCATTTGTTAGGATATTATTCTCAAGCCTCCCAGGAAAGGGTGTAAGGCTGGGGGATATTTTGGGGGAAGAGGAACACCAAGTGGTCCTTTTCGTTTCTTGTTAAATCATTGGTGGTGGAGCGACAGGTTTTAACCTAAGCTGATAGAAATAAGCTAGGAGTTTTCAAGAGGTCCCACATCTGTCCTAGAGTTCAGAGGGGGAAGGAACTCTGACAGCCCCACATTGAACTACAACTGTACAGCAGTCCGGTGAGGATGCACAGCCTGACAAAGAGACAAGCGTGCTATACAAGCTTTTAATAACTGTGGTGGCTGATGCTGAAGTAATTAGGCAACTAATTCTGTAGTGTTAGACATGGCCTTAGGTTAGGGTGATTCAAAGAAAATTAGGACACAAGTGGAGGACAAAAAAAACCCTGTGTATTAAGGCTGAATAATTATTCCAGTCAAGTGCAGTCACTGAGAGTTGGGCACCTAACTCCCTTGACCACTCTGACAATCCATGTCACAGATCACTGCCTGGCGCAAGAGTTCACTGTATTGTTCCACATTCTGCAGCACCTAGAGCCTACTTACTGCAGAGTCAGTTTCAAGTCCCTTCACAGGGTCAAGCCCATTCCCAGGCCCTTTCCACGGAACTCAATGGATTAGTAGCCAGGATACATTGGGCCCATGCTGTTGAGCTGTTTTCTATTCACTCCTCTGCTAATGATCACTGGGGATGACCACAGCTCGGTTGCCCTCATGGGAATTTTCTATGGAATTCCCCATTCGTTATGTTTTTTTAATTGCTTTAGTTGCTCTCAACACCTTAATCCCTGGGCTCTTGATACACCTTTGAACACCATACAGAAGCTTAATGTTGTGGAAGAGACCGGAATAGATTCTGCTCAAAGCCCATTTGAAGGGACATGAGGTCTCAGTTCACACCCCATTTCCATGTGAATGCTACAGGCATCTCACAGCAGGATTGCCCTGGATGGCTCAGGAGATTAGAGATGAAGCAGCTGTTTTCATGTCTAACTCACCTGTTCAAACTTAGCCCCAGTGTGTACTGGGCCAGTGTTCTCCCTCTCTGACTTCTGAAGAAAGATTGACTTTGTGTCTCAACTCCTTGGACTCTTAATAACAGCACCCTCCAGATATCTCCCCCATCCAAGCTGGAACCAACTGGCTCCCGTTAGCAGCCTCAGCAGAAACCAAGGACACACTCTGACCAGAAGAGACTTTCTCAAAAGTGGAAGAGAGTCTGATACTTTATGGCTTCTCCATGGACACTGTGATAGCCATAAAATACAACAATTGTTGCCACTCAAAGATGTGGTGGGTTTTGCAGGGATGAGTTCAAAGCTGATGCATATGATCCATCACTTTCTTATGATATAATAATATATGGAGATATACCTATCTCATAAATCTGGATGGAACCCTGAAAGGTCATTGAGTCCAGGCCCCTGTCTTCACTAGCAGGACCAAGAACTGATTTTGCCCTAGATCCCTAAGTGGCCCCTTCAAGGATGGAGCCCACAGCCTGAGTTTAGTTAGGCAATGCTTCAAAACACTGAGCTATCCCTTCCCTGAAGCCAAGTCATTTGGAGGATTCTTCAATGTTGTATTTGCTGTCATGTTACTTTTAAGAGATTTGACATAATTATTGGAGACACATTTTCAAATGTTGCTTTTATTTTGCACTCTGAAAGAACTCCAGATTTACAACAAAAGTACATATTTAGACAGGGATTTCAAAGGATCTAAGGCAGTTTATTCACTAAATAAGAATTCATAAGAACTTGATTCAGGCCCAGCTGTCACAGGTATTTAGTGTCTAACTCCATGGCTCGGTCCTTTTTTCTCCATTGACATACTTAGTGACTTGGAAAAGCCAGTACTTGGTGCTTCACGGAGGGCAATCATTTTGCCCAGAGGTGGACATGGGATGGATTTTCTTCTTATGCCATAGGCAATTAGGCACCAAATAAAGGCCAAATTTTAAAAAACACAATAAACTGGGTGTTGAATAAAGTGTGTATGAAATGATTGGTCATTTGCTTGTTTGTCAAAATTTTTGGAAATATTTTGGGTTTCTTCAAAAACCTAAACACAAAAATAATAAGTAAATAAAAATAAATAATAAATAAACCAATGTACCTTCTACCCTCTGATGGCAGCAACAAGGGCCAGGTTCAGTATCCAGGGGTTCGTTTCAATAAGCAATGCAAAACCGGCTTAGCCCCCACCAGTGACCTGGAACAATTACTACCACCCCCTGGGCGCCTCTAGAGGCAATACTCCCTTTGCAAGCACAGGTCGAGTGTAGCAAGTCCTTTTAATAAGAAGGAAAACAATGCGCTATGTTTGGGGAAACACCACAAACAGGATTCAAACATAAACCATGAGCAAAAGACTCACCAATAAGTTTGGCAGTGTCCTTTCCCTTAGGGTCTTAGTCCAATCCCCAAGTCACAACCTAAAAGTCCTGTCCTGTCAGAGTGCCCCAGAGTTCAAAAGTTATCTGAGAGTTTACCCCCAGCCTGGGTGGAAATGGGGGGGCACACAGGGTGATTAAGGGGCACCTTACGTGGTCTGGGGCGACTGCCCGCTCTCCGTGGAGTCCGTGCGCCTTCACCACGACCGGCTCCACTCCACCAGCTGTGCCGTCCTCCAGCTGACCCGTGAGCCGCTCCAGCCAGTTGGCAAACCTGCTCCACTCGCTCGCTGTTCCCATGGGTCGCTCCAATCCGTCCACAAACTGGTCTGCTAGCTCCGCTCACTGTTCCGTGGCTGCTCCACCTGTTGTAACTGCTCACTCTGCAGCACTTAGTATAGATCTCAGGCTCCCACTGGTTAACCGCACTCGCTCAGTAAGTTAGCTCTTTTAGTGATTTCAGCTCTTAGTGATTTCAGCTTGTAGAAGGGACCCCAGTGCTGGTGCACCATTGGCCAAAGTGATTCAGCTCAGCAGCACCTAGATGGACTCCTAATGGATCAAATTAGCTTCTCATTCAACAGTGGAGAGAGGAGGACGCACATTGGTGTTCCAGCCCTCAAAAGACACCATACCATACACAAACTTGCACCCTCCCGCTTTGGTATCATCGCCAACTTTATAAGTGTACTCGCTAGACATAATCTAAATGTTGATGAAGATATTGAACAGAATGGATCCAGAACTGATCCCTGCAGACCCACTCTTTATGACCTTCAGCATGATCTGCTCAATATTTTTTCTGTTAAAATATGAGTAGCTACACCAACGAAAGTTATAACATTTCATTGTATGATGTTGCGGAATAATTACAATTTGGGGGTGCACCTACATACACATTTTGAAAGCAGCAAGACTAGCCAGCTGGTGTTAATGGACCATTACACTGCTTGACATCCATTTGGTAGGAGGGAAGGTGTGAACAAGAATTTACATTTCATTCACAGTGACCACTGAAGCCTCATGTCCACCATGATTCAGCAAGATGTTAGCACAAGAATTTGAATTTAAAAGGAGACACTTGCCCCCACTCCTCCTCCCATTCTCTGCTCATGACATCAATGAATATCTGAAGGACACGAAGATAAGAAGAAAGTTCTGGACTGAAAAGGACCCAGGCTGTGAAATTTACTGCAGCATGTGTAGGAAAATGCCTTTGCTTTGAATTCGCTAGCTCATTAAGTTAGCCATTAGTTTATTTGTCTTTCCCTTCCTTTGTAACCAATTTGACTTTTATGTTTCTTACATGTATCCACTAAAACCTTCTTCTTCTGTAGCAGTTAATAAACTTATTCTGTTTTATCCAACTGATATTTTGGTAAAGTGTTGGGAAAACCATTTGGACAACAAGTGATGCTATAATTTCCCTTTGATGAAATGAACTTGAGATGAACTTGTATCATCAGTAGTGTGTTGGGTAGTATAAGACACCATTTCTGGGAAGGCCTGGGACTGAGATCTGGGAGCTTCTGCTGCCGTGTAATTGAGTGGCTAGCTAGCTGACTCATATATGACTGGGCAATATTGCTGGGACTGTGTATTACTGACAGGAGATCACTGTTTTCACAGTAAGAGCAGTGTAAGAGCACCTCAGGTTGGAGAAGAGGAGATACATGTGTTAGCAGTCAGATAGTGTCCTAAGTAATGTCACACTAAGCAAACCTCCCCATCTTCCAGGCCTCCCACTCTCCACACATCCTGGAACAAAAAAAAAAAAATCAAAACAACTCCAAAATAAATTAAAAAAAAAAAGAGAGAACAAAAAATCACAAATAACAATATGTTAATACTTCGATCAGAGTTTTTATCAAAAAAGAGAGCGCGAGACCACTAGCGAGTTTGCTATGGCTACTCTTTTATGTGCAAGGTTGATAGATAGATAGATAGATTTATTCTTGGATCTCATTTACATTGGTTTAAACCTGAAGTCAGTCTTATTTTCTGGTCATGTTTGTCTGGATTTTACACAGCGTAATACCAATTCTGCATAAAGATGTTGCAATGTATATTCACATGGAGGTGTAATGTGATCCAACTGATATTTTATAAGGAAGTCGAAAGAAATTGCTATACTGGAGAAATATGGACATTTTATTCTTGCTGAATAACCTCCAACCTATCATTATTCTCAATGAACCTTTCACCTCCTGTTTTCTTGCTGTAGATGATCGGATTCATCATTGGGGCACCACGGAATAGAGAACACCTCACAGAGATCCAGACCTGAGCTGAGCTGGAGGTGTTTCAGGTAGGCAACAGTCCAGTAAAATAACAAGGAGACCACAGTGAGGTGAGGAAGACAGGTGGAGAAGTTTACGACGGCCTGCTCAGAGGGATTTTAGCACTGCTTTTGAAGATCTGAATATATGACACAATTATGAAACAAGCAGCTTAAGGTAAGCATGCACTGAAGACAATAGCCCCAGTTTCACTGATTCTGAGTCAGAGCAGGCGAGCTTGAGGAGCTGGGGATTTCACAGAAGAAACTGATCACACCGTTCCTCACCGAAAGATATCACAAATGTGTCCCAGTGTGAGGGCAGACGTAAAGATACACTGATCACAGGCACTGCCTTTGTATACACTCTCCTGTCATCACTGGTCTCATATTGCAGTGGTTGGCAGATGGCATGATTTCGGCGTACGCCATGACAGTCAATAATGCATAATCCGCGGAAAATAAAGACCGAAAGAGAAAGACTGTGTGACACATTCCAGAATTAAGAATGAATCACCTGGTGTTCATGAGGGAATGGCCTAGGATTGGGATGGTGACAGAGATGGAGGAGGTCTAGGAATGGACAGGTTCACCAGGAAGAAGTACATGGGGTGTGAGAAATGGTGGTCGAGGGCTAGTGGCTTGAGATGATGAGAAGATTCCCTATCAGGGCCACCAGGATAAATCACCAGAACACCACAAAAGGTAAAATCTGCAGCCTCCAGAAACATCAGAGAATCCCGAGAAAGGAACTCGATCACAGTGTTTCGATTGGACTATTTCTTCCTCAGTACGTGGTGATGCCTGTGGAGGAATGGAAAGGGTTCATTGGTCAGGATAAGAGTGGACAGAGAGAATTGACCCTGGATCTTCCCCCTATATCTCATGGGGTTGTATTATGAATGTCAAAGGCCCAGCACATCATCAACTTACATAGTGACTTGGTGATGATACGCTATCTCACCTCTGACAGTTGCTTCTGCTTTAACTCTGAGCAGTTTTAAGGGCTAGTGTGTATGACACAATTCCTGTGCTTCAGCTCTGTTGGTTACTTACTGTACTTTCCTTTGAAAGAGAATAAGAACAGAGTCATAGAAGTTGAAGGACCTCAGAAGGTCACCTAGTCCAACCCCTGTTCAAAGCAGGACCATCCTCAGACAGATTTTATACCCCAGTTCCCTAAATAGCCCCTCAAGGATCAAACTCACAACCCTGGTTTACAGGCCAAGCTCAAACACTGAGCTATCCCTCCCCACCACTCTACAGAATAATGGGCTTTAAATAACATATTTAAACAACATTAATTTTCTTCCCTTGTTTAAGTTTAAGGTTTCTAGAATATCATATTTCAAGAAAATATGGGATTTTATCAAAACATTTTTCCTTTAAGACTGCATTAGCTTTCCTTGCAAATTTGTACATTTTTGTGAAAACTGAAATCTCAGAAACAGCCTTGCTAGGTTTTCTTCTTGAGAATTTTCACTTTTAGATGAAGTTTTCAGATGCCAAACACTGAAGGAAAATGAGTTTTGGTTGTTGATGAAAAGCTTTATTGTTTGTAAAGGAGAATTTTTTTTTTTATTTTAATTAATTTATTTTCTCCAGCCTCAGATGAGTAAATTGTAGGAAATATAAAGGACTCTGAGTGTAATTTATTACTGTTTAAACTAACCCTGGATGTTAACTTCAGCAAATTAAGGAATGAGAAACTTACTGTGGATTTGAGGATATTTTCCTAATAGTGATGGATTAGTCCAACTGCCAGATTTCGGTATTTCATTATCTATCTGTACTATCTAGTAGTAACTAAAGCAAAGGCACAACTTTCTAAGAGTCCTTTCATCCCTCACTAAGACTGTATTTGATTCCATTCTTGCTCTCAGCAGTTGAGCTTGCACAGCTGACTTTGACTCTTGGCATTCAAGGACTATGCTGAGGAAGTGATTTATCCATGTGTATTTTACTCCCTGGAGCCTGGCAGCTCAGCAGAGAGACCACAGGGAAAACTCACAGATTCATAGATTTGAAGAAAAAAGGATGTTATGATCCTTAATCAACCCCATGTTGCTAGCACAGAAGAAACGGCCATTCTGGTTGAGGTCAATGGTAATCTAGACCAGTACTTGTCTTCAAGCAAGTGGCCAATGCCCGATGTTTCAGGGGAAAACAAACAGGGGAATCATTGGATGATCATTCCCCGTCATCACTCCCTGCTTCTGCAACAGAAGTCTTCTGACACCTAGAACATGGGTTGCATCCCAAACCTCTTGCCTAACAGCCATTGACTGGCCTATCTTCCATGAATTTCTTATTTTTTATGAATCCATTGTAGTCTTGGCCTTTCACAAACATCCCTGACATGAGTTCACATTGACTCTTGTTGTTGTGTAAAGTACCTGCTGCCTATTAATTTCATTGCGGTGACCAATGTTATGTTATGTGAAGAGTAAATAATATTTCTTTATTCACTTTCCACACTTTCATGATTTTACAGACTTTTATTACATCCCTCTTAATCATCTTTTTTCACACTGAAAAGTTCCAGTCTTTAAATTCTCCTCTATCGGAACCGCTGTTCCATACTCTTATTTTTGTGTCCTTCTCTGTACCCTTTCCAATTCTAAGATATTTTTTTGAGATGGGTGACCTCTGCACCCAGTATTCAAATATTGTGTACAATGGATTTAATATAGAAGCAATATGATCTTTTCTGTTCTTATCTATCTTTCTTAATGATTCCCATTCTTTAGCTTTTTTGACTGCAGCTGCACATTGAAAGATGTTTTCAGAGAATCTTCACACATGACTTGAGTCAAACAGCTATTTAGACCCATCATTTTATATGTACAGTTGGGGTTATGTTTTCCAATGTGCATACTTTACATATATCCATATTGAATTTCATCTGCCATTCGTTGCCCAGTCACCACATTTGTGGATCCTTTGTCACTCTCATCATGTGCTTTGGATTTAACTTCTTGAGTTTTTGTATTCTGCAAAATTTTTCAACTCACTGTTAGCTCTCTGCCCCCTTTTTGAGAATAGGTAGCACAGTTCAACTTCCTAATGTTAACAGACTTGGGCTGCAGCTTCATGAACTATTCCATTTCAATGAGCCACTGCTTTGCTCAAGGTTTCTCAGAGATTCCAAGTTGTCCAGTGTCTAAATTAGATATAGAGGAAAGACACTACCTTGTTGTTTTCTGGTGAGCTTCACTTCTTGGAATGTTACTTTAAGTGGAAGAGTTGCTCTGAGTGGTGATGAATGAATGTTCGTAATTACTTAGCAATAGGCATAGATTGGGGCCAAACAAACTGTAAGTCGAAACTGTGGGATTTTCTGGTTTGTGGAATGTTGCAAACTATAAAAAGAATTTGTTTCAGAAATACTGACTGTGACAGATTGTACTCTTACTTTCACCCTTTTTACAAATTAATTTTCTTAAAGTATCCCTTGTGAGTATCATTTGAAACTCATAACCTGTGAGCCATTATGTACTACTAAAATATGTATGTAACTTATATGTAAAATTATAAGATCTACTGTATTACATGTTCAAGTTTTAGAAAAAACAGTTTCAGATCAGTTCCCAGAACAAAGCTTACACAAACTCAGTCATGTGTCACAAATCCAGTTGGCTCTCACCAGGTAAGCAGCCGAAAGATGGGTAGTTGAGAAATTTAATATTGGCAATGGCCAAGCTGGGGTCCTGTGTAAAGACTGGTGTTGCCTGAACCAGCTGGAGATAATCCTCAAACTGGAGGATAGTATAGCTAGATAACTAACATACAGAATCCCCTCTTCCTTCCTTTCTCTGTGTTTGGCATCAAAAAACTGAAAAACTGTGGAACTGGGGAGAGTCCTGGCTGCAAAGAGATTTTGAGAAAAACTTTGATTTAATTCATTTAGCTTGCTAAATTAGGTATTCCTTTGCATTTTTTTTCTTTGTAACCAATTCTGACTGTTATTCATTTAAAATCCTTATCTATTATGTAATATAACTTGTTAATTGTTTTATCTAAAACATGGATGAATGTGGAACCTCTCAACTGAGATAACATGTTGTGTTTTATCATTTTCGATGAATATGACTGCTTTTATTGACATTCTTTGCGAGTTTCGGCAGTACAAGACACACAATTCTGGAAAAGTCTGGACTGGAGTTTTCTGGTATCCTGTAAGGTAATTTCATGAGATGACTCATCACAGCATCAATAATTCAGATTTTGCATGTTAGAGCTTTTGTGAACTGGCCAGCAGTGGTTATTCTCACACACAGTAGTTGTTTGCCCCACCCTGGGCCCCCTTGCGCGCTTGCACCCTTACTCCTTCCTCAGTGCCCCACTGCCTGTCCCACCTCTTCACCCCTCCTCTCAAGCATCTGCCAGTGTTCCTTCAACCCTTCCCAAGCCCCCACCTGCTGCTCGCATCTCTTCACTCTCCACTGTGAACCTCCGCTGTTCATGCCTTTCATCCCAGGTGGCCAGTGGGGAGGAAGGTCTCAGGGCAAGAGGCAGAGCAGAGGAGGAAAAGGAGGTCGGCAGGCCATGCGGGAAAACGAACAAGCAGAGCAGGGTCAGGGGCAAGCTCAGGCAGCTATGGCCCAGAATGCTCTTTTGGCAGCGGCGCTCAAGTGCAGCAGGTCAATGCACCTTCAAAGGGAAGTGCACTGCAACCTGCTTGGAAGGCTTAGCTCTGCCCTGCCTTTTATACCGCCACTATTGAAGGTGCTCTTGCATTGGATGGGTCTAACTGAGATTGTAATCTGATCTTACATAGAATCATAGAATTTAGGACTGGAAGGGACTTCAGATAATTAATCTAGCCAAGACCTCTGCACCAAGGATGGCTACGTATTTTTGACAATCCCTGAGGGTTTCATCTAACCTTTTTAAAAGTGACCACTATTGAATAGTAGGTTTCTCAGGTACCTGGGTGCCTGTTCCATGCTGCAATCTACCTTCTCTGATCCATTGTTTGTGGAAGCTGGCATTAAGTGTGTTAGGTGGTTTCCAGACTTTTTTCCTAGGAGAAAATTCTTGGCATCTGACTGCATGTAGACAAAGACAGCTTGTGTGCTGGGAACTTACGTGATCTGTGAAGTTAAATGTGTAGAGTTCCTGTAGGATCCCACTTATGCTGATGGTGGTGTCCAGGAAGTTGATGCTAGTATGGGAATATTCTAGAGAAAGTTTGATGGATAGGTGGTGGTTGCTGAAGTTGTGGTGGAAATCTACGAAGAAGTTTATATAGTCTGTTCAGAGGATGAAAATGCTATCAATGAATGTCAGGAATATTGTTGGTTTCAGTACAAAATATTTACAGAAATTCTTTGGTGAATAATGATGGATAATAAATAGTTTGAAGGAAATAATCATCTGGATTTTTACAGTCAAGAACAGAAAAAGAAGCACAATAATTTGCAAGAATTATCTATCTAATCATATGATGATTCCCTGAATGACTATGTAAAAAATATGCACAACCATGATAATCAAATACATTAGTTAAATTAAAAAATAATAATAAAAATAATTAATAACAAATAATTATTAATAAACAAATTGTGTGGTCCAGGGCACATTTAGTAACCTTTGGATAGTTGTATGGATGAAAGACCATTGGCCAAATCTGGATACCTTTGAAATTAAAAATGAAATCTCACTTTGTCATAGTTACAGGGCTAGCTGCACCTCTGACCCCTTCTCTGCTTTCTTTGAGTGCACCCATCGGGTCACGGCCTTGTGCCTGACCCTCTCTTAGGAGGAACTATGTTATTCACCAACTCTTACATTGGATCCTAGGGTATAGCATCTTGTGCACTAACTGTGATTTCCCAGCACCGTGAATTGGATTCAGTACCTGCTGTTATTCCCCCTGGAGCTATGACCAGTACTAATTTGAGAGACCAGAAAAGCTTTCTCTAAACAAAGTATAATAATTTATTTACCACAGCAGGATCAAAGCCTAATATAAGAGAAAATACTACATAGCAACTCCTCCTCTGACACAACAAGACCTGAAATGGGATCCATATTTGTCCTCATTATACAGAGTCAGGTAGGACTGTCTTTAGGGATGTCACCAAACTAGTGGCTATTCTACCATTAGATTATACCAAGACAGTAACAAAAGTGAACAGCTGTCTCACCACACTGGTTAACAAGAAGCCAAAAATGCAGTCTCCTTGGGCATCTCAGCCCTCGACTCACCATCCAGACACTGGCGTATAGGATGAGTGATTACTGAAAACCAATTTCATCAGATATAGGGTCCTTCCAGTCCCAAGGGATCAGCCACTAAGCCAGATCAATATATAACTTAGGTCTTAGCCAATAATCATGCTGATACCAATCCTTTAGTAACTAAAATTTAAATGTTTATTAATAAAAGACAAAAAAGAGAATTATTAATGGTTAATAGATCATATACATTCAAGTGGTCTTTCAGCATTCAAAGATCAAGATCATAGCAGTGATTAAATAAATTATTAGCTTGCAAATGTCTCTCAGGAATCACCCAAACACATTAGGGGGTCATCAGTTCTTGTTCCAAGCTTGCTTGGTAAAAATCCAATCCACAGAAATGAAGCAGAAAATGAAGACAAAATGGAGATGGCGAAAATAATCTGCAGCACGCTAGCTGAGATTGTCATGGGCACAAATTATTGTCCATAATGCCACAGTTTTGAAACCTCATGACTCTACTTGCGCCATGTCTATTGTTGCAAAGATGCTGGAGGATGATAACATGAGTAAGCAATAAGCTGGTAACTTCCCAGAATGTTTTAAACTTACCAGCAGCTAAGGATTGCATGAAGTAGGTTGAGAGCCCTAGCCAAAGCGCATCTATTTATTTACCCTGCCCAGGAAGCATAGGGGAGTTCAGTGGGATTAGATCCAGACCACCTTCTTGAACACTATCGCAACAGTGCTGCCAGTTTAAACAACAATGTGTCAATAGGTGCAAAAGAACATACACAGGGAAAGGTACAACACAGCAGTATCTGAGCATCCATGAGTCTGTCATTGCACAGAGATGGAGCCAGCTGATTTGATGCCATAAATCAATTGACTTGGGAATTGCAACCATTTTCTATACAAGAGATTGGACGGAATCATCAGAAGTTTTGAGCTGCCATTTTAAAGCAATGGGTGGGGGATATGTTGTATCTCCTGAGTGGAATCAGGCAATGCTGGCAATTTTTATTTCCTTGCCCAGGTTTTGAACCTGTGTTTGTTCATCAGAGCCTTCTCGCTACGGACAGTTAATTGGCTTGATTTTATTACGATTACTTTCACACTGACATTTTATCAAGTTGTACCCCAGAAATTTGACAGTTACTGTAGTTTATACTTTTGTATGTTAGTTTCTTACTAGTGAAAAAATTACATAGTAGTTTATAGCTAGAATAATTCGCCTTACAGGCAGGGCTAATAGTTGTATGTTCGCTGTTTTGCTATGTAAAAATCAAGGAGGGTGGATAGGAGGAGTTAGGATTTATAAATAGAGGAATGTTTGATACTTTGGTGCAGGGCTTTGATTGTCAGTTTTCTTGTTGTAATTGAAAAATGGCTTTACTAATACCAAGTAATGAATTGTTATTGGGCTAAGTCGTAAAAAAATGCTAGAGTCTATATAAAATGTGATCTTTGGTAAAAAAATGAAAAAACTTAAGTAACAAAGTGTGCTTGGAGGGCAGTGCCCAGAAATTTTCTGGAGGGCAAGGATCTAACAATATAAGTTTTCAGACAGCCTAGAGAGAAGGTGTTCTCTTTCCCCCCGAGATATTCTTGCGCTGCTGACCCCACAAGAATCTTTACTAACTTATAATAAATTATAAATGGTTTTTTAAAAAGCTGCTAACCTACTTGCAACAGCATGTGGAATTGTGTTATCATGGTAATAGAAATACGTTTAGAAAATTCACTTTTGCTTATGACAATTTATTATTAGACAAAAATGAGCTGTGCCCTGCCCTCCATATTTATTCCTGAAACACTACGAGAACCAGTTATGTTGACTGGCTTGCTTTGGTTCTGAAAAGCCTGGGGAACATGATTTGATTAGACATCACAGGCGTGGTGGAAGGAAGGGAAATTAGTACAAATGGTTGCTATGCTGGCAAGAGAGGAGATGCGGGCAGTCGTAGCAGTTTGGAATTCCCTATATTTTCGGAGTCAGTTATGAAACTATTTGTATTACTGGATCAAGGCGTCAGGCTGGCGCTGTGAGGATTATTCAAGAAAGGAAAGGAACAACCCGGAAATCATTTGGGAAACAGCTTGGACTAATTCTATGTAGGATACATAATCAAAAAGCCTGGGTCACCGTCGCTGGATGCATTCTGCAAGTTCTGTAAGAGGATTACTAGCAACAGTAGTTACATAAAAAAAAATACAATCCATTAAACGGACAAAAGTAAGAAACTTAGATAGAGAATAGGGTAAAATAAAATGAAAAAGATATAATTAAAAAAAATAATTATAACCCTAAGTCAGATACCCGCCAGGCTTCAGATCAGGGGCAACACAAAATCAAGTGCGTTAGTGAAAGAGCACGAAAGAAGCGCAGGAAAGTGCTGAAATTAAGCCAGCAGGACAGTAAAAGTGTAGAAACGTCAAATGTCGATTAAGACTCTCGAGGATCAGTCCCAGGAGACTTGGGGAGTAGTAAAGAAATCGTTGTGCTTCAGACAACTATGGGGAAATCGAAGGAAATAGCTGTGTGATTCGAGCACGTCCCTGGTGTAAAACAGTACGCATCCCATGGATTTAGGAGCTAAGCAGATTGTACATCAGTTGTAAGAGTGACCCGAATGGCCTGAGATTTAGGTCTTTTTCTATTAGAGCCGCCTATCATCCCCCTGTCCATCCCGCTTTTCACATTGATGCCTGTCACCTTAACACCAGGTGACACACACCGGAGAAGTGACCCAATTGTTCGAGGTGAGAGCCCTCATGAACTTCTAAGTCAATGGAAGTGAGAGGACTGTGCTCCTTGACATTCAGAAATATTGTTAGAGGGAATCAGAGTTCATTCTATCGTTACTCTAATTTCTGACATTTGAATCCTGTGCCCTTCCTCCCAGGCGGACAAAGTGTACTAGAGGGAAAAATGATGCAACAACTTCAATACGAGTTCGTCTCTTGGGAGTTCTCTGGTGTTTGGACTTGTTAGCTGTTACACTTTTCGTGGTGTCTTCTAGTTCTTATCTGGCACCCTGATGGGGATATTCTCATGCATCACGTCGTAGCCTTGCCCGATCCATCTTTCACACTCCCATTATTCTTCCTCCTCAATATCCTCATAGACCTCGTGCTACATCTCTGTCCCCATCCTAAATCCATGGTCCAATTCACTAACCAACTCCAGGTTAATTTCGTTATTCTGGGTCCTATCCAAGTCTTCCCTTGTTCGCTGTAGCTGAGCTCAGCTTCCTCACTGTCATGGCATACAATCGAATAGTGCCATGCTGCCAACCTCTTCATTATGAGACTATAACGAACAGAAGAGCTTGTGTCCGAATGCAGCAAGTGCATGGCTCAGTAGTATTCTCAACTCTGCACTACACATGGGACCACATTTTACATTAACCTTCTGTGGAGGAACGTGGTGATTCAGTTCTTCTGTGAAATCCCCAGCTAACTCAAGCTCACCTGCTCTGAGACATATCCAGAATCTGGGCAATTGTCTTTAGTGCTGTTATCTTTAAGCTGCTTTGTTTTTAAATTGTGTCGTGATGTTCAGATTTCACACGTGCTGAGAATCCCTTCTGAGCAGGGCCGACGTAAAGCTTCTCCACCTGCCCTTCTCATCTCTTCGTGTTTTCTTGTTCCTCTGGACTTACTGTTGCTACCTGAACCCACTCCAGCTCAACAACAGGCTGGATCTCATGGTGGCTGTTCTCTATTCCGTGGTGCCTCCAATGATTGAATCCAATCATCTACAGATGGGAACAAGAGATCCAAACTTGCCTGAGGAAACTGATAGCAGGAGATTATTCCCTGAAGTATAAAGTCACATAGTTCTCCCTTGACTGATATCATTCTGTTGATGGCCCATCAAGGACACTTAGCTCTGCACAATGGGACTATAAGAAGAAAACTCTATCCCCCGTAAGCCTCCTGTAGACACCTCAACACAGAATATGGGCCACCGGATGACCTGTGGTCTTCAACAGCATGTAATGACATATATGCCTCATGTGACCTGGACTCCATCTTGAACATTACTATTCTACAAACAAGCTGCAATTTGTGAATTTCTTTTGAGAGTTAAAATCTTTGCATGATAGAGGATATAAAGGACCCCTGA
>NC_133782.1:39091371-39096571 GCF_003597395.2 Chelonoidis abingdonii
GGGTCCTACAGACAGCCCTCTGAGTGCATAGGTGGCACCCTGCACAGAACACCAAGACTGCAGTCAACACTTAGCAGCAATCATGGTGGTGGACAGTAGTTTGGTGCTGAATACCCCTATAATCCCTCCCAAGCCCAGGTGGCAAGCGATGTTCCACCATGGACTCTCCCCAGTTTTGGTGGCCGAGATCACTATCTGTTTCCCTTGGGTCTGGAGGGTAACTCCCAGGGAACATATTTCCTGACCCTTCTTAATAGATGCCTTAATTAGGGTGTGGACCTGAGACCATTTCTTCCCCACCACCACTTGTTTTACATGTCCTGCCCATTCAGTTGGCAATCCCAGTGTGATGGTCCAATTAGCCTGCAGGATGGCGGGAACCCTGACTGTGCCATTTGTCTCCGCCCTAGGATAGATAGATAGATAGATAGATATCCCCTTACTTGCTTCACCAGGGTTGCAGGTTCCTCCCAGCACCCCAAGAATGGTGGATGTCGCAGGAAGCGCTCTACCATGTTACCTAAAGCCGCCCTATCTCTCTCCAGGGGTTGAGTCTGCTCCACAGGGTCTCATATGTATCTAGTTCTATTTCTCCATGTGAATTGGAACACAATCCAGTTGGTTGCCCACTGGAGCCGACAGTCGTCTACCCAGCCCCGTGCCAGTGGAATGGCCTGGATCGGGGGGCGCTATTCCCACTCCCCTGGCATAGAGTATGCACCACTGAAGTGAGCAGGACCCCAAAGTGACAGTCCAATTCTTGCTCCTCTGTAAGGGGAGCCGGATGCTTACCATGTACCCTTCTATTCAGCTTCCAAGATGTGGTGGAGGTGTGCCATAAGCCCTGCCTGTGCCGAGGCACATGCTGCGCCCCACTATGCCCTCTGTGTAGCACTTACCACCCTCATCGGTAAACACCAATAATATTTGAGTTAAGTCGGTAACAATTAGTGCCATGGCTTGCAGAGCATTAATTGGTGGGCATTCCCTCCCATTACTCCCATAGATTTGGTCAGTTTTGCCAATTCTGACAATCAAGTGTCAGTTTCTAGGTCACTTACTGTGTTATATCCACTCCACAGACAGTTTCCCAAGTCCCATTTTTGCCAGCTTCATTGACCACTTGAGCAGGGATATAGAGGCCTTGCTATAGGGTATGCATTGTGAAACTGCTAGCCCATTATCCCAGTCCTGTGAGGTGAGGTGCACCTCTGCTCCGATGGGTGTTGCATTAAGGACAATTACCTAGTTACCTTTCTCCAGTGGCTACCAGGGCATGCTCTTGATCCATGTCCAGTTCCCCTGCTGGAGTTTGGATTTGGGGATTAACATGAATTTAGTCTGCGCTACCCTGCAACACACCCACATACATGGGATGGCAATGTTTTCCCCCTCCCTAACCCAGATGACTCCCCTCCTATTTTGAGTAAGGTTAAAATCTCCCTGCACTCAACCCCAATGTTCCTCCACCCAGTCCTCCTATCGATACTGCTGCCATCCCGCCTTCCCCCAGTATGGTGGGACCTCTCCATTTTTGCTTTTCCTGTAGCCATTCTTGTTCTGTTTACACGGTCACCTTGGTCTTCTTCTTAAGGGCCAATAACCTAGTCTCATTCCCAGGCAGATTACCGGTAGCGTCACTGATCTCCATCCCACCAGAATCTGGGTTGGTCCAGAAAATGTCCTTTGAGTCCTACGTTTCGGTTCATGGTAATAAGGTAGCAGAACACAGGAGGTTACCTGAAGGCTCTTGACTGGATGTTGGACATCGGACGAAGGCCTGATAGTCAATAAAATAGTCCCAGCATCTCCCTGAGTGGGGAGAATGTGTGGTACAGCTTCCGCCTCCCCATCCTTTTATAGCCAAGCTTGCCAGGAGGGTTGTGGAGATTAATTCTGCATAGGCAATTGTGATTAGCAACACCAATCACTCCATTTGAGGTCAAGGGGGCCTTGGTCTTCCCTTTGTAGGTTCACCTGCAAGATGCATGTAATATAATTTATATGTCCTCCTTTTTACTCTCCCCTCTCCCAATTTGTACCTTTTTTATTTACATGCAGTGAACCCATTCCCACCCTGCATTCTCTGTGTCCAACAGCAGCAGACTGGGCCTTAATTCCCATTGGTATTTCCCAGCTGAGGTAGACCGTGCTTCCCAGGCAAGTCATACCATGTGTCATGAGCTGGATCACAGAACTCCCCTTACGAGCTGCCAACCAATGTGCCAAGACTCCTTCTGCTCCTGGTCTCCTGCCCCGTCAGCTTAGGACTTCAGTGCCATGCCAGGTTTGAGCCAGGCTCGCTAGCGTGCTGCCAACCCAGTCCCAGGCCTGAATCACATCCCCTAACAGCTACAGGTTTATCTGGAAGCAGCTAATAGAAGTGTTCTTGTCTTTAACACTCAGATGCCTAACTCCTAGCGGGGTCTAAACCCAAATAAATCTGGTTTACCCTGTATAAAGCTTATACAGGGTAAACTCATCAATTGTTCACCCTCTGTAACACTGATAGAGAGATATGCACAGTTGTTTGCTCCCTCAGGTATTAATACATACTCTGGGTTAATTAACAAGTAAAAAGTGATTTTATTAAATACAGAAAGTTGGATTTAAGTGGTTCCAAGTA
Organism: Chelonoidis abingdonii; assembly: GCF_003597395.2. Lineage (NCBI taxonomy): Eukaryota > Metazoa > Chordata > Testudines > Testudinidae > Chelonoidis > Chelonoidis abingdonii. Next base: position 39,093,998 of record NC_133782.1, read on the forward strand.
GTAACAAACAGAACAAAGTAAGTTACCATGCAAAATAAAATAAAACACACAAATCTATGTCTATCAAACTGAATACAGATAATCTCACCCTTAGAGTGCTTCAGTAAGTTTTCTCCTCAGATTGGACACCTTCCAGGCCTGGGCACAATTCTTTCCCCTGGTATAGCTCTTGTTCCAGCTCAGGTGGTAGCTAGGGGATTCTTCATGATGGCTCCTCCTTTTCTCTGTTCCATCCACTTATATATCCTTTGCATAAGGCGGGAATCCTTTGTCTCTCAGGCTTTCCACCCCGTTTTCAATGGAAGAGCATCAGGTTAAAGTGGATTCCAGTTCAGGTGACATGATCATATGTCACTGTAAGACTTCATTGCCCACTTGCCAGCACACACATATACATGGAGACTTACGGGTAAAAAAACACCCTTCTGCAGACAATGGTCCTGGTTAATGGGAGTCATCAAGATTCCAAACCACTATTAATGGCCCACACTTTGCATAATTACAATAGGCCCTCAGAGTTATATTTCATATTTCTAGTCCCAGATACAAGAGTGGTACATTTATACAAATAGGATGAACATACTCAGTAGATTATAAGCTTTGTAATGATACCTTACAAGAGACCTTTTCCATGAAGCATATTTCAGTTACATCATATTCATTCATTAGCATATTTTTATAAAATCATATAGAGTGTATTGTCACACCATGCATTGACTTGTGCTGCTATGTGTGCTAACCCTCCTTGTACAGTAACCACCAAAATAACAAGACAAACAACATAAAACACAACACACAATTTTCATCGTGACAGTAGACCCATGGTGTTTTGGGGTGCTCTTCCTCTGGCGCCAGCTTGCCTGTAGAGTGTCTGAAAAACAAAGAAACATTTCCTACCCCCCTGGTGAGGACAGAATATTGACATTTATGAGGTGGTGTGCCACAGTTTCCCTTTTGGTACAGGAGTCTCGGTTTCCAAGAGTTTCTCTCTGTGCCAAGCTTTAAGGTTTTTCATGGGTAATAGCTGAGGGGCAGCACTGCTATAACACCTTTGAACGTGAGATTAGTTTTTAATTGCAAGTTTTAGCATGCTTAAAAAAAAACTTCTAAAATCAAACACATTATACATCAGTGGTCCCCAAACTTTTCATCTGGCAGGCGCCAGATGAAGGACTATGGCGGTAGTAGAGCATCCGCCAAAATGCCGCTGACTTTGTGCTGCGTTTCAGTGGTGACGCCTCTTCATGACGTCGCTTGTCGGTGGCAAGTGATGTGAATGAGAGGCATCACCGCCGAATTTCTGTGGCATTTTGGCGGATGCTCGACTGCCGGCCAGGACACGGGTGCATTTAGATGCCCCAGCAGGTGTCATGGCACCAGCAGCACTGCGTTGTGGACCCCTCTTATACATTGTCACAGGGTCACTCACTTGCACTTATCCCAAGTTTTAACATAGTGGCAGTCTGATTACTTGGAGCCACCTTAAGGCCCAGTGTTTCTGACATTGAGTCTTTGTACATTTTACATCTACCCTAGCTTCAGAGGTACATTGTTTTAACATTTGTACCCCTCTTCCAGTTCTCAGCTGCTATTTACTACCAAAAAGATCCAGAATCTCTCTCCATTTCTCAGTTCTCAGTCTTGGCATAATAATTCACTGCTAAATTCCCTGTCTCTGTTTTATGTTTGCCCTCACTCATCCCCGCTGTTGCTATATAAGGGGTTGTTATTAAGCCCTTGGGTCTCTCTGTCAATGAACATCTGCAGGCTTGTGGTTTGAAGGTTTTTCGTGTGTGTCTCTGCCAGCACCTTACCAGGCAGACTCGATGTGAGATAGTAATAACTCCCCACATAAACTACAATTTATTTAAAAGGGAAGAGAGAGGTTAAAAGACTGTTGTACATACAGACATGAATAGAGTCCTTAGGTCAGTTCCATAGGTGAGATGGTGAGCTTTACAATTGCAAAGAGTCCTGTTCAGAAACAGTTAATCAGGTTATAGTCCAAATGTCCAAATATTCAATATAAGGGCTGTCCAGCTGGGACTGGAGATCTCAGTCTTGCAGCTCAAGCTCCCCCAATGAAGCTTAAGCAGATCTGATATTAAATGGATTAAGGTCCAAGAATCTTTTATACATTTTTGGGTAGCCTCTTGACAGCACGCAGTCCTCGGGTGAACATTACCTGCAATTAGCTACATCATCGGTTCTCAAAATGTGGATCAGGACCCCATTTAAATGGAGTCACCAGGGCTGACTTATACTTGCTGAGGCCTGGGACTGAAGCCAGTGAGCTCAGTGGTAAGGCTCAGGATACAAGCCCCCTGCCTGGGGCTGAATCCCTTGGGCTTCAGCTTTGGCCCTCCCCACCTTGTATTAAAGGCCTGGTATGAGGCAGGACCTGCTCACAGAAACTGGCAAGAACAGGTCTAATATTGCAGAAATACACATTCCTAAGAAGTGCTAGTCACAGAGTACTCATGCAAACAAATCCCAATATTAAGTGGTACCAGAAAATTCCAATATCAAGGATGATACAAAAACATTCCCCAAGGATAACAGGAATGTACTGAC
>NC_133782.1:39096671-39105094 GCF_003597395.2 Chelonoidis abingdonii
CAATCTGCTCCCATGGCTAGGTTCATACCGACATGCGATTGGGTGTGGCGGAGGTTCCAGATGTGTGAGTCAGCATATCGTCACTGACTCCGCGACTACACACTGCGCCATCCGCGATGCTCTAGACAGAAGCATCTTAGTCCCACATAGACTCTTATCTACTATGCACAGTCTTCCACTCTCCCTGCACGCCCATATTACACTCACCTCGAGCCCGGACCCGAGACTCTGCGCAGAGAAACGGGGCTCAATACAGCACCTAGGACCAGCATCTAGAAACGCTGAAGACATCAGGACATTTGAGCACGGCAAAGGATTACTGCAAGGAGAACGAGTGAAGGAGCCCGGCCGCCCAGGCACGGGATCCCAGCAGCTTGTTTTGCAAACACAGGCCCACCCCCTCAGCCCTCACAGGTTTTAAGCCTAACAACGCAGAGCAAATGCCTTTGTGTAGGGGTGCACAGCACCCCACAGAGTGGGGCTTTGCACCCACATCCCATGACCCACCATGCCGTGTGTGCTGCCCGAGCGCGGACCTGCTGCTGCGCAGCCGCCCGGACACCACTGCCCTTCACTGCTACCCGTAGTTGACGGTACGCACACCCATAGAGAGCACTACTCCTCCAAGCAGCCGCAGACACCCACACCCCCGGGAACCCGCTAGTCACACACAGCCGCCAGGCACCACACCTGACCAGTGACATTATCGCAGCACAAGAAACGTCCTCCCCCTCACCAAACCTGTCATTTTATGTATGCCACCCCGGCACGCGGACGCACACTCAACTACAGAAAGCCACCCACGCAGCCCACTTCCCAGCAAGCAACCCACACATCTGGTGTGGAGAACTCTCACGGAGTGCCTCCGATACCAACCAACGCCGTGAAGAGCGCTGGATGCGCCAACGATTCCAATTTACCCCTATAAACCCCCTGGCACACCCTCGGAGTGACTACCCACAGTCGCGCGTGCAGCAACCGCTTAGCGGGCGAGTGACAACATCCCTCCCTGGGATGCACACTCCCTCGACCTGTAGACAGCTGTGATCACCACAAGTCTCAGTAGGTGGATGTTATACCCCGTGTGTCATTCGACCTCTCGGCGGGACGAAGCACCAGTCTCACACGCGGAACCCAGCGGCATGCCCATCATCGATCTCAGCACCCTGTACCCCACTCAGCAAGCCAGACGTACTCGCGTCACCAGTGACCCCAGCGCCCCGACGAACATAAATCGTCCGGTCGTACTATCCTACATGCTCTATAGGAAGTGTGAACCCCTTGCAACACTACACCACCGACAGTAGGGCAGCACAGGACAGGGCCCACATGCGCCCGTGGAGACCCGAAATTGGGTATACGAGCAGGCCTACATCTCACGACCAACCCAACAGACGAGCGAGTCAGCCGTCAGAGGGCAGTACACTAGCGAGACTCCTCTCTTTCGACCCTAACCAATATGCGCGCATCCCCCCCCACCGGGCACCGACTGGACACACCAGAACAGACCACCTACCGCACCAAGGCACCAATGCCCAGCACACACCAGACATTTGAGCCGCCAAGAGTGGGCACCCGTGAATTCTGGGGTGTGTGCTCATTCTTTCTGCCTACTGTGGTCCTCGGCTCTCGAGTACACTCGAGATGTCGTTAAGATCATAGATACTCTCTCGCAAGCCTTCTTCTCACATCCTTCTCTCTCCCCAGTCGCTAAGTACAAAGGTAGAGGACGATAAGCTTATTTGCATATTGTGTTTTACTTCAGTTGAAGTCGAACTCGAGCCGGCCAGCATGAGTAGACCAGCGTGTGAGAGCGCGCCGTCCAGCACGGGTGCCACGTGTGCTTCCAGGGCCAGGCGAGCGCACGGCCGACTGGCCATTGCCCTTCAGAACCCTGGGGAGACACGCTCAGCTTCTGGGCCGTGGTGGGCAGAGAGACGGACGACCGCTCCCCCCCCTGGCCGCCGACAGATTGACCTTTCCCGCCCCCGGGCCAGCCGATGACACTGTCCCGTTCCCCCCGGCCAGCCGGACTGACACTGTCCCTCCCCCAAGGCCCTGCCTTGTGACACAGTGGAAACGGACCGCCCGCGCCCCTGGCCAGCCTCAGACGACACTGGGCTGTCTGCCCCGTGGCCTTGCGTGGAACGGAGCTAGTAAAACTTGATACTCTCCTGGCCCCCTTGTCTCCCGCGGGGGCAGCCAGACTGTAACGCTGTCCTTGTCCTCATTGGCAGTGCCGGTCTTTCCTGTATTCAAGAGACACTGTTCAGCTCCGTGCTCTCACTCGCTTCAGGACGCCCAGTCTAGTACTAGAAGAGCGGTTCGCGCTGTGTCCTGCTCCGTGTTTTTCTCTCGGTTATATTTATAACTAGCTTTCTCTTTTAAACTGTGTGTGCGCAGTTTCTCCCTTCTCGGCTAGGCTCTGAGCAGGCTCGCGGAGGCGGACACGGGCCCGCCGCCATAGCGAGATCCTCTCATGGACCCAGGACCGGTGTCACGCTCTGCTCTCGCGGTAAAGGGACCGAGCGCAAGTGCGGCACGGGCGGCAATCTCCTCTTCGTCCTCACCGTATGCGCGGGAGCAAAGCATATACCTTGATCGCCGGGCCGACTCTGCACCGGATGAGCGCATCAGACAGAACTACGTCGGCACTCCTCCTCCCGTGTTTCGCGAGTTCAGAGGAAATATGACAAAGTAGGACCCGGCCCCTCCCCGTGGATAGTCCAGGCGCAAGCTCAGGAGGAGAAGCGGCTAGAAGCACCAATGAGACAGACGCTCCCAAGCGGAGCGCGACGTATATCAGACGGACAACAGAGAACCTGTCCCTCTTGTTGTACCCAGGGCTAAGGAATCGGACGTGGCGATACCTGAGCGAGTCCTGCGGCCACTCGCCCGAGGACAGAGACTCGGTACTATGAGGGAGAGCCCATCTGGTGCCGCCAGCACCACCTGCGCATAGTCTGGCTCGTGGGCCGAACGACGACACTATCCGCCATCGTAAGCTCCGGCTCAATTACTTTGGACGAGGGTAGGCACTGCTTGCCACTCTCTCCTCTTCCTGAGAACGTCATCAGAGAGGATTCACAGGTACACTGGGACAGGTAACACAGCTGACCACTGTGACCAGCCCAGTTGGTCACCGATTAGCTGAAAAATTCATGATTCGGTCGTGCATGACCTCGTCAGCAAATGTCTTCTCTGAAGTGAGCCAGGGAAAACCATCGGCGGTCGCCACGCACATATCGTCAATGACCCAGCTGTCTTGTCTCTGTAATTGGGTGGGCCTATGTACTCTCTCACTCTCTCTCTTTAAACTCTCTCACTGCGCTCGGTATAGATAGCAAAGATACTCTCAAGCATAGCACTCCGCCCCGTCTGTGGAAGGCTCTGTCGATAGCGCACATGAACATAGCCCCAGGCCACAAAGACTATGTGTTGGGTTTTGCCAGATATGGAGCAGAGTATTCTGGAATGTACATGTTCCTCCCGCCTTCGAGCGTAGAAAGCGAGATAATTTCGTGTGTTAAAAGGGTGGCGGACTTTAACGCGTTATTGGGTCAGGCGTCTCAGATACGTATAGAGTTCTGATATCACTCAAACACGCTCAGGCTGTGCCTCCACATTGTAGGAGTCTACGTGCGCTTCTCCACCACGGACTCAGCGGTTCTTCCTCACCCGGAGTGAGCAAGGACAGAAGGACTTACGAGTGACCTGTTTCTCCGCCCCCATCCCCAGTGGTTCTCTAGACGCTCAATTTGATAGTGTGCACATTCGAACACCGCTATCCCCCTCCCCGGGATGCCGACGCCATTTTCATCGCCTAGGGAAATGTGACACTAGCCCTTCACCGCGCAAGTGCGCTCGATGATATCGAGCGTGTACATGTTGTCATGCGCCTGCTCTCTGATCCGTTCCTTCCACTAGAGATAGTGCTCACACAAGCAATCCTCACTTGACTCTGACCATGCCCGCCATCTAGCGCAAAAAAGCGTGTACCAGCAATGAGTTATGGCACCTGACAACTGTCGCGACACAGACCGTAGGGAGTCAATCATGACGACAGAACACAATGGCACGCTGCAGCCACTTCGGGCTTATACAGACACCAGTTGAAGCACTTGCGATAGTCCTCGTGAACCCACCCAAGTAAGTTCCAGCATTGGACTCAGCACGACCACGCCTCCTCTCCCAAAACAAGGAGTATCTATGAACGAGAGCGAGGATATGAATTAAGAGCCACCGGAGAAAGCCGCTGCCCCAGCCCAAGACCAGAATAGTGACAGAATCTGAGACCTAGGTGTCCTGCCCCTGGATGAGCACAGACTCTCAGAATCTGAACCGAAGACGACAACCCCTCCCGCCGGCACGCTGTGGACCCGGCGGACAGCACGGCACGACGGCCCTGCCCTCCTAAGCACCACTACTCTCTCACCCGGACGGAATGTGCTCCTCATGTCACGCGCGGTTTGCGCCTGTTAGGCAAGCTGGCTACGTGCTCGCTTGTTCCATGAGGGGGGAGCGGGCTCTTATTGGGGGATTTGCTGTGGTTCTGGGGCCTTGCCTGGGTTTTGAGCCAGACTTTGCTGTTCTTGCGTGTGCACCACACCCTCGCTAGCTGCCGGAGGCACGTGCTTCGAAAGAGTCCGACACCTCACCCCAGGCCTGATACCAAAGCCTGGAGGTAGGGGACGTCTACCTGGTATGAGGACCTAGAACGCACTCTCCTCTCCGAGGTCTCGGATCGCTATGAGAGAAACTCTAGATCTGCCACGGCGAGAGTTGGTGGCGGCCCACCAGGTGGCTGGCACATGTGGCCCGAGAATGGCGTTTCCTAAACCCCACTTAAATAAACTGTTGCTTGTGGCGCCGGGGAGGTTGGTTGACCGTGCGCCTCTTCAACATGCGCAATCGGTGTGGCTAAGTCACGAGCAGCGATGGACACCAACGGCTCGCTAAGCGCCATCCGACTCACCCTACCACCACCAGTTCCAGACAATGCTATACCCCTCGTATTACAGCGGCACCTAAATAGGTCACCACCTCGATATATGCTATAGTCCGTGGGAGCACGGGCGGGAGGGCCCTAGGGAGGCCTCCTAGCAGCAGACCCACATGCACACCCCTTGCAGTCACTTTCTTATGATATATACTCAGTTTCTTTCAGTATCACTGGGGAGTGGACAGCCTCTCTCTTTAGCAGCTTGAAACAAAGGAGGGTGTGTGTCATGGGCTTCACAAAATAGAGCACTTTCTCTGGTGTTGAAGGCCCGCGCCCTGCATTGCCTTCAGCCCTACGCAACCGTTCCATGCTCCACAGGGAGGTGAGTACACGCTATGTAAGGAGGAGACACCGGACTGGCGCCCAGACGCAGTCACAGCAGCTGCTACACATGGCGACGACTCGACCTCAACAGCTCTCTCCCACGGCAAGCCCTTCACACGGCGTCTAGCGGGCCACAATGAGCGCTCCCCAAGTCGCCGCCCCCTCGAACTCCGTCCTCACGCTAGAGCCTCTCTTATGTGCCCAATTTGCTAGTCCGCACTCTCCAACAGCAGACTTCCGTCCCCTCACGGTCCTCTCTCAAGTCTCACTCCGTCCTGTTAGTTTACTCTATCTTGGTCGCGTATATGGCTCCTCGTGTTTCCACAGTGCGCCGTACCCGCGGCTCACCATACGAGCGACTCTGGCTCATCCAATCTAACGGTCATACTCTCTCAGAGAAATACAAATCGCCCAATGACCACAGCGGGGCGAACAGAGTTCAGTAATTCTCTCTCAATACAGAGTCGATACACCCAGCAGTACGACAAATATGACGCAAAATATTAAAGCAGTAAATTCTGTCCACCTAGGATGTACGTACATTTACCTCTAGCGACTACGTGTGTGCAAGTGACACGATATCTGCAAATGAGCCGAGAGTATCTCCAGGTGTCAATGCGAATAGATTTCAACAGTCCAGAGCGCAGGTGATTTCATGGAGAGGGCCGGAGTGGAGGGAGAAGACACTCAGCCGCCCCACATCTGCGACAAGGTCCGATGTAGAGACACGGCGGGTGACCCTGTTAGGAGTCCTGATTGAGATAGAGACTGAGAGACAGCCGTCGTTCGGCAGCTGAGGAAGAAGGCAGCAACCTAAAGGGCAGGTGGGGAGATAGGAAAGTGAGAAATCTACCTCATAAATTCACAGACTGAGCGAGAGATGGAGTGACGGTAGCAAGAAGTGAAAAGGAAGATGTTATGAGATCAGGATAGATGGCTCTCCACTATAGCCTAGAGGATTGTTCAGGGATGCGACAGACGACGGCTGGCTGTGTTTGTGCACGCTCCCAACAAGCTCCGAGGCACATGGCATAGAAAGGAATCACGGACTACCGACGAATTACCGACGCGCAGTGCGTAGGCGCCACGCGCGTCAGTGCGAGTAATTGGCGCTCGTCCTCTGTGTGCAATTCCCTGGCAAGCACGACGTATGGCTCTGTGAGGCACCTCACTGGCCGAAAGACCAGTACGTGGGCCAAAGCTGAGAGGATGCAGAGCCCACTCAAGTGCTTGGCCCATTATATATCGTCGCTCATGTGCTGTTTAGAAAATGTCCCCACTTTAAGCGACGATATAACCTCCTGCACTCCCCGTTGCGCGTTATGTGCTCCAGGTGCTCCATTCTACTACAAATTGTGTGTTGCCACTAGCTCGAAACGTGTAGGAATTCTTCCCACTGGAGACCTCAGGAGGGAAAAGGAGAGGAGCCCATAGACTCGTTCTCAACAACAAGAGTACATAGGGTGCCTAGGCCAACTACAAAGTAGTGTAACTGGCCAGCACTGCTTCAAGGATACATAAGGGTACAGCAACACACACAAAATATATTACCTGGTTTACCTCACCAAAACAACGAGGTGAGGGTGATTTTTAAACCAGCCTAGGGGTATTTTCGAGAGAATATAGGTCACAGACTCAGTGCGCGCGTCCCTCTTAGGGCAACCTTTCCGCGCATACTAGGAGAGCAAGACAGACTAAGCGCGCCTCTCTCATGTCGCTAGGCCCAGCTTAAAAGCCAGCAGACTGTGAGGCGTCTATGTTTTTTCCTTTACGTCAAGAGTGAGAAGAACGGGGCTGGGAATACACAAAGAGATTACTGAGGACTGTTCCGTTTGTGAGCCGGAGTTACTAGAGGTGATATTGAGTGAGAGATTAATCGGCAGGTAATCAATGCAAAGAGGCAGAAGTGGGGAGTGTGGGCAGAACGAAATATTTCGTGGTCTTTCATTTTGGGAAATCAAGAAGGAACACGCCACGCCCATCGAGCCCCTGTAGATGCACAACGTCCCACTTCGGCCGCTCCATTGACTCGATCAATCCCAACCATTCATCACCTCCCAATGAACCCTAGCCGCCTCTACGGAAAATTGATAAGCATCAGCTGTTATAGTGGATATTTTAAAATCAGAAGGGCTGAGGAAACTTGCATCAAGAGTTTTAAAAAGCTGGTGAGGAGATAAACTCGACTTTAATATTGATTTGTCAATAGCCTCGGAGCTGGGAGAAGTTCCATAAGACCGAGAAAACTAATGCTTGGCCAATATTTAAAAAGGGAAATGGGATGATCTTAGGGGTACATTATAGGCATATCTATCTGCCGTGACGATATCCCAGGGCAAACTAGCAAGAATAAGCACTCGACTGGACCTCAGATACGAAGCACACTCAAGAGAAAGAACGAGAACTTAAAGGGAGTGCCAACTGGGGTGCCAGGCTGCGATACCCTGGGGGGACAGGGGGCTATCCTCTAATGGCCAGTCCAACATGGGTCTCGCTAGAAGAAAGACTGAGATTCCTAGGGTGCAAAAAAACTAACTATGGGAGTATCATTTTCTAGTGGGATCGCGTATACCCTCAAGTCTCGAGGTAATGGATTAAAAGGTGAGTTTGGAATGAGGTGATGAAGTATAGAGTTAGACTTGCCTGAGGTACAGAGCCAACTTTGACTATGGGCGAGCTACCTAGCCAAGACACGTTGATTTAAAAAAAAGAGGGAGAATGAGCTCACTAAGCTCCTAGACCAGGAGCAAGACTTCTAACATCGAATGGCCCAGGAACAATTAACAGGCCCTTGCGTACGTATCTCGAGACTCAAGCTCTCACGAACGGCTGATAAACGTGTATACACTGCAGAAAGAGTCAGACTGCTACTGGTTGAGCCGGGCAGTGCCACGCGTGCTGGTGCTGTTGACGGCCGGAACAGGATTGGTTGCGTTGGCCGCATAGGAAGGTCGCGTCAATGATAGTCTTGTTTATTCACTCATCTAGCACAGACCAACATAAATCTCTAGAGATGATAAGCTGTTCACTGCAACTCAACAGAAAAATCATTGCAGAGGAGAAGAGAGGCGATAGGTGGTGAAATAACAGTATAGAG
>NC_133782.1:39105194-39110728 GCF_003597395.2 Chelonoidis abingdonii
CAGTCTCACTATATTTCCAGAGGCCAGGCCTGTGTGAGCAGAGAATGGTGTGCTTAATACAGTAATTGGGACATTTAGATGATAGACAAATAGCCAAAATGAGGCTGGAGTTGGAGGAGAAGATGTGGAGGATTCCACACATACTGGCACAGTAAGTTTGCTTTAAGGGGAAAAATGTAAATAGACCCTATTGTATTTTTCAGATTTCGAGTTGGCCATGGATGACTAAAGCAGCCCAAGAGAGGGTTACTTTGGAAAGTGATGATAGAATGTTTGTGCCTCTGTTCCTCCCATGGAAAGTAGGGGAATTAATCAAATGATCAGATATTTTTAAAACATGGATCAAGAAACCTGACTGAAAATTGTCCATAAGCCTTACATACTGGTGTCTTTGATCTGCTGGTTCATGGGAGATATTATGGGTACATTTAGCAGTGACTGAGCAAAACTAGGAAAGAGGGAACAATTCTAATACATGACAAATAGGGCAGAGATAAAAAATATAGATCTCTTTTTCTCTCTCTCTCTCACTGTCTTCAGAGACAAATGAAAAACAAATGCAGAATCCATCTATCCATGTATTCGTCTAATTATTATTGTTTCTTCTTTCTTCTATTTATCTTTACTCTTATTTCTTCGATTGTTCTTACTTCTACCTAAATTGCTAAGTTCTCTTCCTTTCTATTATGTGGATGTATATAGTTCATTTTGTTGGCAAAAATTGTCCCAGAGAGTCAAAGGCGTTGAATTCTTCCTGTCACAGTAACAAACTGAACACAAACATGCTTCCATATTTGGGTACAGAGACTGTAGCCTCTATAGTCCCATGGCACATGCCTGGAAAATCCATGCCAAGATTGGAGATGTCTTGACTAGGATACACAAGGCAAGGAGTGAAGCAAGACGTAAAGCATATTGAAATTGAAATAGAGTGGTTCTGTCAAACAACCATAATTAAAACTCACCCAAATTCCTTTTTCAGAGAGAGGTATATAATTAGAACTTGTTATGTGGTCAGTATCAACAGGAGATGGGTGTATACTCACTGTGCACTAGCTCATCACCATCCCAAAGACTCTAGGATGCACTGATGTAGTTCTGTTTCAAACAATACTGTGTTAATGTGCACTAGGGATCTCTTAGTGCAGGCCAGCAGAGTTCACATGACCAGTCAGTGCACAGCATGCTCAAGCATTGCTAAATGTCAAGTGAACCCTGTGAATGGTGGTTACTTTTTCTGCTTTGAAAAGACTGACAGACATAAAGTGGGGAACATAAGATTGGCTCTACTGGGTCAGACCAATAGTCCTTCTAACCCAGTATTCTGTCTTCTGACAGAGGCCAGTGACAGATGCTTCAGAGGGAATGAACAGAACAGGCAATTTTCAAGTCCAACTAGATTCCTCATGTTTGAGTAGTTCTCCTGTTTGAAGTTAAATTGTACTATGGTGGCTTCTTGGTAGTTCCCACTACCAAACTGTGCATATTAAATTCAGTTATGTTATGGTCACTGTCGCCAAGCAGTTCAGCTATATTCATCTCTTGGACCAGATCCTGTGTGCCACTTAATCAAGAACTGCCTCTCCGTTGTGAATTCCAGCTAGCTGCTCCAAAAAGCAGTCACTAGTGGTGTTTAGAAACTTATCTCTATTCCTGTCTTGCTCTCTAGACAACGTATGTGTCTAACTGTTGAGGATATTTATCCGTCTATTCCCCTAAGGGATTTCAGGCACTCACTCCCTGGAGCCCTGCAATAACACGAGCAGGCAAAAGTTACTGTATTGTGTTTTCCTGAAAATTCCCGGAAACTCAATGGTCACAATTACAGAAGGCAGAGTAGGGTAGTAGAACAATGATCGATCCAATTGGTAGGGGCACAGGCCTGCTCTCAGGAGACCTGGCATATATTCCTCACCCATAATGACCTGCTATGTGACCTGGCCTAAGTTGCATCATTTTGTGCCTCAGTTTCCCCCTTTGTGTTTGTGTTGTTCAGTACAAATTCGGTTGACACAGGCTGTCTCTCACTAGGTGTTTGTGCAGCAGCTAGAGAATGCTCAATACAAATTTTAAGAAATCTCTCTCAACAAAGGAAATGATTCTGTATGTCTACCTCATAATCCTTTGACACTCAGTGGTATTCATGTACACCACACATACTACTGATGAAAATAAATACCGTGTAAATCTTTATAAAGGTGATACTCAAAAGTCAGAGAGAGCTCAAACAAAACCATATAGAGCTGGGAGTCTAAGTGTCTGTGTTAGGATTCCTGGGTTCTCTCACTCCTCTTATGCAACAACCTCAACTCGGGTCTCTGTTTCCTTTTCCACCCTTGGCCCATCTTGCTCTTTGTGTTTACCTAGTGCAGTGGGCCACAGCTTTCAGGGGCATCTTCATCCAGATTGTATTATTGTTACCCCTCAGCATGGGACATTAGTGTTGTTGTTTTATTATTATTATTAATAATAAATTTGTTTTGTTATGTCCTTTCATAGATTCACAGATTCCAAGCCAGAAGGGACCACTGAGGTCACAAGATGTTTAAGCAGACAAGGGAAAGCTACCATCTAAAATTTATCCCCATGAGTCACCCAGTGAATCCTTGCCACAGCCACAGACAGACTCCACAGGTTTTGGTTAGAAGTTTTGTTAAACCCACCACAGAAAGCCTGCATTTTACTTGCTCAAATGCCCTCGTTTAGCTTTAACTAAAGAACACTGCTGGAGGCCATAGATTGTGATGTCTTCCATTCTTTATCTGCTCATTCATATCCACAGGGGTCGCTCCGAGGGCTCCAGTAATCGCAAGCACAATCTTTGCTCATAATCATTGCACTTTGTGGTAGAGATGTTCAAACTTTACCCTCTTCTCATTCCTATTCCACGTTTCTGTCTGCTGCTCCGGCAATATCAATTCACATGGGCTTGTTTATCTAAAACAGCTATGTCCAGTGTCTTTGACTGCAGTCTTGTCCTGTAACAATTACCATAGCCTTTTTTTCATTCTCTAGAGCATCTTTGATTCAGTGGTTGTACCACCACATGGTTAATTTAAATCCAGAGAGGCTTCAGTGCAGAAAGGTGGCAACCTCATTGTTTCTGTTCATATATACTCTCCCAGCCAGCCTCCTGCAGGTGCTTGACACATGCTCCACCATCTCTACCTTTTTAGAAGACATTCTGCAGATTGGGGAGCAGTTCTGTTAGTCAATTTGATTTCAAATGTCATTAAGTCTTAAGGACGGCTCTTGTGCACTCATAACAAGGACCCCTGCCTCTCTTTTGAGGCATCCTTCTACAAACCATGAGTCTGTGAATCTTTTATCGCTAAGGGTTTTGATCTGTTTCCACCACTGCCCATGCATTGGTTTCTGTGTAAATCTTTCTAGGATTTCTTTAGTAATTTGCTTTCCCCTTCCATTATGCTTTCTTGGGCTGGAATGGATGTTCACCCATTGACTGGTATTGCAACAAGGTGATCTGTTTTCTCTGGCTGACTCCTCGTGCATTTTGATGTTATGTTCTTCTATGTCAATTGCTTCTTCCAGAGATAGCAAACACATCACATCGTTGGCTGTACATCCTGACCAGGTCTTCACTCATATTCAACACTCTGTGTATCACCAGGAGCTGTCTTGTTTAGATATCTTTTTTTAGCTTCTCCTTTTGATTCCACTTGATCACTCAGGCATTGCACCATGTTATCAGTACCACTCTCATGTTAATAGTTTAAGTCAAATTCTTCAAGTCAAACTTTGTCCTTAGAGTGGTTCTTATTCATCTGTATTATCTGTCCTCACTTATTCTTCGAAATCCTTATATTGTAACTTGTAACTCTCAATTTCCCTGATTCGTGGAGGGATTATCTTGTAGTAGTTGTTTAATAGAGCTAGGTGGCAGTACATCCTGAGCTATTCCTCTGACTTTGTTCGTCACTTCATCTCCTGCATTTATCAGTTCATCTCTGTGAAATGGATGAGACGATATATTAATCGTTTGGCAGTATACCTTCATATCATTAGAACCTGCAAGGAAGTGAATTGACTAAGGATGCCTACCTGTCGAAAGAGGCCTGAAAACGTGTAAAAACTGCTGGCTTGGATCTCCATCTCAGATCTGTTTGATGCTTTTCGATGAAGGAAGTCTGTAAACCATAACTGAGATTCTCTCGCCTAATTCCGCATCATCCTGATATGGATTAAACTTGGGATTATATAACCTATGAACTATTTCTGAAAGAAACTCTTTGCAACCTACAATATCTCCCCTCTCTATTATGTAATCTGAACCATCACGAATGAATCATGTGTGTATGGATATACTGGTCTTTATAGCAATACTTCTCTCTGGTTTTTTTAATAAATTTAATTTAGTTAATAGAATTGGCTGTGAGATGGATTTTTGGCGCTACGATGCTTTGATATATCTCCATCGTGAACCTGTGAACGCTATCTCGCTCCCTAGTCCTTGTATTGAGGTTTCGGTAGAACTGTGGTTGCTTCTATGGCAGATGATTAGATGATTAATGGGCTTTTCAGTACTCCTTTCTCAGAACGTAGCTTTGACTTGAGTCGTGATCTGAGTGGAGGCTCTAAGCTGGGTGGCTTCTAAGGCAGCTTAGCCAGTGAACCATGGTTGTGAGCTCATGATGAGAAGATGGCTTCTTGTGCTGGTTTAGGTAAATTTAAGTTAGGTTGGGAATATCCACAGCTTTGGGATTATCTGCCTCATTCTTTTTGCAGTTCACCATAATTGAAGTACTTCCAGGGTGGTACTGTGTCGGATCCCAATGTACCAGACGAAGCCATCAGAGTGGTCAGGACACCATAGCTGACTTGCGCATGAGGCCCGAGTAGTGTAAAAGTGAGGTTCGCAAAGCAGATGATGTGCTCCAGCTAAGCTCCTGTTGCATGCCCCAAGGCTAGTCGACGGCCCGGGCTTTCAGCGGTCCGTATACCTGGCCAATGGGTGCGAGGCGAACGATTCAGTGACCACGTTCTGGGCTACCGACGGCGCCTGTGCCCCGGAATGCCTGACAGCTGACCTGCTAGAGACTGCATGAGTCTGCCAGCTGTACAGAATTTCCTTATTAGACCTTAGTGCTGAACTTGCACTGGTGTACTATTGAGTGTCACTCGATATTTCTCTCACCTAAGAACATGAGAATCGTCGCAGAATGGCCCTTACTGGGTCAGAGGTCCAAATGGTTCCATCTCGGCATTTAATCCTGCCTTCACGGTGGCCAGTTGCCAGGCGCCTCACAGGGAATGGAACGGATAAGTGTAATTATCACGTGATCATTCCCTTTGTTACTCTATTCCAAGCTTCTGGCAACAGAGTTGGCCACCGATCCTGCCATCCTGGTTTCTAGCCATTTGATGGACCTTTCCTACTGAATGTGTATATTCTACTTTATTGTTGAATTGCCTGTTATTTGGTCTCACAACATCCTCTGGCAGGGTTCCACAGGTTGATGTGTGTCATGGGAGAAATTTCTTTCTTTATTTTGTTTTAGCTGTGCCCGTATTAT
>NC_133782.1:39110828-39115828 GCF_003597395.2 Chelonoidis abingdonii
GCCTGGAGAGGGGGGTTACGGGGTTGCGGGGCTCTAGCCAGGGAAGCGGAGCCTCCAGGATCCGGCCGACAGAGCGGGACCGCGGAGTTGCGGGGTTCCGGCCGGGAGAGCTGGGCTCCGAGATTTCAGGGCTCTAGCCGTAGTAGCGGGGCCTCCGGGCTCCAGCTGAAAGAGCGGAGATGCAGGGTTGCGTGGCTTCAGCTGGGGTAGCGGGGCCGTGGGGTTGCGGGGTTGCGGAGTTCTGGCTGAGAAAGCGGGGCTTCAGGGTTGCGAGTCTCCAACCGGGGTAGCGGGGCCGCGGGCTTGCGGAGTTCTGACTGGGAGAGCGAGGCTCCGGGGTTGCGAGTCTCCAGCTGGGGTAACGTGGCCGCTGGGTTGCGGGGCTCCGGCCGGGAGAGTGGGGCTGCGGGTTTGAGGGGATCTGGCCGGGGTAGCGGGGCTTCGGTGTTGCGGGGCTCTAGCTGGGATATCGGGGCCTCTGAGCTCCCCGGGAGAGTGGGGCCGTGGGTTTGCAGGGCTCGGGTCGGTGTAGCCAGGCCACGGGGTAGCAGAACAGCGGGGTTGCAGAGGCTCTGGCTGGGAAAGCAGCGCTACGGGGCTGCGGGATACTACACTGGGTAGCAGGGCCTCCTGGCTCTGGCCGGGAGAGCTGGACCGTGGGAGTTGCCGCGCTCGGCCGTGGTAGCGGGGCCGTAAGGTTGCGGGACTCCGACAGGGAGAGCGGGGCTCCAGGGTTGCGGGGATCTAGCTGAGGTAGCAGGGCCTCTGAGCTCCGGCTGGGACAGTGGGGCCACGGGGTTTTGGGGCTCCGGCCAGGAAAGCAGGACTACGGGATTGTGGGGCTCTGACTGGGAGAGCGGGGCTATGGAGTTGCAGGGCTCTAGCCTGGGTAGCGGGGCCTCTGGGCTCCAGCCTGGAGAGTGGAACCTCAGGGTTGCTAGGCTCCGGCCAAAGGAGTGGGGCTGCGGGGTTGCGGGGCTTTGACCGGGGCCGTGAGACCTGCCGCGCGGCCACCGGTTTAGCGGGGCCGCATGGTTGCGGGGCTCCGGCTGAGGTAGGAGGACCATGGGGTTGCAGGGCTCTGGCCTGAAGAGTGGGACTGCGGGGTTGAGAGGTTCTCGCCGGGGTAGCGGGGCCGCAGGAGTTGCCGCACTCGTCCGGGGTTGCGGACCTCGGGGTTACGGGGGTTCTGGCCGGGAGAGCAAAGCTTCGTTGTTGCGGGGTTGTGGAGTTCCGGCCGGAAGAGCGGGGCTACGGGGCTCCTCCCGGGAAAGCGGGGCTGCGGGACCTCTGGCCTCTGGCCAGTAGAGCAGAACCATGGGGCTGCTGGGCTTTGGCAGAAGGAGCGGGACTGCAGGATTGAGGGGCTCTGGCCGGGGTAGCTGGGATCCTGGCTTGCGGGGCTCTAAATGGGGTAGCGGAGCCTCTGAGCTCCGGCCAGGACAGCGGGGCCACAGGGTTGTGGGGCTCGGGTAGGTGTAGCGGGGCTGCAGGACCTGCTTCTCTGCCACCAGGGTAGCGGGGCTCCGACCGGGCCGCAAGTCCAGCCCTCCTTATTTCAATCTTCCATGCTCAGAGGTCTCTCCTTTTCACCGATGGGTCCTAGAGGAGGGTATACCGGTGGATTGCCTTTGTCTCCAACACCATGGACAGTGCACACTTTGCAGAGAGGAGAGGGCCAGGCCAATCAGTATGCTAAGAACAAGTCCAGGAATACGGTGCAATCTGGCACTTTGCTTGCCAGATACTTAAAAGAACTGACCTAGGGACAACGACAAAATCCAACACAGTAATTTCAGAGCCAAATACATTAAGGAACTAGTACAGTCTCGAGACTACTCATATGGCCAAAGCCATGAGCTCCACAAGCTTTCCCGGAAAGCCCAAGTACAGTAACACCCAACCTGATTCCCATTAGGGAGAGGCCTTTGTCCTGTTCCCACTTTTTAATTATATCCGTCTCATAAGCATCCACCTCATCATAGTCCACGGGTCCCCTCACCTTCCTCCCCGACAGCTAACTTCGAACGGGGAGAAATCCTGTGGATTCTGGGGCAACTTACCTAATAGCACAGCAGGGGGTAAAATACTGTCCAGTCTGCGGAATGCTGGTCCATAAAGGTTTTCAGATCCTCTTTAGGTCCACTGAATCTCTCCACCACTCGTTGGACTGAGGGTGGTAAGGCTATGTCCAGGTGTGCCGGACCCAACTCCCCACAAAGCATGGAGCAGAGTTGACAATGAAGTTAGACCCCTGGTCTGTAAGGACCTCCTTGGGAACCCCACTCCGCGAAGATGGCAGCAGAGCGTCTGCCACAGTGGTCCTGCCTCGCTAGAACGACCAAAGCCCGTCGCCCCTATCGGGGTACAGCGTGTAGCAAATCCACTCCACCAGGATAGTTATGTCTTCCCAAGCCCGGGTCACCCTGCTGACGGGCCCACATATGTCCACAGCCACCTTCTGGAAAGGCTCCTCTATGATGGGTCAAATGTCTCAGGGTGCTTTACCATTTCCCGGCCTTCCACCCTCTGGCAGGAGTCCACAGGACCTGCAATACTGTCGGAACCAGCGTCAAAGAACCCGCAGGCCAGTAAAAGGCTGGAGCAGCCCTTGCCTGGTGCGCCGGAATGCCCTGAGCACTGACAGGGGAGCATCGTGGCCAACTACAAGCAGTCTGCGGCGGACCTCTGGGGAACCACCAAAAACTGCCTCCCAACCGGTCCAAGGTTCAAGTGTGCCTGAACCAGCCCCATTCCCGTAACACGAAATCCCTTCTCCCACAGATCGCTCCGTGGTCCTCCCCTGGGACCCCTCCGCCATGGCCTGCCAGGCCTCTCAGGTTTTCTCCAAGGAGGATCCACTGCAGCTCCATTTGAATTCAGCGTTGGGTTGAGGATACAGCCCTGGCTGGTTTGGGGGTGTTTTGCCTCAGTTCCCCACCTCTGGGACGGAGGTCCGGCCCAGTCCTATCGAGCCCTAGCCTCGCCCTTCGGCCCCCCCCCACTCGGGAGATCCCTCGACCCTCGCTGCTCTGGCTCTGGGTAAGGACCAGGCGCTCTGAGTGCATCTCGGCCAGTTCTCCAGTCATTTACCCATTAGCACCTCGGTAGGCTTATGATCGTGCACTCGACCGTCTTTGGGTCCCTCCTGACCCCCATTTCAGGTGATCCTCGTACAGCAACCTTGACGGGGGGCCCGAACCCCCCCTCAGGGTCCATGCAGCATCGGGCACTAAACTGTCTGGGTCCACACCTGGACCCGCGCCAGCATCTCTCTGGCACCCGTGTCCCAGAACCCCTGGCGCTCCTATCCCCCCACTTCAAATGGGGATATGTGGCAATTGGTCCCCCGGGCGTCCCACGCCTCACACCGGCAAGAGGATGATGGCTCTCGGGACCTGGGCCCTGCCTTCCCTGCTGGCCTGGTCTGCGTTCCTCCCACTGGCCACACTTCAACAGCCCCCTGGCCTGCAGTCCCCCTCCGGTGGCTTCCATCCAGTTAACCACCCCGTAGTACTGGCTTGGCTGCCATTTCCTCATCTTTCAGGCATGGGCACCTTGTGCCTCTTTGGCCACAGTAATTACATTTCAGGTCCCCTCAAGTTCCCATGCGGGGTCGACCCACCCACGTGACGGCCCACCCCGAAGTGGGCTTCTGGGAGTCACCTACCTCGAGAGGTCTCTGAGTGGATCCCACTTTTGAAGCCTCCGATGGGGCCTCCTCCGTCCTGACTGCTGTCCACAAACTCATCTGCCAGTGACCCTGCACATGTGCGAGAATCCTTGGGCCTCCAGTCCATAGCCACATCTGTGCTGAGGGCAGATGTCATAACAACTGCTCCAAACCCCACCATGTTATACCCGTCCTCTGCGGTGGGCCCCTTCGCCCTTCCCCATTGCGGAGATATCCCCCAACAGGTTGGCAACCTCTTGTCAAGTGACACCTGAGCTTGGCGTACACCCGAGATCGTTTCCGATATGTCCGGGGGTCAGTTCAAACTTTCGCCGCACAAGCCTGTGTTGAAAGCAGGTCAATCGCCCCGTCTCAACACCATCCATTGGGCTAACGCCTCATCCTTGGCGACCCAGGAGGGGGTCAGAACAGCGCAGCCTGCTGTGGGTCAATCCTGCTTCAGATCACAAGCCTTCTCAAGGTTTCGAGATAGGCTCAATATCCGCCCCCCCACACTCCTTGAAACTGGGCAGCAGTTTGGTGTCCAGATCCCACACCACGCTCTCGCCCCCAGCAGGCCTCTCTGGCCCGCCGCCCTCCATCGCCAACTGTCTTTCTCTGTTCTACCGGTTCCTCTCGGTCTCTCTCTCTGTCACCCACTTCTCCTCCCAGCGCCAGCTCCTTCGCTTTCAGCTCCAGCTCTCAGTTTCCGCAGTACCTCAAGGGAGGAACTTGAACTGGGGTCCCGTGCTGACTGGGAGTCGGGTCTGACACCCTCCCGTCCGCTACACAGACTGCCCCCGGCTACTCCACAGCTTCACACAGGCAGCCCGGAGCCCCCCGAGTCTGGAGCCTGTTCCTCAACTGGTCAGTTCACTAACAAAGTGAAGCAATCAGCCGCTCCTTAGGGAGCCTCCCCACTCACCCCTTCCCTGCACCATACGTCCAGAGTCGCTCTTACGAGCGTTATAGGCCATTCAGGCTGGTTCCATCAATACCGTTCATCGCTGGCAAAGCCATCACTGCAAGGCCTGCGCCCGCAGCCAAACGTCTATCAGGGTGAATCCACCAAAACCACTCCTCTGCTACCACGTTGTCACGACTCACAAGATTGTCCACTCTGGCCGGAGTTCTGTGGGGGTGCCTCTTTCAGTAAGACAGCCCTTCTCGGGGTCCACTCCTCTTGGGTCAGGCACCTCACCTCCTGGAGCTGCAACCTCTTGGCCTTATCAACGCGTCTCCTGCTGGGCCCCCTCTCGGAGTACGCACTCTGAACCCCCTCGCCTCTTCACCCCGAAGGCGGCTGTATGCAACCCGTTCTCTAAGA
>NC_133782.1:39115928-39118995 GCF_003597395.2 Chelonoidis abingdonii
GCCCCGGGCTGGAACGCAGTGGAGTGGAGGGCCTGCGTTCCCCCTGCCACCCCTTCAAGGGTGGCAGACCCCCCTCCCTTTGCTAAGGAGCCATCTACAGTGGTTGCCTTATCGCTCATCCCTGCTGCAAGGCCTGAGCCTAGCTGTGTGTGTTGCCCCGCCCTGCCCAAGGGCCTGGGCTGATCTAATACTGGCTTTATCTGCTCAGCCACTGCTGAAGGGTCTGAGCTCAGACTGGGCATGTTGCCCCACCCTACCCCAGGGCCGGCTTAGTCATATACTGATATCTTGTTGCTCAGCCAACAGGAAGGCTGCAGCGTGGTGAGCCGGTGGCTCCCCTCCCTCCTGAAGGAGGGTTGAGCCCTGGTCATGCGCTACTACACACAGCAAAATTTTGAAAGAAAAATGGGAGACTTTGATGCAACGAACGAACTCATAATGGAATTGAATCGTTTTATTTATGTCATCGAGAAATAGAGAGGACTTGTCATGGCAAACAATTTTTAACATACATATACAAAACAGCCTTCAGGAGATATATCTGAATCTTTGCATTTGCATCAGAATTCTTCTGACCACACCAGTTACTGTTGCTGGTGCTGAAAGGAGCTTCAGCAGAATGAAACTGATCAAGAATATCCTGCGCTCAACCATGACAGATGACAGGCTTTCTGCGCTTGCAGTTATCTCAATCGAAAACAAGATTGCCAGATCTCTGGACTATGACGCAATGATTAACCAATTTGCGGAGAACAAGGCTCGAAAGAAGCGCTTTGTGTAAATACGGAATACAGGTACTCTGCAGGCCTACGTATACATAATATGAACACTGTATATTGTATAAAATAAATACCGCATTCCAGTTTCTGCATTGTAAGGGGCCCCGGACATATGTTCAGAGGGGGCCACGTTCTTTGTTGCTATGGCCCTGCCCCACTCACAGGGGTTGTCCTTGGTCAGTGAAGAGCCAGACTTCAGAGGTGCATCTGGATGAGTTCACTTCCCCACCCCATCCCCAGCATTGAGGGGAAGAAAATGCACCTTGCTCGCTCTGCCATCCAAGCACTTGGTCTGGAGTCACTGCTCTGCCAGCTGCTCCACTGCCTGCTACCCAGCCTCGCTGTTCTGCCAGCTGCCCACTTGCCGCTCCACTGGCCGCCCTCTCAATGCTCTGCTCTGCCAGCCACCCTGCAACTGCCACCAATGCCCACCATCCCCTTCTACTGCCATCTGCTTTTCTACTGTGACCTCTGTAAGTCAGTCTCTTGAGGTCCCACCCAGCACCTTCTAGCTCTTAGTAGGGGAAGCTGCATTGCTGAAGCAGGCTGGGCAGAAATGCTGTCCCACAACAGGTGATTTCAGATCTAGGGATTATTTAACAGACCAAAAGCCTCCCAGTAGAGCCTTAATTAGCTCTACCTTTGAGCAGTAGCAAGAGGCAGGTTAAAGCATTGCCTATGACTTCAGGCAGAGCCCACACCTCCTAACAGAGACACCTGTCCTCACCCCCTCTTGCTTTCAGAGGGGTCTGGCATCCGAAACCCCTGCCTGGTGAGTTCAGTTCAGTCGACGGTGATCCCCGCAGACAGGCCAGGCTAAGCACAGATCTGCTGCCCTCTACTCATACAATCAGAATAACAACATTTCATTCCCCTGCTTTCAACACAAAGTGATTTCTAACCCAGGACCAGCCAGAGTTGATCACTTTGCCAGCACAGCTCTGTCTGCAGGACACCTCAGCCAAGTGGGGGTGTTCATGTAAATACAGTCTGGTCCTGAAACCTTTTCCCCTCCCCAGCTAGCTGTCAGGGCAGAGCTCATTCAAACCCTGTTTCCACATAAATCAATGGCCACCCTTCCCTGGAATGTGTGTTCAGTGCTGGCCATCCCATCACAGAGAGGATCTAACAATAACCAAGGGGTTTGGATAGTGATGATGAGAATGACTAGAGGCCTGGGGAGAATTTCACAGGAAGAGAGATTGACAAAACAAAATATTTTATATGGAGAGACAATGTGGGGAGGGGTAGCTCTGTGGTTTGAGCATTGGCCTGCTAAACCCAGGGCTGTGAGTTCAATCCTTGAGGTGGCCATTAGGGATCTGGGGTAAAAATCTGTCTGGGGATTGGGCCTGCTTTGAGCAGGGGGTTGGACTAGACACCGCCTGAGGTCCCCTTCCAACCCTGATATTCTATGAGTCTAAGAATAAGGGTGTAACCCTTCTGCCCCTCTGAGTTGGCAGCAGCAAGGGCCAGGTTCAGTATCTAGGGGTTCCATTTCAATAACACCAATGCATAACCGGCTCGAGCCCCCCACCCTGGGACAATTACATGACACCTCTAGGAGGCAATACTTCCTCTCTCGCAAGCACAAAGTCTGAGTGTAGCAAAATCCTTTTAATAAAGGAGGGAAACAATGTGGCATCATATTGGGGAAACACCACAAACAGGATTCATAACATAAACAATGAGCAAAAGACCCACCAAGTAAGTTTTAGCAATGTCCTTTTCCCCTTAGGGTCTTAAGTCCAGTCACCCCAAAGTCCAACAACTCAAAAGTCTCTGTCCCTGGTCAGTGCCGCCCCAGAGTTCAAAAGTTCATCTGCAGAATTTTACCCCCCCCAGCCTTGGTGAAATGGGGGGGCGGGACACAGAGTGTTAAGGGGCACCTTACGTGGGCTGAGGCCAACTGCCTCTCCTCTCCGTGGAGTTCTGCTGCAGCCTTCACCACAACCAGCTCCACCACACCAGCTGTGCCACCCCTCCAGTCAACCCATGAGCCACTCCAACCATTACCACAAACCACTCCACTCCACTCGCTGTTCTGTGGGCCACTCCAACCATCCCACAAACTGCTCAGCTTGGCTCCACTCTGCTCACTGTTCCATGGGCTGCTCCAGCCATGCTGTAAACTGCTCTGCTTTGCCTGCCACTTAGCAATAGATCTTCAGGCTCCCCCACTAGTTAACACAGCACTCAGCTCAGTAAGTTTAGCTCCTTTAGTGATTTCAGCTTGCAGTAGGGGAGTCCCAGTGCTGGTGCACCATTGGCCCAAAGTGAATTCAGTT
>NC_133782.1:39121574-39123998 GCF_003597395.2 Chelonoidis abingdonii
GCCCCCTGCTTTCACTAATGGGACTAAGTACTGATTTTGCCCCTGATCCTTAAGTGGGCCCCTCAAGGACTGAACTCACAACACTGGGTTTAGCAGGGCAATGCTCAAACAATTGAGCTAGCCCTCCTCCCTCCTAAATCCACATCCCCACTTTTTGTAGGGTTTCTTTTTGATTTTCAGGTCACTGAAGAGCTCCTGGTGAAACCATATTGTCCTGCTATTTTTCTTATCTTCCCTTCACATCAGGATAGTTTGCAATTGTGCCTTTAATATTGTCTCTTTGAGAAACTGCCAGCTCTCCTGAACTCCTCTTTTTCCTTTGATGTTCTTTCCAGGGGACCTTACTTACCAGTTCTCTGTGTTTGATGAAGTCTGGTTTTTTTTAAGTCCATTGTCTTATTCTCCTCCTCTCATTCTTTCCTTAAAATAATAAAATCTATCATTTTATGGACACTTTCACCCAAATTGCCTTTTACCTTCAGATTTGTGACCAATTCCTCCCTTTTAGTCAGAATCAAGTCTAAAATGGCTGCCCCCTAGTTACTTCCTCCACCTTCTGAAACAAGAAGTTGTCCCTAACACATTCCAAAAACTTACTGGACACTTTATGTTTTGTGCTATTACTTTTACAACAGATGTCTGGGTAGTTGAAGTCCCCTATTACTACCGGGTCTTGTGATATGGATATTTCTGTTATTTGCTCTAGAAATTCCTCATGTGTCTCTTCCTCCTGATTTGATGGTCTATAGAAGGCCCCTAAGATAACATCACCCCTGTTTTCCCCTGCACACTTTTATCTTTACCCATAGAATTTCAACTGGGTCGGCCTCTCACCTCCTTGTGTGCCACAGCATAAGTGTATATACTCTTAATGTATAGTGCAACCCCTCCTCCCTCTTTTGCTGCCTTTCCGTCCTGAACACGCTATGCACCAATATTCTAGTCATGAGATTTATCCAACTAAATCACAGTGATGTCAATTAAACAATAAATTAGCTTATGTACTAAGACTTCCAGTTCTTCCTGTCTATTCCCCATACATCTGGCATTTGTATACAGACAAGTAAGATATTGAGCAGATTCCCCCTCTGTTATCCCGCTTGTTGCTCCTATAACCCAACTGTAAATTTTCCAGTCCACCTCCCCCTCACCCCAGCAACATCTTGCCCTCTGTGAAGGTCACTTTTTTGATACTTACCTGTGATCTTTTGTCATCTGCCCCTTTGATCCTAATTTAAAGCTGTTCTAAAGAGGTTAGCAAGTCAGTGCCAGTGCTCGAAGAAGCTCCACCCCTTCTTGGTCAGGTGTACCCCATCTCTTCCCAGCAGATTTCCTTCCTGAAACAGCCTCCCATGGCTTAGGAAGCCAAACTCTGCCATTTGACACCACCCGCACAGCCGTGCATCATCTCCAGGGTGTGCGCGTCCTGCCTGGGCCCTTAACCTCAACCAGGAGGATGGACAAGAATGCAACATGCGACCATGACTCCTTCACCCTCACTCCCAGAGCCCAGGAGTCACGGCGCAGGGTCAGACTGGCAGTATCGTTATGCCCATGTGGATGCTCAGTGTGCGGCAGTGGCCAGATGGATGGACAAGCCTTGGCAACCTTTCCATAACACCAGAGATGTGGGCTCTAGGCAGGCGGCACACCTCCTGGGACATCATGTCAGGTCAGCAGATGGAGGCTCCCATTCCTCTCAGCAGGGAGCTCAGACCACTCCCACCCTACGTCCCCTCCTGGTGGGTGTGGGGGCCGTGAGCCTCCCAGACTTGGGAGCAGGTGGCTCCTCTTCCTCAGCCATTGGGGTCTGCTTCTCTCCTCTTGTGGCCAGTACAGCGTGCCAGTTCTTGTCCTTGATGGATGGAGGAGCGGGGTGGGGAGTGGAGCACAGCCTACTGTCTAAGGTGGCCAGCAGCCAGTCTCCTTTCTGCAGAGCAGCCAGGTCTCCTTCCTCTTCTGGTGCCTCTGTAGTCATCCCAAGTCAGCTGGCATCCGCCATCCTGGATGTCTCCATGTGCATCCTGTTGATGAAGTCCTCACGCTCCTGGATGCTACACCAATGAGCCACCTCCTCCTGCAGCTCTCTTAGTTGCTACCGAGGGACTCCCCAAACAGACACCTCTCACACCAGCTGGTTCACCCTGCCTGGCTGTTTTCAGCATAAGAAGATAAGAACATAAGAACGGCCATACCAGGTCAGACCAAAGGCCAACTAGCCCTGTATCCTGGCTACCGACAGTGGCCAATGCCAGGTGCCTCAGAGGGAATGAACCTAACAGGCAATGATCAAGTGATCTCTCTCCAGCCATCTATCTCCACCCTCTGACAAACAGAGGCTAGGGACACCATTCCTTACCCATCCTGGCTAATAGCCATTTATGGACTTAATCACCATGAATTTATCCAGTTCTCTTTTAAATG
>NC_133782.1:39127350-39128703 GCF_003597395.2 Chelonoidis abingdonii
GAATAGCCAAAACTTTCTGATAACATCCTATCAACATTTAGACCTAAGCAATATATTCCCATGTAAAATGTTTTGATTTAATCAAATCAGCATTTTCTGATGGCAAATTGTTCTGCTGGAATATTTTCTACCCATTCTGCTGTTAACAGCATTGGAGTCACTTGTGACTTTAGAAACAGTGGGATAATAGGATTTTAACATGTCTCATCTAAAGTCAGCTCTTTTAGAATAATCCGTAGGAAATTAACATATTTCTAGTCAAGTCAAAAAATGTCTCACCTCCTCTGTAGCTTTCTCTGTGATTATCAAAGAATTCAGTCACTGATGGAACTGTACTATTTAACAGCTTCTTTAGAAGCCCCAGGGATGTGGTTTTGATATACCTCTGAGGACCCATTATATAAAGCCATAACATAACTGTTAAACGAATAATCTTCCTCCCATTGAAATCAATGCCAAACATCTAATGATTTCAAAGGATAGACTATGGCATTGAATTTCTGTGTCTTTGGACAGATATCCAGCTGTCACTTAAGCTCCTAAATGCCATGGACACTTCCAAATATCACCCCTCACAACTAAGCAAGGACTTCAGGATTTGGTCCAAATGCAGGCTGCCTTCAGCAAAATACCATAGAGTTCATATAATTCCCACAAGGGCAGAATGGTTGTGACACATCACAGTTACAAGACTGAGCTCATAATGGTTTCAATAAATGGCGCCTTCACCGGGGCAAAGGAAGGATTCCTAAAGCGCAATGACTAGTTCCTTCATTGACAGAAGCCTCATTATTTTCAATGTGAATAAGATTATCCTTACCTGACCCTAATTAATAGGGGATGTCAGGGTTCCCCCCTCCACTCTGAACTCTGGGGTACGGATACGGAGACCTGCATGAAAGACCTCCTAAATTTATATTCTACCAGCTTAAGTTAAAACTTCCCCAAGGCATAAATTCTTTTCCTTTTCCTTACACGGTATTGCTGCCACCACCAAGTGATTTACACAAAAATTCATGGAAGGGTCACTTGGAATCCCTATCACCTCAAAATATCCCCCCAAACCCCTTCACCCCCTTTCCTGGGGAGGCTTGAGAATAATATACAAACTAATTGTCTTAACAATGTGAACACAGACCAGACTTTTGTCTTCAGGACACTAAAAATTTATCAGGTTCTTAAAATAAGAACTTTATTTATAATGAACAAAATAAAAGAATCACACCTGCAAAATCAGAATGGAAAGTAACTTTACAGGATAATAAGAAGATTTAAAGCACAGAGGATTCCCCTCTGGGCTCAGCTTCACAGTTACAAAAACAGGAATAAAATTACCTCTGTGGCATAGAAAAA
>NC_133782.1:39128728-39148732 GCF_003597395.2 Chelonoidis abingdonii
CCCCTCTTAGATATGGGTCAGGTAAGGGTATCTTATTCACAATTGAATATGAGGGCTTCTGTCAATAAGGACTAGTCATTGCGCTTTAGGGAATCCTTCCTTTGCCCCGGTGAAAGGCGCCATTTATTGACCATTATGAAGCTCAGTCTTGTAACTGTGGTGATGTGTTCAACCATTTGCCTTAGTGGAATTATATGAACTCTATGCAGTGTATTTTGCTGAAAGGCAGCCTGCATTGGACCAAAATCTGAAGTCTTTGCTTTAAGTTGTGAGGGTTATTTGGTAAGTGTCCTTCATGGCTTGTAGGAGCTTAAGTGACCGCTGGGATATGTCCAAAGCATAGATGAAATTTATGACCATAGTACTATCCTTTGATCAAATTAGATTGTTGGCTATGATATTCAGAGGGGGAAGATTATTAGTTTAAAAAGATAATAATGTAGGGCTTTTTATGCGGCCTCAGAGGGGTAATCAAAAACCACATCCTGGGGCTTCTAAGAAGCTGTTTAAATGTACAGTTCATTCTGGTGGACTGAATTCTTGATTAATCACAGAGAAAGTCGCTGAGAGGTGAGACATTTTGACTTGACTAAGGGAATATTGTTAATTTCCTATCGGTTTCCTCTAAAAAGGCTGGACATTTAGATAGACATTGTTAAAATCCTATTATCCCTGTTCTAATCCAAGTGACTCCAATGCTGTTAACAGCCAGATGGGGTAGAAATATTTCAGCCAGAACAATTTGCCATCAGAAAATGGCTGATTTGATTAAATCAAACATTTAATGGGATTTATTGCTTACGGTCTAAATGTTGATAGATGTTATCAGAACCCTAAAGGAGGAAGTTTGGCTATTTCTAGTTTCATAAGATTCTGGGCTTAGAAGGAGGGACCCGAGATCATCACCAGTCCCTGCTCATGCAGGACCAGATAACTATTTTAAAATATCTCCAGAGTGGAGTTCCATCCCCTAGGCATTTATTCCAGTTTGTTGAACCACTCTGACAGGACTTCCGTCGGTCCAACCTAAAACTCCCTTGCTTCCAGTTAGCCATTGTCTTGTCATTAGCCTAGCTAGCAGCTGAGGTCAGGGACATTGTCGACAGCTTGCGTTCCATGCCCTGTGCTGGGACCAGTGTAACACTGGCAGGGCCTAGTGTTTCCCGTCCATCTCCCCATCTTCTGATTCGTACACGAAGAGTTGTACCTTGGGTTCAGGTGATAAACACTAGAATTGGATAAAGGCTCTATTTGGAACGGCATTCTTGCCGGTCCCGACCCTTTCCTAGGGTGGCAACAGAGATCGCTTGTGGGCGATTTTGTCTCATTCGATGACCACCCTTTAGACTGTGAAAACTCATTCAGGTCTACTTCCCCATGGTTGGGCTCAGCGATGAGTTATCTGATGTGCATGTTCCAGGTTTAGTCGCCATCAAGCTGCAAACTGAGGGTTCCGTGAACCTCTGAGTAGGCGCAATATCTTCTCACCAAGACAGGCGCAAATTAGGACAGAGAGGAACCTAGTCACACTGACATAAAGCCCACAAATTTTCAGGTTTTGAATGCAGAAAGGTTGGATACAGGAAATCCACCTCACACTTCACCAGTACTGCTGCTAGCTGCCTGAAACAACCATCTGCTCTCTCTCTGTCTGGTATTCAACTGTCCCTGTGCCAGTTACCCTAGGATATGGGACCCTATGATTCCCTCCTCTGGCCCTGTCCCTTAGTGCAAGCTCCCATTACAGTCCGTAGATTAGTGCAGACACCTTTCCAACAGCGTATAAAGGGTGCCATACCAGTTTGTTGCCATTCTTCTCAGCCCCTCAGAGCAGACCTCACAGAGGGGTTATGTGTACTGAGACAGTCCGCCACTGGTGCTGAATTTGGTGGTGTGCCTGAATATTTATGACTTTTCTCAACAAATGGAATTTTTAAAAATATCACTTTAACCTTAAAGCCACAGTAGTGAATTGTATCGTTTTCTAATGTATTGTAGGTTGATCCTACACCGTACATCCACACAGTACTCTTATGTCTGTGGAAATCACATATATGGGTTTGTTGTGAATGCAAACAACACCCAGTTATGGCCTCTCTAGCTATGCTTATTGAATATAATCGGGAATACGTCTGGCAATGCCTCGTGTCATACAGGTTTCTACCCACCTATCGCACCAGACGATTGTAGCTCCCTCTCTTGTATAGCCCCAGCCACAGGAGTATTTCCTGGGTATGCCAGGAAGAGGGAGGAGGAGTTATGTGGGATACTGGAGTAGTGTAGGGTTGGTCTGTGCCCAATCTGAGGTGCTGTACATTATTAGTAGGCCTTTGCGTAGTGTGCTCTGAGTAGTCCAAGGGGCAGTAGTTGCGGCAGTGATTAGCAGAGGTGTGAAAAAGCTGGATAAGCTGCTTGTGCCCTTCTCTGCACTGTTATTGTGCTGGCACCACATATATTGCGGGGGGGCGGTGGGGTCGATAGTGGATTACACTCGGTTCCAAATTAGCCCCTATGTGCAAGCACTTTTCCTTTATACTTGCAATTCCTTATCTTTTAAATATCATTTAGAGGACTGACTGTACATGATACCTAATTGCCCCCCCCAGACCTTGAAGCCAGCTCTCTGAAAATCAGGGTGTTGCATGTCAGGTACTGTGAATGTTCTCAGACAAGATCCTCGGTATACTTTGTTAGACGACCTGCACTCTGCTTTGACAGGCATGATGTATATAGGAAGCATTCTTAACAGTATCCTAGAAATGCTAAGTATATTTCTAGTTAATATTTGAGGGAGTATTTGAACAAAAGATAACTTATGTCGATATATGTTTGTATATTTATTTCCTTTAATGTGTCCAAAGCATTTATTATTTTAATGTAAAGCACATTATATTCACATCTTGCAAAAATGTACTAAAAACTATATTCTTTTTAAAAAGATCTGTTTCTTCTGCCTCTAGGTGTTACAGAATTTAGATTCTGGAATTGCATCCTGCCTTTCCCTTTTGTTTGTGAAGCTGAATGATGTCATTTCTTAGGGTGCACTAATGAGGAGAGCTTTGATGAGTGCTCACTTGTTTAGTTAAAAACATACCTAGTTACCAAATCCAGCCTCCCTGAACAGGCAACTTCCTGATCTCCCTTCTGTCTCTTGCCCACAACAGGACAGTGCTAATCACAATTTGCCATAGAGAGCTCAGTACTATGGTACCATCTAGTCTGGATATTCTATATCCACAAAGGCCAATGCAGATGAAACAGCTATGGAAATAACTTACCCAGAGGAGAATTTTCTCCCTAAGCTCCAGACAGATCGACCAGTGCATCTGCTCCATGAGCAGCGGAAGGAGCACCACCTAAACAAAGTGAATGGTCTGTCTGGCTGATTTTATTCTTACATCTGTTAATATGCTTAATAACAATGAAGAAATTAAAAGACAGCGCCTGGCTATGTACGAAAACTACGTATTAAATCAGCGGCACATGTATTAAGCCCAAAGAATGACAATTCCAGTCCTTTTGAAATTTATGGTGATATTAGCTTTAAAGCACTAGAACTTGCTTTGCTATATGGTACAGTAGAACATTTAGCTGTCTTCAGCTATCAGAGGATAGTGCATGTCAGCACTGTTAGTTCACACACCCGTTTGTTGACCTTATTCCCTTGACAAGTCTCTTACATCCAGTCACTTTCATGATTTGTACCATACTTTATGTTCCTTCCTCCTCTCGCTTACCCTTACATCTCTCTTCTGTCTGTTGATTTGTGGGTTTATTTCATCATAAAATGTACAGGGTGAGAGGTATAGACCTCATTCTCATTTACACACACTTTGGAGGCTCATTACGCTTTGCAGTAGTGGTGTTGTACCTGGCCTTTATGTAAATGGTATAGTAGTACCAGGCCTTAGCCTGTTGCAGCAGCCGTAGAGAGAGGTACTATGAACTATCCCGATGTAAATTTGTCATATGAGTTTTTGTTCCTTACGATTTTTCTGTTTCACAAATATGGCATTTTCAACATTTCTTACTTTCATGCAAAGCATATCTGAAAACCATTTTCTACTGACAGCTTTCTTAATTACTGTCTGTGAAGATTCACCGATTTATTTAATATTTTCGGTTGCTTTCCATATTTTAGGGGCACCTTTTTTTTCTGTATCTGAAAGATAGAAAGCCAGATAGTTATTGTTACATTATCTTTCAGGCTGGTTTTAAGTTTAATGAAGCTGAATTACTTGAGTAAAAAGCACCTGTCTGAACCATGCTCATGGTTGTTATTGAAGCTAAGTGGTTACATTTCTTGGGTGATTGTCTCGACAAGACAACTTTTATTTTGGATTGTTGAATCATCATGACCAAACTAAGACATGGAACAATGTCTAAAAATTTTGGTATCAGTGCTGATTTGGCTTGTATTCCTAATAATTTTTGGTCTTTTTGTCTCTTCTTTAAAGAGTGGATCGGAAGCAGTATTCATTGTCGTGTCTTGTATGTCTGTATTGTTTCTGCTATGCTGCATAGTGTTTTTTCAATTTTTATCACATATATATAATAGATTTTGATGCATATGTTTTTTTAAAGGATATGAGTACTTACGTGGTCCTTGTTTGTTGAAATTTGCAACAGTTTTCGTCATGATTGGCGGTACATGAGTACACTACCTCGTAACTCTTGGTTACGACAGAACATAAACTTGAATAATACATATCTTTATATTATTAGATTTACTTTTTGATTTCTTTATGGTGGTTTGTATTTGTTTTTGAGTGATTAAATTAAATGTTTAGGGTAGATTCTGTAGTCTGTTAGACCTCCCTGGAATCAACATGACGATTGTTGTACAAGTAATTTCTACAAGGGTGTCATCAGGAGGCAGGTTTCCATGTAGCCTTTCTTAAGACTGCAGGTTGCTAGAACTATCTCTTAATGCTAGAGATTGGAGGCATACTAGAGTGTAAGTTGCTGTAGCAGTCGCACGTGATCGGAATGACACTCTCGCGCTTATAACATGCATTCCCCTATGTTCTCCGATGTGGATATGTTTGTTGAACTCATGTATATCTATTCAATTATGGACCTTAAAACAGAGCCTGGGATTTTAATGTTGCGCACTGTGTCTCCCCTGGGCCACTTTCTTCATGTCTTTTGAGAAGTCTTTTTCTAATTATATAACTATAAGTTGCACTAGGTTAGGTTCTTGGTCGGCTGCTTCATGCGTTTGTTTTTCGGGATTATACCTTCTGGAACTTGCGTCTCTCGTTATAGATTACCTCATCATGCCGGAGTGCTTCCTACTATATCGGGCTCCTGTTAAAGACAAAGTGCTCTTTAAAAAAGATTACGTTATTGCCTAAAATAAGACTTCCTGTTCCTAGCCTAGTGAAAAGCCTCTTCCTATATGATTTTCTCATAGGAGCAGTTTTATTGTATGCGCTAGATTCAGATGTATTCCCATGGGTAAAATGTTTGATTTAATCAAAGTTAGCTGTTTCTGATGGGCAATGGTGGCATTCTTAGCTTTTAGTGGATGCAGGAATTGTGGTGCCTTACTCCGGTTCATGGTGCTAATTTTGTGCTGTACCAGAGGTGTAATTATCGTGAGGTGAGAAGCGTTGGTACTTTGCTAGAAGCAGTTGATAGGCTCAATGTTCGAATATAGGAAGGCTGAAGTATTAGGAATTCCTGTGGGGATATAAGTAATGCTGATTTTTTTTTTTTGATTTTTTTTGCCATTTTATAGACCTGCCAGTCATTTATGTTTCTCTTAAATCCACATAATATGTCACCTTATATAGATTTCTATTTCAAGTCAAAATTATATCTCGTCTCACCTTACCCTCTGATTTGCTTTCTCTGATTCATATTATCATACATTGAATTGAGAGATGACAGTCTTGTATTGACTTTTTGTCAATACTGTGAATTGACATATTTTCTATCTATTTGTGTAGCATCAATGCATTTCCTCTTCTTTTTACGTCTATGTAGCTTCCCATTGTGCGTTGGGTTAGTTCTCTCATTGTGACTCGTAGTGGAGTGGGAACAAACCGAACATCATGCATCATATAAATGACTGTACGAAGGACCTGGAATCCTTCCTCCCTTTTCTTGGGCCGAACTGCTTCTAGTTTCAATGATTTCCATTAGAATAGACATAGTTATTATTAATTCTCGCTTCATTTGTCCATGCCTCTATTGCAAGTCTGTCAATCACTTAAGCTACCATATAAGAGGTTAACATAAATGTTCTTGTTCTTTTCCTATGCCTATCCACCACCTGAACCAGGGACTAGCAAGGTTACTTCAGGAGTTTGGCAGGCTGCCTTCAGCAAATTTGTTCATATAATTCTTCATCAGAGGCGACCTAGGTCTCGTGTGAGCAACTACATCTCAACTGGAGTTTACATGACTGGGCTGGTTTATGAGTGGTTGCTATATGTTAAATATACTTACGTCTGTAGTCTCGCCTCCGTTCCAGCAGTGCTCAGAGGAGGTCTATTACCTGTGCGGAATATATGTCAATCTTTTTAAGCGCTGTGCTGCAGACCGCGTCTATGTGTGAGAAAGTTGTACTCTCCAGGTTCCTCTTGCACTTGGAAGCTAAGCTGCAGTGTCGCGGTCAGGCATGGTATTTTCAATATTATAAGTCAGATGTTGACCAGTCTGTAGCTGGTCGATCCGCTATCTTAGTGCTTCAGCAGAGCACACTGTGATCAGAGTGGGCTAGCAGCTTTCTGCACTCTCTGCTGATACATTGCTTGGTAGTGGGTTACGTAGACTAGTCCACGGTGACCCTTTGGCGAGGATGAAAAGACTATTCGCGTCACAGTTTAATGTCTGACAAATTTCAGTTCTATGCCAGCTGATAAGTATTAGATAGTATTGAACTTCTCATCTATTAGTTTACAGACGATTATTTATTTATCTCGCATGTTGAAACAGACTATTTTACCTTTTTCCTCTAACGAACTCCCGAGTATTAACCTCATTGGCGCTGCCATATATCGAAAATGTCATGATCCTTAACCATAGGACAATTAGAATTACAAGGCGTAGGGGTCTATTGCATCATTGTGTCATCTGTACCTATCATTCAAGAAACTTATCATACCTCTCCATTCAATCTCCGCCTCTTTACCAACTTACACATTGTCTCTAGGGTTAATGTGACATCGATTATAGAGATTGGTACCAGTTCCCTACTAAAAAAACATAAAATTATGATCTTTGCTTATTCAAATGCAGCTGTGCAACACCTAGAATCTGTTACTCTCTCTCTACGTCTCTGTATCTCTCATGGTAACACTTTCTATATATTCGGTTCGTGTATCCTTGCACTCTGTTCTATGTCTATATATAATTAATAGTAGAACAATATATCCCATATTTAATTGAATCAGCTAGCAAGACTGTTCTCATTATCTTTTAGATGTTACAAATCTGTCAGCAGAAGCATTAATTTAAATATGACCTCATTACATGTGTGCACACTGAGACGGGTTCAGTATTCTCCTCTGGAGCCATGCTCTAGTGCTTTAACGTTACAATTCTTTGAGACAGTGTATAAAAATAGTCTGTTATTCTACATTCTGCTAGGGCTTAAAATCATCGTGAGTAACTACACAATGCCCCAATAACCGAATTTCAAACAGAATATTTACTCCTACACTTTATCTACGCCATATTACCTTGCCTTTCTTCACTTCTTCACTTGCCTATGTCCCTTTAGTGGTTATTGTGACTTGTTTTTGACTTTATCCCAGGTGAGATATTCAATCTTTAAGCGAGAGTCAGTTTTCCTTGAGCTTCTTTCGTTGCGGTCTCGTGTGACGTGCTGGAAGGAATGCTCCTGAGCCATAAACAGGAGCAGAAAAAATGGAGAACAGCCAACTCCTATCGCACCTTACCATTTACCTCCCGTCCTCCTGCCCGCGAGGGCAGAAATTTCGTATGATCAGGTCGTCTTCTTTCTCAGAGAAGCTTTTTGCTCCGCTGCTCAATCTTTGCGCGTTGGTTACAGCCCCGCCTTATGATTATTTCAGTGTGTATTACTGCTTGTTGATTTATGGATTATAAGGCAATTCTTTATGTTCAATATACAGAGCGTATAGAGTGGGGATTTTGTTTGGTGATCAGAAACATTTAGTCTTTATAGTCTGTTACTAGGCTACTAGCTCTCTTATTATTCTCTTGATGTTTCCTTGTAGGATTAAACTATTTTAGATAAGACGTGTGTATTATATAGCTCTCATGAGCTTAATGGGATTGTAATATTCTTAAGTGTTCTACAAAATAAGAGTCTTTTAATATTTTGCACACGATGACAGGCATGGTTTTTATAGTAGGAATGTTGTCTAATATGATGCTCGGCCTAAAGTGAGTGCCTCGGTAAGACTCAGCGAACTTGCTGCCTCCCAAGAACAAACATCTTTTCGTTTTAAATCTTCTTTAGCGGTTCAGTACATAGTATTATAGTGTGTGTGTTGTGTGGTTTTAAGATAGATTGTTGGGGGGGTTATTCCGTTTGCAACAGGAATCCTAGCCGACTAGATAAAAATGATCTCTCATTCCTTGTCAAGTGATGAACGCAGCAAGATGCGACTTTCCTGCACAATCAAATAAGCCCTCTCTTATATGTTCAACTTAGCTGTGTGAATTGTCTACGTGCCTTAGATTGCTCTAAATTAGTCAGAGTTTTATAATGGCATTCAATTTTAAATAAATGCGCAGGGTTTCTGCGAAACTTCAAGTTAGAGCATACTATACTGTGTAACTATACCTTTTCGCTCTAGAATCAACAGCCATGGCCGGTATCTCGGATCGTCACAAACACCTCAATCTCTTTACCCTGCACAGACACTGAAAAACCGTTTTTGACTAAGAACCTTGCGTATTTTTTGGATTTTGTAAAGCCATCTTTATATTCTTCATTTGTGGAATGGCGCGCAAAGATAAAGATGCATGGTTAGCGTAGACTCTCTCTCAAATTAGGATAGCTGCAATACTTGTAAGTGCCTATTAGTTGGCTCGCTCCAGTCCAGGTTTCCTTTTTATACCCACTTTCGTCACTGGGGATTTCACAACCAGACATGCGCGTCTACTACACCATGATAGCCAACCTCGCACGGCCACTCGCCTTGTCACATCTTACATGCACGCAGGTCTTTACACGTCTTTATGGTGGTTTTTGCCTCATAGCTTTCTCCTGAGTGGTGAGCCGTCATTCTGTCAGTGAGACCTATGGCTCGATGAGCTACTTGGGTTTCTGGTTCAATACGATCTGGGTTTAGAGCTTTTATATACATGTTTCAAGAGGTGAGGCGCCGAAGGAATACTAGTTTTCTCGCATGTGATTTTGATTGACCTGTGAAGCACAGGGCGCTACATATTGTGATAAAGTTCTAGATTTCTCCTTCAAATAGGCTTGGACAAAGATGTCGATAATTTACCCCTTAGTATGACACTGAGTGATAGGATCGTCTAGCTCTAGAATCTGCATTAACCACTAGCCTTAATATCTTTCATGTTGTAGCTCACCTTCCTAGAACAGGTTTTAACATAGAATGAACAGACTGTGATTCTTTGAGCTAACACAAATCTATGAATCGGACTTTGATTTGGTGTGCCACAAGACATTTTTAATTTTAGCTCTTGGTATTCTTTTAATTGATATGTCCTTTCACCATTTATAGTTGTCGTTAGTATTTATACTATTTAAACGAAGCATTACGCAAACTAGATATGCCTCTATATTTCTTGTTTTTTAGAATGACTGGAAGCGGGAGTAGCTTCTGTCTTATTATCTTATTTAAGTTAAGCTAATATGTGGTTGTCCCCTGTGTCGTGGTGATGTATGCAATATTTCACCATTTTGATGACGAACGATTTTAGTCAACCATCTTCTTAACTATTTCTATTTGGCTAGTCTTATTTAAAATTCAAGTGTAATGTTGAGCACGTAATTGAACTCCTGTTTATGTTTACCTTTTCTCATGTTGCGGAAGTTATTCAAAGCTGTGTTTTCAGGGTATTTCTTTATCAGACTTTATACTGAAGTCTGTAATTTTCCTCTTCATGACATTTATTAGTCCTAAACTATATTCTATTTTCCTTAGCATTACATAATTTATGTAGGACATGCCAGCATCTAAACACCTCTGAGTACATAAATAAGACTCTTCAGTCTCCAAGCATCTCTAAAACGGATTAATAATTGCTGATCCGTCCTGCTGTAGTGCTGCTTCTATCACTCTTCAAAAGTGTTGAAGATTATTCACTCTCTCGGTGAGATGATTTCCTGTTTGATTTTCCAAGAATGTTTCGACCTCTCGTTTAACTCGACTCACCTCGCGGAGATGACATTTGAGCTAGATTTATATAGATACCGATTTTTCACTCTGAACTCAAGGTTTCTCCAACTGATTCCATTTGATGCTAGAAATATTTCTTTGCTACTTATTCCGACACCAAAATGTATTTAGTTGTCACTCTCTCAGATGTATTTTTCCTGTATGCTTGGATTTTCGATATTTCCTTTAAAAGCGTAGTGTAGACCAACAAATGGTCCTTTATCTGTTTCTCCAAGTATTACACTCATAATATTTTTTTTTTCACTCTGCTTCATTAATTATTCTAGATTAAAATATGAAATTGTTTGCTTTTCACAGTTAACCAAAGAGAATTTGGCTTGTCTTATGGTTATCACTAATTTACAATTTAACTCTTCTCCTTCATTTTTTTCAATATTTCGCCTATTTGTGTAAGCTTTCAATCAACTCTGCTTTATCACCTAGTAGTAATTGTAGGTTTGAATAATTTTTGATCGGTTATTTTTTGTCTCATAAGGATCATTGTTAGCTCGCGTATACCCTAATAGGTGGACTCTCTACATCTTAACCCAGGTAGCTGTCTATTCCACGCCTTTCTCTGATTTTTAGTTGCTTTATATTGAGTATATAGGAAGATTTTAGTACATTAAATGTACTTCTTATAAACACGTGCTGGCTTTAATGTTGTAATTCTCAGACAAGATGTTAGAGACTTACATATACTGTATACTTGCGCCTTACTCTTTTCTATATATCTCCTTTATTTTATATATATTTTGTAAAGCTTGTAAATGTGTGTGCTATTCATTTATGGTTATTCACTTACATATTTGTGTGATAGAATCTAGTTCCAGTCAAGCTGATGGGTATAATTGTCGGCGCCATATAGCGCCATCATTACAACACTAAATATAGGTATTTTTTGCTCTCGATGGTCCTCCTTATCGCTCTAACAATTCTCTGGTCGTTAGGGTAAGCGCCTTACAGGGGCTCCATCACTGACAGTCAACTGAGAGCCAAGCCGGGTACATGTTTACGTCTCCTCTTTGGTTTGGATAATGGCCTGAGCTTTTCCGATACTCAGTTATCCTAGGTTCTCATGCCGCTGTTGTCTAAGTCAATCATACGTAAACATTAGCAGGCCCACCTCGGTCACAGCTAGTTTTTGCAGGTCTGTTGCTACGTTTGCGCTGCTCATCAAAATATCGAAACAGTGTATACGCTAAAGACATAGAGACCTCGTATTGAGCTCTTGATCCTCAGTAAAAACATTCATGTCTCTGGTGGTTATCGGTATATCTCTCGTTTGATTTAGTAGCAATATTGATGCCGTCATGTCTCTCTGAGCAGCACCGACATCGATCTTGATTCTCATTTGCTTTGTTTGTATTTTATTTCTCTATTAGAATGAGCTTTCCATAGCGTGTTGTGGCACTTAGCGCTAGCATGGTCGTGGGTACAAAGTCTCTAAAAGTTATCTCTAATATAATCTCTCTACGAGTATTGGACAACGTCCTTAGGACCATACCCCTATCCCCGTCGATGATTACATATGACATTATAATAAGAGAATCGTGCTTGACTGGAAGCAGGGCTACTATAAGTATCTATAATTGAACTAAAACACTGCAGAGAAATTCTGTTCTGTGCCAAGACAGAGTTTTATTTGTTGTGGGCACACATCAGCATTTGCATTGAAGCTGTCTTATGCGGTACTTGTTATAGATCAGGAGAACTTGTGAAATTTTTTAGTATTTGCTTGATAGGCTTATCACCATTTTTCTCTGTCTTTTAGAGTGTAGTATTTGCGCATGGGGCGGTTTTACCGATTTATGGGCAATTCATAGTACAGCAGAACCAATTAATTCTCATTATCTATGAATCTAGTGAACAGAGGAATGACCTGTGAAAAGTGTGCTCGTCGTGTAAAAATGACATTGTTTATGTGTATATAAGAGTTGCTTCCAGGGTGCCTTTTCAGCAATTTCCAGAACAAATCTGCTCGTGTGTTTACTAAAAGTACAAAAACTCCCAGACACAACATCAAAAGGATCGCAAACAGAGATCTACTCCTTCTTTTCCAGCTCCATGCTCCGTTTGGGGTTAGGTTTACAGAAGAGATTGACTCAGTTGGGCAGTACTACAATCTGTTTTTGCATGGGTTGGACTCTAGAGTGTTGTGCACATAATATTTTTGGGTATTTTTGATAACTGGTGAGCCTAGGTCTGACTTTCGTCTTAGTTAACGTGTTTTGAATATTTTGGGAACCACAGGCCACTACTGGGTACAGACTCAGCTATCCAGTCTCTCTTATTGGAAAACCTAGAGTTGGGTGAAGTTGAGTATCTCTTTTCAGATACGAAGCTTAGAAGGTCCATTTTGTAACGGATACATGAGTCGAGCAGTATTTTTTACTTTATCCATTTCTAGTTTTTTCAGCTTGTTATGTTTTCTCTAATCATCATATTGCCTTCTGAAGTTAGCTCATCACGGTTTAAATATTTGATGGGTGTCTGCTGAGCGTCTGCCTCTTTACTACTCTATTGAGCACAGAGTTGCTCTAAGAATTACTTCTGTTAAAATAACAGACAGCTGTCTAGCCTGTTCATTTTGTTTCGTTTTGACAATCTCTGGCACCCTGAGGACTTAGGCGAGTCGGTCGCAGTGTGTGGTGTCTGTTGGGGCTGAGAGCCCATGTTCTTATTGCCTCACTCCTGTGACTATCACTTATATTCTTTCGTGCTAAAAACGCAAAGCTGTAGGCACAAAAGCATTTAGAACATGGATCTTGGAACTAATTGGGGTATTTAATCTTCCTCTGACACATCTGTATATGCTTATTAGCAGTGTTTCACTAATACTATGTCTGGACTAATTTTGTGAATTGTTGTGATAGACCTCCAACGGCTCAAAGTAACTCTTTCTTTATTTCGGTCCTCTTAGAGGTTCTGGCACCCATCCATTAAATCTCTAATCGCTTTCGATAACCATGATCTTCGCTCTAATTACTGTGATTGGCTACTCAATATGCGCGAGATGAGTGAGTGAGAGTCGTGGTTGTCATTTATTCTAAATTAATAACACGGGTCGCACTCGTACTCTCGCAGCAGGAGAAGTTATCATAGAAACTCGCTTCTTTAACATTCTTGCAGATTGTATCTTCTGGCTTTTATACGGTATTTTTTGGGACTTGAGAGCCACTCGTGGGGGTACTTGTTGTCCATTTATCTTCCTGTGCGTACGTATTGATAACATCAGGCTGTGACGATCGTTTCCCCCTGTGCGTGAACCACTTGGGGTTTCGTCTGAGCTTAGTGTGCTTCCGAATTTTTTTTAGAACCAAAAAGACCTTTCTGGAGCATTGTTTCCGACTCTATCCAGGTTTCTTAACGATACTCGGTTTATGCATGTTAATCTATGTGGTCCAAAATCGTACGAGAGCATTCCTCCCTTAATTGGGTTCAACGGTAAGGAAAGCAAGCTATGAGGGCATCATCGCCTCTTTAAAGCAGAACAATAATCCACCAAAACCAAAGCGCTAACTCACATCTGAATGGTTCCTGTAAACGGGTGCTCCTCACGAGCCCGTGATCATTGAGGGTCACTGGGAAAACTCTCCTCCTGTCTGATCGCTTTCACTATGATTACTCTACTCAGATATTATGTACTACATCACTCAGGAGGCTGTGAGAGAGTACTAACTGTCACAGACTTTCTGTCATATTGACGCGAGCATGCATGCCTCCAGACTTAAGTTTTACTTGCACTCTCCAAGTCAAAAAGTTTTCTACCTAGATAATTGTATATTGATGGTGATCAGTGTATCTTTAAGAAGAACCTAAGATCAACAGACAAGTTGCTTTGCCGGGCGGGCCATGGCTCTCGCTCTCTTAAACCATATTATGATTCCCTTTCCTTCTCATCGGATGCTATCCGTCTTCATTCAGTGAGAGAGAACGTATCCAAACACACCCTACGTTAAATTTAATTTAGCCATCTCCTAGTATGGTTCGAAGCGTTTCCTGCGTGTGGCGACCACGCCTAACGAACTCAAATGACTCTTCGACTCAGTCTTGCTTCTTAGTACTGAGTCCTTCCGTATTTGTAAGCGTGTGCCCTTTTCTAGGCTTGATGATTGAACGATGTCATAGGCGATTTGTTTGAAACAGATGCTATGCTGCTACAATAATTCATACATGCAGTATCTACTATACTTAATACTTTTATAGTCTTTAGATATATGTCGTCCAGTCCTTCAGTGGGAGTCCGATCACTCTGCACTCGACAACCCTGTCGTTGAATAATATAGATCAGTTTGTCGATATGAGTGATATATACTAGCATATAACACCTTGTGACTTTATAAGGTGAGCAATATACAACTTAATCCATGCGATCCTCCACGACATGTTAGCATTTTTGCTTTACGAAATTAATTCTAAGATATGGTTACTTTAGAAGGTACAGCTTTACTGATATATCACTAATCTCTAAAGTGCGATACTATACTTCTTTTCTGCATTTCCTTAAGTTTTACTTACCAAGGCCTACAGTACTAGAGCTACATTTTGTGTACTAAATCTCTCCTTTCAACCTTGCATGCGACTTATATAGAGTAAGTAGAATATTCAACTAATGAAAGACTGTAGTCATTCTGGGTTTCAATCTTTATCTTAACACGTATTTAAGCGAATAGCAAACCTTTTGCTAGGTCGAATAATATTATACAGTGTTAATCCATTTTGTTGAGTTTTCTAGAGGGAATCTTGAAAGGGTGTTCAACTCAGGGCAGTTGTGAGGCTCTTTGTCCAGGCGATATAACGTGAGGTTTTATAGGGTAACATAGTTTCAATGTCATCTGATTTAGATGATGGCAACTCGTTACAAGTTTATAGAGTATTGTAATGTGAATACTGTAATGTCAGGTGGATAGCATATATTTATCTGCTTAATATGACTAAAGCCATAATTGTGGTGGAGCATAATTCATCGCAACATGGAAATCCATTTGTGCCTATCTTGTCAGTATTGAGATTTTATAATGAATTGTGACAATGGTGTAAGTTCTGTTGTGAAATGGCTGTTCTGTCGTAGTAGTGTTCTAACCTGCAGGTTCGTGTCGACGTAATTTGCGTCACTTTGTAACAGGTTACACAGATCCTCCAGTTAACTGAACAATTGTTTTCATTGATCCTGGTGGATATATGGTGAGGTGCCATGACTCGCGCTGATCAACGATTGCATTTTTTATCCTTTTGATATCGCAATTAAGTCTTTGGCCTTTTTCTCTGTACAATGCAGTTTGAAGGCTTATTTAGTATAAGTCTTATGACTGAAACTATAGTCACTTAGATGTTCATTGTGACTGTACTAATTCTCCATATTAATGAGTTCAATCAGGGTGATTAAATCTGGTGAATTACACGCATCGTTATTCAGTCAAAAGAAAGGGATACTATATAGAACTCAACCTGAGGAAAGGCATAAAATTCTGACACTACTTCTAAAAAAGACATTTCCACCTTAGATGTTATTCTGAAAATGGTTGGCCTAATAGCTTATATTTGCATATTTATCAAGTAAGACTACTCGTTGTCCCGGAGCGTAAAGTCAATAGCAAGAAGGACTGACCTCCTTCTTCAGTCACTTTCAAAAGCAAGCATTGAGGCTTTAGTTCTACCTGTTATATAAACTAATGGTACGAACAAGGCAAATCAGAAGCCAG
The DNA here is from genome assembly GCF_003597395.2 of Chelonoidis abingdonii. Lineage (NCBI taxonomy): Eukaryota > Metazoa > Chordata > Testudines > Testudinidae > Chelonoidis > Chelonoidis abingdonii. Next base: position 39,144,786 of record NC_133782.1, read on the forward strand.
AGTAAGAAACTTAATCCCAGTTTTGGTGCCGACTCAGGTCCTGAATTGTTCTATTTCTCTCCTACCAGTAATACTCTGTTAACTTCAAGGGAGTTCTTGTCCTGATTTAACACTTGGGAAATAAGCTAGAGCAGGATTTCAGGTCAGGATATCTCCATTTCAGTTGAAGCTAAGCGGTACAATGAACTCAGTCAGCCTCATTGATGAACAAATGATCTACTGGTCACAATAGTTCTATGCTTGCCTCCAAGTTCACGAATTGATATTGGCGGGGGGAGCCAGAATTCTGGTTCTTTAGTTCAAATTAGTATCTTTTTTGATTTCCTTTCTCATATATTGTACTGACCCAACGGTGTCATGCTTAGCCTAGTCAGACAAGGACCTTGATATCCAGCATCAAAACTGGTGTCAATTATTAGTCATGTTATAGTGCTTGCTAGGTTCATGCGGTCCCGGCAATCTTATGACTCAAATGTTGCTGGTTCCATCTGAATTGATTATTCGCTGGGTTAAAAGGGACTTTGCACTCAAATGCTTTATGAAGTTTCCATCACTTGTGTTCCCTATGAGTTTGCACTGTATCATAAGCACTGCTCATCTTAATTTATGCCGATCCTACGCTTATTAGTATATTCCAGTTTGTGCTCTTTCTATAACTCTAATAACATTATTACCAACAGCAATATAAAGATTCAGAATTTGAGGATGCCAAATTGTATGTATAAGTCTCTTCTAGTCAAACTATGTTTCAGGTCTTGTGCACAGAGATGGGTGGGTGAGCCCAATGGTGTTGACATAGTCTAAACTGTAGAGTGTTGACGGTAGTTGCTCTGACTGAGTCTTACTCATGAACCGATTGGCATTTTTCATTTATTCTCTGATAAAGGTCCCCATGTATTGGACATGCCATTCTGTACAACTACTGTCTGAACCTGTTTGAGATAGTGTAGTAGGATAGCCATCTAACGACTACAAAGCAGGCTCTTATGCCAATGCTTGTATCAACTCCAGTGAAGAATGTGTAATTACTGCTTTTGAATATGTGCGTAATCCGTGTGTTGTGCAAGCATGCCTTGTCGAGTGCATCTTTCCGGCCTCTACTCCACTTGGTCAGTTAGGAAATTGACGTTTTTTTATTCCTTTCTAGTTTGTGCCTTATTCTGTTCATGTCACCTAATATTAGGACTAGATCACAACTTCGCACCCCCCATACAATTTTGATTCGTTACTCATATACACACACAACACTCAACAAACTACATAGATATGTGTTTGTTTATCCTGTACATAAGTAGAAATCGCTAAAATTTATATGTCGGATGGTTGTTTTGTGTTCGCCAATAGGAGCGAGATATGCCAGTTACGTATTGTACCTGGAACATCCCTCTATGCCACTATCTCTCACATACTGCATCATTTCCATTTACATTGGTCATCCCGTGTAAATAGATCTCATGAATTTATTTAATATCTGGCGTTAGATTAAATAACTTATACTGACCATTTAGCTGCTCCTATGTAATTGCGAATTTCACTACCTAACTTTATCTCTAGTTGGTTTAGCATAAGGTGAAAATACCATTACATACTTGCAGATACCCAGAGGAAAAAATATTTTGTCCACACAACCACTTACGTCTGTAAATTCACATCACTTCCAGGGTGTAAGGTAATCATACTCTCTGAGCGACACAGTTAAACTGACTTAAGCGCTGGTGATAGACGCGCAGTATGTTGTAGAGAGAAGCTCTCACGCTAGACATAGCGTGGACTGCCTCTTTCGGAGCGGAGCGGTAATTACGATTGTGGGATGCATGGGTTACGTGACCTCCTCTTGACGAGATGGGCCTATAGAGCTTCTAGCCTTCCTTACACTATACACGTCCGGAGCTACTAGTGGCGACTAATGCTCCGGCTTGGCTGTATTATGCTTTTCTAGTGTGTGACCTCGCCCATCCAACTCGCTGTGGAGGACATGGCGCACTTTTACTTCACAATGTGCTTGTGAAGATACAACGTTTTCAGTTGTCATTTTGATACTTTTGAGTATCTTGTAACCTAAATATAAAGGCTTGTTGTAAGCCTATAGATTTGTGTGTGATCGCTGGAGGAGAAAAAGAAGATTTTTATAGAGTGGCCAGTGGCCCCTTACTGACGAGTGACCGAGATCTTATTTGTTTAGCACTTTTCCTCCTACAATTCTGGCGCTCTCAAGGATGAAACTCCAGCTGAGGCATGGGGGAAAGGAGGTGCTAGTGGGTGAGCTGGTTTATAACTCTCTTGACACCGTTTTTATAGCAGCGACGATTTGGCTTTCCATTATGAACATGTTATGCAGGTTACATTCTACACAATAGGGAAGAGCTTTTCGGATCGTATCATAGAATCTTTCGACAGATATAAATGGGGATAGAATTTTTACAAATTTTGAGTTGTCCAGATTTGGACAAATTGTAAACCAGTAGATTGGGACTTGCTTCCTCTCATAGGAGAGACCATAGCTCTAAGCAATGATTTCAAGGGATTGGGTCACCATGTATGCATCTATTCCGTATTCTGGATAAGCGTCATCTAGCTGCTTACATATTGTTTCTCAGTGATCAGTGTACAGTTGGTGGCTGAGGGACACCACTTGGACGGATCATTGGTTCTTTGTTCGTTGTGATATTCATAATCGATATGTCTTTGATACAGAGAAGTACAAGTTTAATCGAGCTCTCCCATAAATGGTGAAGATACCCAACTTGGAATATATCCGACAGGGATTAGTTGAACAATGAATGTCAACATCATGTATTTAGATCACGTAGTGGGATCTTTACTATTCCTTTGGTAAAGCCTTAAATTCCTTTGTAAGCATTTTTTGAAATTTAATGGAAATTTCTAAAAAATTGAACTAATCTACTGATGGCAAAGAGAATTGCAGAACGTTTCCCAGTTCCTCTACCCATTTCTGTCATTAACTTTTGGGAGGAGAAATATTTGGGAAACTCAGAAATTTTCAACCAACTCCAATTAAAATGTGTATGGGAGAGAGTCTATGAACTGCAGATATACTTCAATTAGAACTGGTGAAACAATGGAAGGAGTCAGCATGTAATTTTATTTTATTTTATTTTTGATTTCCACAAGATTCACATATTTATTTGTTGAAGTTCAAAATCTTAATGAAAAAATTTCATTGAAATACAAATTTCAGAAAAAGTAGACCAACACTATGTTCGATGTGATAAATTGCTATGTAATGCTGAGCTGTCTCTTGGTCTCTTTAGCACAGTAGAGTCTCTTGAGAGCAGAGATATTCCCCAGGGAATAATCCAGTTGGAGGAAAAATGTCTATTTTTGTGGATGGAACATCTTCATCCCAGTTTTCCTCAAGACATCTTTCACCTCCTTGTTCCTGAGGCTGTAGATAATGGGGTTCAAGATTGGAGTCACCACTGAGTAGAACAAAGAGAGTAACTTGTTCACATCTGGAGAGAAGCTGGACTTGGGGCGCACGTACATGATAAGGCCCGTCCCATAGAACAACGTCACAACAATGAGGTGCGAGGAGCAGGTGGAGAAGGCTCTGCTCCTGCCTTCGGCGGACTGCATTTTCAGGATGGTGGAGATGATACAGATGTAGGATACCAGGATCAGCATGAAAGGCAGTATGAGGACGAAGGCAGCAGCCACAACGATCTGGATCTCATTCCAGTAGGTGTCCCTACACACCAGCTTCAGCACCGGCTGAATCTCACAGAAGAAGTGGTTGATCACGTGGGAGCCACAAAAAGGAAGTGTGAAAATACAAATGTTGTGTGCCCCAGGGCCACTAGGAATCCACATATCCATGAGCTCACAGCCAGCTGGATGCAAACCCTCTTGTTCATGATGGCTGTGTAGCGCAGAGGGTTGCATATGGCACTGTAGCGGTCATATGCCATAGATGCAAGGAGAAAGCA
>NC_133782.1:39148832-39153208 GCF_003597395.2 Chelonoidis abingdonii
GTTTGTAAGCCTTCTCCACACGCCTCTCTTCACCGTCACTTGTGATTATCTTTGTTTTCATTGCACTGGATCATTGAGTATCTGAAGACGCCATCCCAGTCTTAACATCAAAAATATGGACTCATGACTGAGTGTATTTCTATCTGTCTGGTGCCTCCAGTGATGAATTGGCTTATCCTATAGCATGGAACACAGATCAATGCTGCATTAAAGAAACTGATTGCAGTCAAAGTTACTATCACAATGAATTATAATGACAGTCTATTGTTACTTGACTTTGATTTGCATTCTGAGTATTGCTAAACAGTATTAATCGACTGACAAATTTCTTCTTGGTGCACTTTATATGAAGTCATAAAAATCAGACTAGTTCACTGAATTAAAAATAAGTTGTGAAGGATTACACCAGTGTAAATAAATCAGAATCTATAAATATGTCTACATTCATACACATCTAAATCGTAATCATCTATCTATGGATTTACGCCTCTGCCACGACTGTATCTGAGCACATGTGCACAGTCTATCAATAAGTCCCACAGCTAGAGTCCAGTAGACTTATGAAGTCTCTGGTCTTCTCTCTTTTTGAGGTAAAAATGTGCTACTGGAGTATGAGAGGTTCGCTTTGTGTTGACTATTATCAGTGTTCATTTGTGATTGGTTGTATAGTTTTTTGGGAATTAGGGAGTTTGAGAGAGGTGAATATGTCTGGTTAAATTATTGCCATTATTTCTGCCATCTATTCGACAAGTGTCAATGTCCATAATTCTGTTATGAAGCCTTACTGTAGAGAGACATTTGCTTCCACATTGATGAAGAATTCGGGGAGATAAAAAGTACTTTTTTAGGTGGTCATCTGGAGAGCTGAGCTTCAAGTTCAGAGCAATTATTTTAAGTGTTGATGAGAATTGTTACTGTTTATTTATGAGTGGTATAGGGCACCTAGACCCTTATCTAATTACATCTGATCTATTAAGTTTAAATAAATAAATACTATTCTTATGAGAGTTTTGGTTTTGATAGTAAGTTTTCAGTTTCTGATGTATTGGTTTTCTGTTTTTTTTTTTTGTTTTTTTTTTTTTTAAAGTTTTTTAAATGTTTGTTTTAACTTTGTTGTGTGCTGAATTTTTTTTTTTTTTTGTCTTTCGTTTTCTCTACGTTATGCTTTCATATATTTCTTGTCGAGAGAAGCCTTGGATAAGTCATTAACGATGTTACTGCAGTCTGGATTGCCAAATGTTCGTGTACTATTCTTGGTGCGAATTCTTCGATTTATAGTTACTTATCTTTTGCTGGGAAGGCGGTAGATTCACATACTCACCGTGGGTAGATTGGACAGACGTGGCCATAATATAGTCAGCTGCATAAGGTGCTACAGGTGACTATGTGAATAGGGAAGAATCACATGATTAGCAATCCTAATAGAGGACAGGCACAGAGGCTGGACCTAATGGTAGTGCCACTCAGACACCAGAGAAGAGAGCAGAGGTGCAGCTTTATTCCTGTAACCATAACAAATGGGATTTAGTCATTCACTTGCAAAGAGGTTGATTTGGATTTTGGCCAGTGATTTTCTCATCCACACCAGAGATCCACAAGTCTACAGATACAGAATGATCTGTTATTTATTTTAATTATTATTATAGTAGTGATAATAATAATATCATGTTTGTGCTGTTCATATTGATGTATATTACATGTACATGTAGATAAAAGCAGAATACGTGGCTAGACGGAGAGATAGATAATCATAGAATCAATGGCAATTATTTTGCCTTTTTCGTCCATGAATGTGATTTTCAGCTCATGATTTCTTTGAGAGGATCCATTATCTCAGCATTACTATAAAAGAATTCTGTCATTAGTTCTTAGTCCACTGCTCATTTGCAACACTACAAGACATCGCATTGTCTGTGAGCTTTGAGCTGCGGTTGACTAGAATTGGGAGCTGTCGAGTTAATACAGCGAAGAATCCTGTGGCACCTTATAGACTACCAGATGCATTGGAGCCTGGCTTTCATGTAGTGATACCCACTTTGTCGATATGCCGAAAGCCACGCTCCAATACGTCTTTGTCTATAAGGTGCCACAGACTCTTTGCTGCTTTATGATAGATCCGTTAAGATGGCTACCCTTCTGCATACTTGATAATACACAGTTAACTCATGCAAAAACTTGAGAAAAATTAATAGTTATTAAAAATTAATGGAGATTTAATGCTGTTTTCATTGCTACTGCTAAACAATAGAATCACAATGGAGATTTATTAAATATTTTGGATGTATTTTTCTACATTTTCAATATATTGAGTTACATTACAACAGCAGAACACAAGTGTATAGTGCTCACTTTATGTTACTATTTTTTATTCCAAATATTTGCACTGTAAAAGTGATAAATAAAGAGAATATTTTTTAATTCACCATATAAGTATTGTGCCAATCAGAGCACAGCAACACAACCCATAAATCCCAGAGCCGGCAGAGAGTCAACTTCTACCAAGAATGCATGTTTAGAATTTGTGGAAATGCTGAGAGGAAACATGGAGCACCTTGGACTTGTATGGAGAAAGCGCTACATCAGCGAAGTCCGACGAGGCCTTTGACTCAAACGTTGTGATACACCGTAACCTGACCCCGAAACAAACTGGTCATGAGGAGACCGATGAGCGTGAGAGCCTCTTGTTGTCCATCCTATGGAGGAGGCAACCAGGCTCGGAAGATTCCCGGTGGGCTAATTCGTTATGGAAAAGATGTCAGGTAAATGGACGATTAAGAAGTGATGGTCGAGGATGGGGTGTAATGAGGTTAGGAACTGACCTGGGGTTGCGTAAAACTAAAACAAGCAGTAGGAACTTATACTTTCTTTTCTGAAAATCTCTCAACAGCTTGATGATGCCTTTCTAGAGGCCTTTGAGAACTTAAAGATAGGTAGCCCTGCGGGGGTAAATCTATCCTGCGTCAGTTGTTTTTGCTCTTACCTGAGGCCTGGTCTACACTACGATTTATGGTCAAATTTAGCAGCCTTACCATGATTTAAACCTGGACCTGTCCACACAACGAAGACCTTTTTTGCGACTTAAAGTTCTTCGGTTTAGATTCATAGGCAAAGGAAATGGATTTAAAACTATTTAATGAGGCGAGATCCCCAGCAGATCAATATCAGCCATAACTCCTTTGATGTCAATGAGCAAAAACCACTGCTGTGGTAAATCAGCAGTAGGTCTAGTGGAGTTAATGAGGCCAGATTCCCCAGCTGGTAAAAACTGACATAGCTGCCTGGGCATCTTAGGGCCAGATCCCCAGCTAACAGAAATCAGACTGGCTCCACTGGAATCAAATGGCCAAACCTCCACTTGCCGTAAACTACTCAGAACTCAGTGGAATTGTATCAATTTACATTAGTTTAGGACGTAACTAGGAGCTTTTTGTGTTTGCCTCTGGCTGCTTCTCAGTGACCAACATCAAGCAGCAAGGACAGCCTGAGCTGTGGCTTCCTCTTCTGGGTGCATCCCAAGAGCTGCTGATGAAAAGCAGGAGAAAAAAAAATCTCTGCTCTCTCAGAGGTAATTATGTGGCTGGGGCTCTGTTGCCACTGGGCTCTGAGCTGTTGTACGTCACATGTGTATGCTACAAATATATAGTTTATTGTGTCATTTCCTTCTGACACCCTTTGGGCCTCAGCCCTGCTTTATGTGTATCCAGGGGTCCTTTCAGGGTGCTGCCATAATATGAGATCCAGGGCGTGTTGTGTTCCCCCTCTGGGGGGTTAGGTATGGATAGAGCAGCTTGTAAGTATTGTTTACTCCTGAGGTGAGATCAGAGCTCAGCTCACAGCCCTCCACATATTTATCCCCAGCGTCAGAACAGGGACATCCTGGGTTGTGAACAAGCAGCCCAAACAAGCCAGGATCAGTTTCAGTGATGAGAGGTGATTTCTTCTCCCATCCTATTTAGTCCTTCACCTCTCAGCCAAGCCTGCCGAGATCCGGAGCAGGAAGCACCCATCTGTGGAGTGGGTCCCTGCCTGATAGGAACTGCAGGGAGACTCAGCTACTTGGGAAACGTGGTTAAGCAAGAGTGAAACAGCTGCTGGATAACAGGGCGATTGGGGCGCTATTTACAGAGACAGGCAATGACTGAAGGACCCCAGCTGTGAAGTATCTCATGCATGATGGGCCGGGTAACATTCCACAAAGATCAGCACAGTAAGTTTCTTATTTCAATCACACGTTTAGTATTTATATGCTAGTCAGATTTCATAACAGAACTAGGAGTTACAATTGGAGCTCTTCAAGGCTTTTTATATGATTTAATCAAACATTTAGAGCTGCTCTGAGGGTTGTTGTTCTTTTCATTTTATTTTCCCCCAGCAAT
>NC_133782.1:39153308-39182847 GCF_003597395.2 Chelonoidis abingdonii
CTAGATTTTGAATGCGACAGTGCACGTGCATTTATACTGAGTCTGTGTTCAGCCCTATACTAAGAAAGGGCCATGGTAACACCCAGTAGAAGTTTCAAACCCTCAATGTTGGCGAAATGGTGTATGTTCAAAGCCTCTTAGGGGATTTTCAGATACTCAGGATGATTCACAAAAAACTGGGTGCCACATTTCAAAGTTTTTAAAATGCAGAAAGGATTTTCAAATGACTGAAGGTAACCAAAACTCACCGCTTTCATGATGTTGGGCACCTAGCAGCTTTTGAAAAAATCCCACAAGGCACACCAAATTACATTTGAAAGTAAAGCTATTTTTGTTGCAGCTCTGTACATCTCAGCACTTAACCTTTGGGGACCTAAAATCACTGATGATTTGCTAAACCCTGATTTAGGTGCCCAGGTCCTGTAGACGGTAACAGGAGAGACAGACTTGAAGAATGGGATCCAGCGAGCCAGTATGCTTTTGTAGGAGCACTAACTAAACTTTATGGAAATACGACCAGACAGGTGTGTGCTAAGCCACAACCCTCTAAACAGGTACCTAAGTGCAAATCAACATTTAAACGCTGCATCAGCATAGGTGCCCTGATCTGCAGTTGCCACCCCTGTAGTGCTGTAAGTAAATGTGTCTATACCGACAGTAGTTAATCCACTTTCGCTAAGCGGCAGTAGCCTATGTTGACAGAAAAAGTGTTCCCGGTCAACAAGTACTATTCTACAAGAGGAGTATAGCTGTTTATCATTCAGGGTGTGTGATTTTCACCATCCATCTGCTCTGGATCTCAAAAAAAGTTTTTGAGTTTCTTCAATCCCCCCCAGCAGTTACACAAAATCTTCCCTGCTCAAGCGCACCTAGATTGTGGTGACTTTGGCAATCTAGTTATACCCTTTCAGGGACAATGTAGCCAGATAAACAGGAAATACAGTGATGAGCTAAGGGATTTCTTAAATACGTAACTTTCTTTTAAAGGTTTGTGTGTTAGACATTATTTGGAAACAAGAGGTCTTGAGATGTCCCCTCTCTTGCTCTGGTCTCACCTCTTGGGAGTCTGAAATCCATCAAGTGTTTCCGCTTGAGCAGAGTCTGCTTACTCTTCAGTAAGTCCTTCTTTACTTCTGGCCATTCGATTGGGCCCCTCTTCACACAAACAGAACGCTCGCGTTCATTAGCCCCCATCTCTGTCGCCATTGGTTCAACTGTGAAGTGCTCTTGTTCTCTTGTTGGTCTACGAATTCTATACTGTTCACTTGACTGCCCAGATCTTATTCTCCTTATGATTTCGACCAGTGGATTTAAACTTTCCAGTGTTTAAAAGGATGACTTTTTGCCTCTAACTATCATACTATATTATTACTTTGCTCTTTAGCCATGGTGAATTTGTTTTGGTCGCTGTTTACTAACTTTATTAACATTTATCAATCAAAATCTGATCCTTCTAAGCCTAGCTACCAAAGTCACATTACATCAATGTTTTTATAGCAATCTGAGTTCAACCAGAATCTTGGCCACAACTTCATTGGCATTTAAATCGGTGATGTCAAGAACGGCTACTCTTTGGCGCCAGGTTATCTAACATGGGAAATTTTACCCTTAACATCTTTGTCAGCTGACTACTCTAGGGTGATTAATTAGAGAAACCGGGTCTTTTTGTTTCCAAGCCAATTGCGCCAAATCCTGATTATCTTAAAGTGGAAGACTAATCCCCCAGTGACTTTCAGTGGATTCAGATTTGGCCTCATTATTACAAGTCAAGATATTCTGAAACAATAGAACCCTTCCCATCAAAATAGCCGCTTCCAACCTGCAAGAAGGACATTACTTGTAGTTATTTTTTATAAATTAATTAAAAGAATAATAATAAGAATGATGATTATGATGATAAAAACTCTAGGTCACTTCAGCATATAATCCATAATACGTAATATCTCTGCAGCCTGACATAATTTCAAGGAAGAACTCAACTAGACATAACCCTTTCCGTCCCGGCATGTGCGTCATTGTGGAAAGCAAATCCTATGGCTCACTTCGGAAAACCCCTGTCTCAACAGTAACATGGATAGTGAGGGTCTGGAAGGACCGCAGGAGGCATCTAGTCCAACCCTTGTCCTCAAAGCAGGGACCTACCCCAGCTAATAATCATCCCAGCCAGGGCTTGGCAACGCCTGCACCTTAAAAACTCTAAGGAAGGAGATTCCACCACCTCCCTAGTAAACCCATTGCCATCTTCCCATCCTTCTTAGTGGAACAGTTTTTCCTACTATCCAACCTAAACCTCTCCCACTGCAGCTGGAAACCATTAATCTTTGTTCTGTCATCTGCTACACTGAGAACAGTCTAGCATCCCATCCTTTTGGAACCCCTTCAAAGATGACAAGCAGCTACTCAAATCCCCTCATATCTCTCTTCTTCCAAACTAAAAACCATCCCAGGTCCCTCAGCCTCTCCTCATAAGTCATGCCCCCCAGCCTTTGTTGCCCATGTGGCAAATTGCCATCCTAGTTATGCTGCGGTTCATGCTTTCTCTTCTTTGGGAAGGTTCAGGGCACGATGCTGCCTCTGAACTGGTATTTTAAGTTACCCACTAGTTGTCCTTGAGGAAGGGGAGTGGAGGATGGAGGCGGACCCTGGCCCGCCTCTTCTCCAGTCCCAACCCAGGGGCCCTGAGGTTTGTGTGTGAACACTTGAACTAGAGGTTCCTCCCAGGGTATACTTCCCTCTCCTGCCCTTTCAGCTTTGTGGAAGGGCTTTCTTGCCCTCTTCTACACAAACAGTACCCCGTACCTGGGTTTCTTTTGGATTTCTCAGCCCACCTCAGCCTCTCAAATTTCCTTTTGTCTCTCTTCAAGAAACGTCTTCTCTGTCTTCTTCTCCAAACGCCTTACAACCTGCTCTCTCCCTCAACCAAACTTCCTGCTCCACTCCCCACTGTCTGACCGAAGCAAGGGTTGTTTATTCACCCATTGACTGACTGCTGGTGCTCTTATTGCTTTCAGGCTCTGCTAACTGCTCAGGCTGCTCTATTGACTACAGGTGCCCTAATTGGCTTACAGGTGCTCTAGTTAATCTTAGCAAACCTTCCTCCCCCTTGCAGGGAATTAAGGCTCCCTGCTAACACTCTCCTGCCGCCTCTGGCCATTGCTGTAGCCACCCTACATTGAATTTTTCCAATTTTTCCATATCCTTCATGTAGTGTAGGGCCCAACCGGCTCAGTCTCATCAGATGAGTAATCCACCAATGTCAAATAGAGGGGAATGATATATACCATTATTTGTTAGACTGATAGAGATCAGAAAAAAATCTGACGTTCAGATGAGCTTTAGGAGATGATATTTTCTTTGGAGGGGCTGCAGGAAGCCTAACAGCAGTTTCATTTAAAACTTTTAAATTCAAATTTTATTTTTGCAATTTTTAATATACATTTTAAAATATCTGATGAAAAAGAAATCTCAGACACCACGATTCCTGATTTCACGAGTAGGTCTGGGATCATGACCTGGCTCTCCAGTCCCTTCATTAACCTAAAAATGGGATTGTTCAAAAAATTTCAAAAGAGCAAGATCTTTTCAGAAGTATTTATGCACCTAAAGATGAGCGATAGGGTTTGGTGGGATTGTTCAAAGTGGCTAATCTCATACATGCCTAACTTCTTTTGATTTCCAGAAGAATTAGGTGACCTAATCTGTTAGTGTTTCTGAAATCTACTAGGCATCTGTCTGTTGTTTTTCATGCCTAAGTACTTTTTAAAAACTTGGCCATTAGCACTTTGAAAATGCATCTATATACCTTTGTGGAATTCCCACTCTAGCGTCCGTAAAACAGGATGATTTCATTGTATATTAGAACACCTATGGCCTCTTTGAAAATCCTACTAGGCACCTAAAGAACTTTAACATATCTGCTCTTCTGTAAGTCTCAGCATTAATTCCTAAGGAAAGGGAGAGAAGTCATTGGACAGTGGGACGTCATGGTGGATAACGGGACATAAGATTCAGCGGACAATTCAGTTTAAGTTTGACTAAATAGGAAAGTGTATAGGGAGAATTTCTGATGTAAGTGATGGAGGATCAACTAAGGGAGAGTTCTTCTTGCACCTGTGCAGCACAAACAGGAAGAATTTTGAAGGGGAAGCAAAAGTGCATAGGCAACTGGGAGGCAGTGACCATGAGGATGGTCAAGTCAAGGATCCTGACACAAGAGAAAAGAGAGCAGCCAGGAATACGGATCATGGACTTCAGAAAAGCAGACTTTGATTCTCTCAGGGAATTGAATGGGCATGATCTCCTGGGAAAATACCTATAAGGGAAGGAGTCCAGGGGAGCTGGCTGTATTTTAAAATCCTATGAGGTTGTAGACAAGACCATCCTGATGAATGGAAAGAATAGTAAATATGGCAGGCAACCAGCTTGGCTTAACAGTGAAATCCTTGCTGATCTCAACACAAAAATGAAGCTAACAAGAAGTGGAACCTTGGACAAATGACAGGGAGGAGAATAAAAATATTTTCAGGCATGCAGTGAGTGAAATCAAGAAGCCAAATCACACTTGGAGTTGCAGCTAGCAAGGGATGTTAGAGTAACAAGAAGGTTTCTTCAGGTATGTTAGCAACAAGAAGATAGGTCAGGAAAGTATGAGTCCCTTACTGAACGGGGGAGGCAACCTAGTGAGAGAGGATGTGCGAAAAAGCTAATATACTCAGTTCTTTTTTATGCCTCTGTTTCTTGCCATGAACAAGGTCAGTTCACCAGCGACTGCGTGCACGAGGCAGACACAGTATGGAGAGAAGTGCCGCAGCCTCTTTGCGGAGATTAGAAGAGGTTCAGGACATTTAGGTAAGCTGGCATGAGCACATGGGCCAAATGTGCTGCCAATTCTGAGTTAGGATTTGATTGTAAGAGCCATTTGGCCATTATCTTTGAAACTGTGGTGATCTAGGAGGTCCCGGATTGACTGGAAAGGCTATCGTAGTGCCATCTTTAAAAAAAGGGACGAAAGGAGGATTGGGAGAACTACAGGCCAGTCAGCCTTAACTCAGTCCCTTGGAAAAATCAGTTGGATCGGTCCCAAGGATCAATTTCCTGAGCACTTAGAGGCGAGTAGGAAAGTGATCAGGAACAAGTCAGCATGGATTTCACCAAGGCAAGGTCATGGTCCCTGATCTAGCCTATTGCCCTTCTATGAGAGATAAGTGCCTCTGTGGATGAGAGAAAGCAGTGGATGTGGGTTATTCTTACTTTAGAAGAGCTTATTGATACGGTTCCACAGCGTATTTTCTTGCAGCAAGATTAAAGAAGTATTGGACTGGCATGAAATGAGACCTATAAGTGGAGAGAAAGCTGGCTAGATTGTCAGGCTCAACGGGTAGTGGACAGATGGCTCCTGTCTAATGGCGGTGAAACGCCCAAGGGTGGCCTGGGGATGTTTGTTCAATTTCTTCATTATGATTGTGAAGATGGTTAGTGGATTACATCCTTATCCAGTTGCAAATTAGAGTCTAAACTGGGAGAGGGTAAGAATTTGACTTCGGAAGGTTTAAGACAGATATGCAAGTGACCTAGAAGACAATATGGATTGGGCCAAAGCGGCAGAATCTGATTGAGTTCAAAAGGTACCAAGTGTAGAGTGCCTGCAGTCTTAGAATGGAAAGAGCTCCCATCACTGTACCAACTAGGGAGCCGAAAAGCTAGGCAGCAGTTCTGGCAGAAAAGGACCTCTAGGGTTAAAGGATGAAAGCTGGATCTTAGACGTGACATTTTGTGGCCCTTGTACAAATTGGAAAAAGGCCTATATCACATTTTGGGCGTGTATAAGAAGAGATTGCAGAGACGATCGCAGCGAAACGTGCATTCCCTCTATTGCTTTGGCATTATGGAGCCCTCACTCTGGAGTACTCGTGTCCAGTTTTGGGGACCACGCTAGAAAGGGATGTTAAAAAATTGGAAAGAGTCCAGCGAAAGGACAACTAAGACGATTCAGGGTCTGGAGCACGAGATTTATTTGAGGAGAGGCAATTACATGGGATTATTTAGTCTGCAGAAGAAGAAGATGAGGGGATCTTGATAGCTGCGTGTCCACACTTAGCCGAAGGTGACGGTTAGCAAAGAGGAGCGATCAAGACTTTAACTCAGTGATAGCTGATGAAGAACAAGGTAGTGGTCTCAAGTTGCAGTGTCGGAGGAGGTTGATAGGATGGAATTAGGAAATCTTTTTCACTAGGAAGGTAGTAGCTGAAACCACTGAATGGGTTACTGTGGAGGGTGGTGCGAATCTCTTCCTTTAAGAGGTTTAAGGCCCAGCTTGAAGCATAGCCTGGCTGCGAAGATGATTAGTTGGTGAAACTTACAATCCTGGATTTGAGCACGGAGGTGGCACTAGGTATGACCAACTGAGGTCTCTGCAATACTCCTGGATGTTATACGATTTTGACTATTTTCCCATTTTCAGTATGAGAGAAGGGACCATTCACATCTAGATACAGCTGGAAAACAATGTGGACCGGGGAGTATAAGCAAAGGTTTATTCCAATCCAAGTGGAGTATCTTGACGATCCAGTGGACAGGCTTGCCTCATTGAAAATTGACGTCCCTTTTTGAACCTAAATGCAGCAAAGGTTGTTGAAGTAGAAATTTAGCAGTCTTAAATTTACGAGTATGGCCTCTTTCATCATTGGCTAAACAAAGCACCAGAACAAACCATCCCTGAACTCATTGGAACTCTTTGATCTGTCCCTGCGTAGATGACCAGTTTCCTCCAGTGCAGACACCTTTGACATCCAGTGGCCATATTAGCATAAGGATCAAAGCTCAGTTCCGTCTGATGCTTCATTGTGGCCTGTATAGATAATGGACTGGGGACTCTGTGTGGCAGTTTGTAGAACACATATGTTCTGGTACACAAGGCAGCAATCACACAGGATATAGTTACACCTTGTGCTCCATTACTTATATGAGAGGAGTCAAAGGGGTGCGAGAGAGAATCCTGATCAGAGAGTTTCCTCCAGGCCGTGGAGAGCACATCTTTCCAGGGAGTTGGCAACTTAGGGAGAAGATTACACAGCTGCTAATGGGCTTCTATGGTTCTATTGGAAAATGTAGACTTCAGCCTGAGACCCTTGGGCTTAATGATCTGGCACTCTCATAGTGACATGATAAAGGAAAAGCAGAACAAGGGAAACATGACAAATCTGTGAGTCTTAAGACATGGTATGTGCAGAGTAGGTGTAATGGACGACAGGATTGGCCGTTCCTCCCCTTGTGCGGGTAGGATGGGTGTGCAACTTACGCAACGCCCCTTGAAAATCATTCACAGTCACGTTCTGGAGCAAGAGTCTATTGTATTTGCCCCACATTTACCGCGAGCACCCAACATTCCCATTGGTTTCTGCTGTAATTGCAGACAGGATCTGGCGAGTCAGTTAACTGGTCCTCTTCACAGGGCAAGCCCATCCTGGTTACTCTACATGAAACCAGTGACTTTGTACCAGGATACATTCGGTTCGATTCTGTTAAGCTGTTCCTCTATCACTCACGCTGCTATGCTTGCTGGAGATAATCCATCCTGTGGTCATAAAGCATTCACATGGATTCCACTTGGTTCATATCCGATTGCTTTGGTTGCTACAATAGCTGAACTCTGGGCTTGCTGTTATGTCTCTGCACCAGCAGGCAAGAAACTAAAAGCGTGGAGAGCCAGGGATTTCAATGTGTCCCATTGAGGCATCTTTAGGGAACAGGAGCAATTCTGGGCTTGAGCCCTGGACTTTGAAAGGGAAATGAGGTCTCAATTCACACCCGCATTCCATGAGTGCTACAGAACATGCAAGAGTATCTTGGCATGGGATAGCTCAGAAGATAGAGATGAAATCTACGTACACGCAGGCTTATTCTTTCAATCAGAAGGCAAGGTGGCTTTGTGTCATTCCCCCCTTCTGAGCTCTGTGAAATGGGAAAGATTCTGTTCTCAAGGGAGTGCACTAGAAATAAATCTAGAAGAATTGATCAGTCCAGGTTTTTAGCACACTTCAGGACAAATTTGCAAGAACGAGTAAGCGCAGGGCACCTCCTGTACATGTCAAGAGCTTTGGGCTGTAGCCTGAGAAGGCAAAATTCCAGTGTCAATGAACACACATATTTTACCAGTGTCTGCGCAAATACTACAATGACCTGGTTTTAATGAGGCATCACTACTAAAATATATTAGCAAGAATTGCAACAAAGCGAAACTTCAAGAAGAGTCTGAGTTTTTAAATTCATAATTATTGAGTGTTGGACAAGAAGCTACTATTGCTGGATGGTACTCCATAGCTTTATGGAAATATGCTTAGAATGTCTTTTATGCTACATATGCCAGTAACATATCTTAAAGTTTATCATCTACTGACGTATAATCCTGATTTGTATGCATCGTATTCACATTTTTTGATTTAGATTTTGAATGCTCAAAGTGCACGAACATTTGATACTGGAGTCTGTGTTCAGCCCATTACTAAGATAGGAGCCATTGGTAACACCCAGATGAAGTTTCCAAAACCCTCAATGTTGGAAAGGTGTATGTTCAAAGCCTCTTAGGGAATTTCAGACACTCAGGGATAGATTCACAAAAGGATTTGGGTGCCACAATTTCAAAACTTTTTAAATGCCAGAAAGGATTTTCCAAAGGACTGAGGTACCTAAAACTCAAACTTTCATGGGTCTTGTGCACCTAGCAGCTTTTGAAAATCCCACTAGGCACCCAAATACATTTAGAAAGTTGGCCATTTTGTGTTGCAACCCTGAACATCTCAGCACTTAACCTTTGGGTACCTAGAAAATCACCAGAATTTGAGTTAGGTGCCCAGGTTCCTGTACAATGAACAGGAAGAGACAGACATTGAAGAATGGGATCCAGCGAAGCCAGTATGCTTTGTAGGGAGGCACCTAACTAAACAATGGGAAATACTGACCAGACAGGTGTGTGCTAAGCCACACCCTCTAACAGGTACCTAAGTGCAAGTCAACACTTAAAACGCTGCATCGGCATAGGTGCCCTGATGCAGTTGCACTCCTGTAGTGCTTAAGTGAAGATGTTTCTACACCGACAGTAGTTAACCCACTTTCCTAAGCGGCAGCAGCTATGTTGACAGAAAAAGTGGATCCCGTCAACATAGTATTGTCTACAAGAGGGGTATAGCTGTATCATTCAGGGGTGTGGATTTTTTACCATCCATCTGCTCTGGATCTCAAAAAAAGTTTTTGAGTTCTTCCAACCCCCCCAGCAGCTTACACACACATCTTCCCTTGCTCCAAGCTCCACCTAGATTGTGGTGACTTTGAGCATCTAGTTTAACCCTTTCAGGGACAATGTAGCAGATAAACAGGAAATACAGGATGAGCTAAAGGATTTCTTAAATACAGTAACTTTACTTTTAAAGCTTTTGTGTGTTAGACATTATTTGGAAATGACAGTGTCCTGAGATGTCCCCTCTCTTGCTCTGGTCTCACCTCTTCTGGGAGTCTGAAATCCATCAGTGTTTCTGCTTGAGTAGAGTCCTGCTTACTCTCAGCAAGTCCTCCTTACTTCTGGCCATGGTTGGCCCCTCCTTGCACACAACAGAACCTCGCTGTTCATTAGGCCCCCATCTCTGTGCCATGAGTTCAAACTGTGAAGTGCTCTTGTTCTCTTGTTTGGTCTACCGAATTATACTGTTACACTTAACTTGCAGAGCTTTATTCTCCTTATGATTTTCCACAGTATGATTTAACTTACAGTGTTTAAAGGGTGACTTTTTGCCTCTAACTATCATACTTATATTACTTTGCTCTTTAGCCATGGTGAATTTGTTTTGGTCCTGTTACTAACTTATTAACATTTATCAATCAAAATCTGATCCTTCTAAGCCTAGCTATCACAAGTCACATCAATCAATGTTATAGCAATACTGAGTTTAACCCAGAATCTTTGGCCACAACTTCATTGGCATTAAACGGTGATGTCAATGGATCTCTGCTTTGGCGCCAGTATATCTAACATGGGAAATTTTACCCTTACATCTTTGTCACACTGACTTACTCTAGGGTGATATTAGAGAAAACGGGTCTTTTTGTTTCCAAGCCATTGCCAAATCCTTATTCTTTGAAGTGGAAAGACTAATCCCCAGTGACTTCAGTGGGATTAGATTGGCTCATTATTAAAATCAGATATTCTTGGAAACAATAGGAACCTTCCTCATCAAAATAGCCGCTTCCAACTAGCAAGAATGACATAACTTAGTTATTTTTTTAAACTTTTAATTAAAGAATAATAATAAGAAGAATGATGATTATGATGATAAAACTCTAGGCACTTCAGCATATAATCAATAATACAGTAATATCCTGCAGCCTGACATAATTTCAAGGAGAACTCAACTGACGAAACTCTTTTCGTCCGTGGTCATTGTGGAAAGCAATCCTATGGCTCACTCGAAAACCTGTCCAAGTAATCATAGAATATGAGGGTTGGAAGGGACCTCAGAGGTAATCTAGTCCAACCCTCTGCTCAAAGCAGGACCAACCCAACTAAATCATCCAGCCAGGGCTTTGGCAAGCCTGACCTTAAAAACTCTAGGAGGAGATTCCCCCACTCCCTAGGTAACCCATTCAGTGCTTCACCATCCTTCTAGTGGAGTTTTTCCTAATATCCAACCTAAACCTCTCCACTGCACTGGAAACCATTAATCTTGTTCTGTCATCTGCTACCACTGAGAACAGTCTAGATCTCCTTTTTGGAACCCCTTTCAGGTGATTGAAAGCAGCTATCAAATCCCCCTCATTCTTCTCTTCACAAACTAAACCATCCCAGTTCTCAGCCTCTCCTCATAAGTCATGCCCCCCAGCCTCTAATCATTTTGTTGCCCTGTGGCAAATTGCCAGTCCTGTTATGCTGGGTCTCACGCTTCTCTTCTTTGGGGAAGTTCAGGGCACGATTGCTTGCCTCTGAACTGGTATTTTAATTACCCTATGTCCTTGAGGAGGAGGTGGAGAGGGAGGGACTGGGCCCCCTCTTCTCCAGGTCCCAACCCAGGGGCCTGAGGTTTGTGGTGAACCACTTGAACTAGGATTCCTTCCCCAGGGTTACTTCCCTTCCTGCCCTTCAGCTTGTGAAGGGGCTTCTTGCCTCCTTCTACACAACCAGGTACCCCTTACCTAGGTTTCTTTTGATTTCTCAGCCACCTCAACATCCTCCAAACTTTCTTTTGTCTCTCTTCAAAACTCTTCTCTTCTCTTCTCTAACTCCTTCAACCTGCTCTCTGCTCCAACAAACTTCCTGCTCCAACTCCCACACTGTCTGACTGAAGCAGGGGTTTTTATCACATGACTGACTGCTGGTGCTCTAATTGATAGCTAGGTGCTCTAATTGGCTACAGGTGCTCTAGTTAATCTTAGCAAACCTTCTCTCCCTTGCAGGGAATAAGGCTCCCTGCTAACACTCTCCTGCTGCCCTCTGGCCATGCTGTACCACCCTACTTTGGAATTTTTTCCATTTTTCCATATCCTTCATGTAGTGTGGGGCAAAAACGGGCGCAGTTCTCCAGGTGAGGACTCACCAATGTCAAATAGAGGGAATGATATACCATTATTTGTTAGACTGAAGGTTCAGAAAAAAATCTGACGCGTTCAGATGGCTTTAGAGATGATATTTTTCTTTTGGAGCTGGCGAGGAACCTAACAGCAGTTTCATTAAAACTTTTGAAATTTCAAACTTTATTTTTTGAAATTTTAATCAACATTTTAAAATATTGATGAAAAGAATCTCAGACACCGAATCCTGATTTCACAGAGTCAGGTCTGGGATCAGACCTGGCTCTCAGTCCCTTCCATTAGACCTAAAATGGGATTTTCAAAAATTTAAAGAGCAAGATTTTCAGAAGTATTTATGCACCTAAAATGTAGATAGGTTTTGGTGGGATTTTCAAAATGCTATTCTTCATACATGCCTAACTTCATTGATTTCCAGAAGAATTAGGTGCCTAACTGCTTAGTGTGTTCGGAAAATTCTACTAGGCATCTGTCTTTTTCAATGCCTAAGTACTTTTAAAAACTTGGCCATTAGCCACTTTTGAAAATGCATCTAAATACCTTTGTGAATCCCTCTAGGTCCTAAACAGGATGTTTCATTGTATATTAGACACCTAGGCTCTTTTGAAAATCCTACTAGGCACCTAAAGAACTTTAACAATCTGGCTCTTCTGTAAGTCTCAGCATTAATTCCTAAGGAAAGGGAGAAGAAAGTCATTGACAGGTGGAAGTCATGGTGGATAACAGGACATAGAGATTCAGGGAAATTCAGTGTTAAGTTTGAACTTAAAAAGAAACCAATATTAAAGAATTGAAATCCTCAGTTCAAAACTGCCACATAACCTTAACTCTACCCCTCGGCTTCATTGTGAAATAATGAACATGCATTCTGGGAGTCTAGGCCTGGTATACACCTAAAATGGAGGTCAGCCTAGCTACATCATTCAGAGCTGTGAAAATGTCATGCCCTCTGCAACATAGTTAGATCAACCTAACCCCACTTGTGGTTGATGGAAGAATTCATCTATCAATGTCAATACGGGTCTCAAGAGGGCAGATTTGCTACGTGATGGAAAATCCCTTCTGTGACTGTAGTAAGAATGCAACCTGAAACATATTCTCACCAGTATCTGCACCGCACCATAGTAACTGTAGCTCAGGAACCAATCCATGCAACAACCTCGATGCCAACTCTGCCACATATCTAACCGGTGACACCATCACAGGACCTAACCAGATCAGCCACACCATCATCGGTTCATTCACCTGCACGTCCACCAAGGTAATATACGCCATCATATGCCAGCAATGCCCCTCTCTATGTACATCGACCAAACTGGCAATCTCTACGGAAAGGATAAATGGACACAAAATGAGATATTGGAATCACAATATACAAACCTGTAGGAGAACACTTCAACCTCCCTGCACACTATAGCAGATCTTAAGGTGGCCATCTGCGCAAAAAACTTCAGGACCAGACTTCAAAGAGAACTGCTGAGCTTCAATTCATCTGCAAATTTGACACCATCAGCTCAGGATTAAACAGAGACTGTGATGGCTTGCCAACTACAAAACCAGTTTCTCCTCTCTTGGTTTTCACACCTTAACTGCTAGAAGGGCTCATCCTCCATAATTGAACTAACCTGGTTATCTCTAGCTTGCCTGCTTATATTCCTGCCCCTGGAAATCTCCACTACATGCATTGATGAAGTGGTATTCAGCCATGAAAGCTCATGCTCCAAAACGTCTGTTAGTCTATAAGGTGCTACAGGATTCTTTGCTGCTTTTAAAGATCCAGACTAACATGGCTACCCCTCTGATACTTGAGACCATGAGCTGTTGACTTCAGAGTAGGTAGGGATATTGTTGCTTACTAAGTATCTTGCCTTTTGAAAGAAAGAAAGAAAGAAAGAAAGAAAGATGTCAAGCCATTCATCCTAATAGAAGCTGTTGATCGGATACAGAAAATCTTAGCAACACTGAACTCCAAACTTCAATCTGTAGAGGGAAAGAAGTGCCCCTTAACCATTAAAAGTTCCACTCTTGTAGTTAAGGACTAAGAACGTGCAGACAGGTTTGGAACTTTTCTCTCATCTTTGGTTTCAATTCACACACAAAGAATATGGATTTAAAATGTGTAATGGGCCAGTTTCTCAGCTGGTGAAAATCATTTTTGGACAGGGGAAAGACTGAACAAAATATTTACATTTCATCACGGGGACTATTGAAGTCTCATGTCCACCGTGACCCAGCAAGGATGTTTCTAGCACAAGAATTTGAATTATAAAGAGGGGGAGGAAAATACTTGCCCCCACTCCTTCTCCCATCTCTCTGCTCATGACATCAATGAATATCTGAAGGACACTGAAAGAAGGAGAGAAAGTTCTAGACTGAAAAGACACCCAGGCTGTGATATTTACTGCAGCATGTGGTGAGAGAAATGCCTTTGATTTGAATTCTGCTAGCTCGTTAAGTTAGCCATTAGTTTACATTTTGTCTTTCCCTTCCTTTGTAACCAATTCTGACTTTTATGTTTCATTACATGTAGCCACTTAAAACCTTTCCTTACTTACTGTAGTTAATAAACTTGTTCTCTTGTTTTATCCAACTGATATGTTTGGGTTAAAGTTTATGGGGAAAAAAAAACATTTGTAACAACAAGGCTGATGCCTATAATTTCCCTTTGATGAAATGACAAAATTCAGATGAACTGGTGCCATCCAGTAGTGTATTGGGTAGTGTAAGACATACATTTCTGGGGGAAGGCTTGGGACTGAGAATCTGGGGGAGTTGTGCTGCAGTGTAATTCATGAGTGGCTGGCTAGTAGCACTCGATACTATGTACCTGGGGACAAGTGACATGCTGGAGACTGTGTATTTACTTATCAGGAGTCACTATTTTCACAGTAAAGCAATGTAAGAGGCACCCCAGGTTGGAGAACAGAGGAGACACGGCTGTTTAGCTGTCCAGATGATGCCCTGAGTAACCAAACCCTTCCCATCTCTCCATGGCTTCCCACCTCAAACATAACTGCAACAAAGAAACAAATAAAAAATATCAAACACCACCAAAAATATATATTAAAGAACGGACAAAAAAAAAAATCCACAATGAACAAATGTATTGATACCTCTATCAGAGTTTTTATCCTAAAAAATAAGAAGAGCCAGAAACCCCACTAGCGACTTTGCTATGGCTACTCATTTTATGTGCAAGGTTGATGACAGATAGAAAGATAGATAGATAGAGAGTGAGTGAGTGAGTGAGTCTGGATTTCATTTACATAAGTGTAAACCTAAAGTAAGTCTTATTTTTTTTGAGTTATATTTGTCTGGATTTTTACGCATGTAAATACCCCATTCTGCATGAAGATGTTGCATGGTATGTTCACATGGAGGCAATATTGTCATCAGCCAATTACATTTATAAGGAAACTCAAAATGAAATTGTAATCAAAGGAGAAATATGGACATTTTATTCTTACTGAATAACCTCCAGCCTATCAGTTTACTCAATGAACCTTTCACTTCCCTGTTTCTCATGCTGTAGATGATCGGATTCATCACTGGAGGGACCACGGAGTAGAGAACACCCACCAAGAGATCTAGACTTGATGCTGAGCTGGACGTGGGTATCAGGTAGGGAAAGACCTAGTGCAAACAACAAGAGACCACAGTGAGGTGAGGAAGGCAGGTGGAGAAGGCCTTATACCGGCACTGCCAGAGGGGATTCTTAGCACTGCTTTGAAGATCTGAACATATGATACAATTATGAAAACAAAGCAGCTTAAGATAAGCATGCACTGAAGACTATAGCCGGCAGTTTTCACTGAGGTCTGAGTCAGAGCAGGCAAGCTTGAGGAGCTGGGGGATTTCACAGAAGAACTGATCCACCACGTTGCCTCCACAGAAAGATATCACAAATGTGCTCCCAGTGTGCAGGGCAGAGTAAAGAATACCACTGATCCACACACCTGCTGCCATTTGGACACATGCTGTCCTGTTCATCACTGTCTCATAGTGCAGTGGTTGACAGATGGCGACTTGTCGGTCATATGCCATGACAGTCAATAATCCATAATCCGCTGAAATAAAGAAGATAAAGAGAAAGACTTGGGTGACACATCCAGAATAAGAAATCGACCTGGTGTTCATGAGGGAATTGGCCATGGATTTGGGGATGGTGACAGAGATGGAGCCGAGGTCTAGGATGGACAAGTTCACCAGGAAGAAGTACATGAGGGTGTGAAGATGGTGGTCGAGGGCTATGGCTGTGATGATGAGAAGATTCCCCACCAGAGCCACAAGGTAAATCACCAGGAACACCACAAAGTGTAAAATCTGCAGCTCCCAAATGTCAGAGAATCGCAGGAGAAGGAACTCAGTCACAGTGGTTAGATTGGACATTTTCTTCCTCAGTACACTGTGTCTTGCCTGGGGAAGGAATGAGAAAGGTTATGGTCAGGATTAGAGTGACAGAGAGAATGGCCCTTATTCCCCTTCCTGATTGTGTGAATGTCAAAGCTGCCCAGTGCTCTTCACTTTCAATGGCTTGGTGATGTTAGTGCTCCTCACCTCTGACAATCACTCAATTGTGTTATCACAATTGTGTAAATTAGATCAGTTCCTTTAAAGTCAACAGAGCTTCATCACTTTACCCCATCTGAGAAATAGGCCCATGGCGTGGCTTGATAAATGTAGTATGAAGGAAGGAACAAAGTACATCCAAAATCCATTTCTGGCCAAGTTGGATCCCCTATTGCTACAAATAGAAGGCTCACCTCTTGCGCATTACACTAAAATACTACAACATCAACGCCACCTCATTCCCCCTTTTCCAGGAAATATGACAAGGACTCACCCAGCATTCTGTGGGGGTAGATCTTCTGTACTGATTCTACTCTTAACACCACACAGCTGTCTGCTACCTAGATTTATGGCACCCAATCCCAGCTGCACCCCCACTCCATATTGCAAATAAGGAATACAGACCATACTTATAGGATTGGGGACACTATCGTGGGAAGCAGTGACTGAAAACAATTTGGGGGTCATGATGGATAATCAGCTAAAGATGACCTCCCAGTGTGACCAATAGCTAATGAGATCTGGGGTGCATAAACAGGGGAATCTTGAATATGAGTAGAGAGATTAATTTCCCTCTTTATTTGGGACTAGTGTGACCACTGCAGGAATATGGTGTCCAGTTCTGGTGCTCAAAATTCAAGAAAGATGTTGATAAATTGAAGACGATTCAGAGAAAAGCCACAAGAAATATTAAATGATTAGAAAACATGATTTGTAGGGAGACCGTCAAAGAGCTCAGTCTATTTAGCCTAAGAAAGGGAAGATTAAGGGGTGACTTGAGGGCAATCTATCACTACCTAGAGAGGGAACAAATATTTAATATGAGCTCTTCAATCTAGCAGAGAAAGATCTAACATGATCCAATAACTCTATTTGAAGCTAGACAAATTCAGACTGGAAATAAAACATATTTTTTTAACAGTGAGAGTGATTAACCATTGGAACAATTTACAGGGAATGTAGTGAATTCTCCATCACTGGAACTTTTCAAACCAAGATTGGGACTTTTTCTAACAGATCTGCTCTAGGAATTATTTTGGAGAAGTTTGCTCGCATCCAATATACAGGAGGCCAGACTAGATGATCACACTAATCCCTTCTGGCCATGGACTCTGAATATCTATGTAAAGATGGACTAGTAGCATTGCTCAGTTACTTGCATGTTTTATTGTTTCCGGCTGTGACTTTAGGTCTGTGTTGTGTGATTCAGTGATAGTCAGAGGACATGTGTTTTTTTTTTTCTTGGCTCTGGCACTGACCTGCTGTGTGATACGGTACCAGTCACTTCCCCTCCCTGTGCTTCAGTTTACCCTCCCTTTCTCTGTCTTCTCTACTTGACTGTAAGCTCTTTGGGGCATGGGCTGTGTCTTAGCACGTGTATGATCAATGCATCCATTTACAGCATTTGTGCTCAGCTGGCAGCAGTGTTGTACGCCGGACACACTGCTGAACCAGGAAGGGTTCTGGTTCTGTTGACCCCCTCTGTGGCCATGGGTTGTGCCCCAGTAGATAGTCTTTGGATGCTTGCAACAACTCTAACCCAGTTTTTAAAGGGGCTAGTGTGTATGACACATATTCTGTGACCTATCATCTATGTCGGTTACTTTGCTGTACCTTTCTTTGAAAGAGAAATAAACAGAGATGCCAGAGAATGAATGGGTTTTCTAATTATATGTTATCAAACAATGTTAATTTATCCTTCCATTCTTAAAGTTTAAGGTTTCTTGGGAATTTTCATATCTTAATGGAAAATATGGGATTTTATCAAAACAATATTTCCCCTTCAGAATGCATTAGCTTTCCTCAAAAATTTGTGATGTTTTGATGGAAAACTGAAAACTCAGAAAACAACCTTGTTAGGTTTTCTGCTTGAAATTTGAACTTTTAAGATGAAAGTTTTCAGGTGTCGAACAATGAAGAAAAATAGGTTTTGGTTTGTTGATGAAAAGCTTTAATTGTTTGTAGGGGGAATTTTTTATTTTATTTTTTAAATTATTTCTA
This sequence comes from Chelonoidis abingdonii, assembly GCF_003597395.2. Taxonomy (NCBI): domain Eukaryota; kingdom Metazoa; phylum Chordata; order Testudines; family Testudinidae; genus Chelonoidis; species Chelonoidis abingdonii. The sequence continues at coordinate 39,171,450 of NC_133782.1, forward strand.
ACCAGTTGTAGATGAGTAAATTGGTAGGAAAATGTAAAGGACTTCTGAGTGTAATTCTTATTACTGTTCTTAAACTACCCCTGGATGTTAACATTCAGACAAATTAAATTGAATGATAATACTTACTGTGTTGCTCTTTCAGTCCAGCACCAGGATTCTGTAGTCGTTATCTGTCTGTCTGACTATCTAGTAGTATCTACAAGCCAAAGACACAACTCTCTAAAAGTCCTCTCATTCTTCACTCTAAGACAGTATTTGAGTCGAATCCCTTGCTCTCAGCAGTTGAGCTGTGCATAGCTGACTTTGACCCTCACTGATGTTCAAGGACCTGTGATGAGGAAAGGTGATTTATCCATGTGTATTTTACTCCCTGGAGCCCTGCACAGCTCAACAGCAGAGATCCACAGGGAAAAGTTCACTGATTCATAGATTTGAAAGGAAAAAAGGGATGTTATGGTCCTGTAGTCAACCCTCTGCATAGCACATAAGACAGAAGAACGGCCATATAGATTGAGGCCAACAGTCAATCTATACCAGTATCCTGTCTTCCAAGAGTGGTCAATGTCAGATGCTTCAGAGGGAATGAACAGAACAGGGCAATCATTGAGTGATACATCCCCTGTCATCCACTCCCTGCTTCTGGCAAATACAAGTATACTGATACCTAGAACATGGAGTTGCATTCCAGACTGTCTTGCCCAATAGCCATTTATGGACATATCTTCCCAGAATTTTATCTAATTCTTTTATGAATCTCATTATAGTCTTGGTCTTCACAACATCCCCTGTTAACGAGTTCCACAGGTTGACTGTGTTGTGTGAAAAAATACCTGCTTCCTATTAATTTCATTGGGTGACCACTGTTATGTTATGTGAAGGAGTAAATAATATTTCTTTATTCACTTGTCCACACCTTTCATGATTTAACAGACCTCTATTACATCCCCTCTTAACTGCCTCTTTTCAAAACTCGGAAGTCCCAGTCTTTTTAATTTCTCCTCATATGAGAGCTGTTCCATACTCTTAGTCATTTTTTCTGCCCTTCTCTGTACCTTTTTCCAACTCTATGTAACCTTTTTGCCTTCTCAGTTGGCAGCAACAAGGGCCAGGTTCAGTATCCAGGGGTTCTGTTTCAATAACACGTTGCAAAACCGGCTCGAGCCCCTACCCAGTGACCTGGGACAATTACATACCACCCCCCTGGGCACCCCTAGAAGGCAATACTTCCCCTCTCGCAAGCATGGAGTCTGAATGTGGCAAAATCCTTTTAATAAAGGAGGGAAACAATGTGGCCTTTTGTTGGGGAAACACCACAAACAGGATTCATAACACAAACCATGAGCAAAAGAACCACCTCCAAGTAAGCTTGGCAATGTCTTTTTCCCCTAAGGGTCTTAAGTCCAATCACCCCAAAGTCCAACAACCCAAAACTCTCTGTCCCTGGTCAGTGGTGCCCCAGAGTTCAAAAGTTTATCTACAGAGTTTTACTTCCCCAGCCTGGTTGGAATTGGGGGTGGGGCACACGGGGTGTTAAGGGGCACCTTACGTGGACCGAGGCCGAGTGCCCTGCCTCTCCTTGAAGTTCTGCTGCAGCCTTCACCATGAACGGCTCCACTCCTCCAGATGTCCCAGCAAACTGCTCTGCTCTGTTCCACTTGTGGTTCCGTGGGCCACTCCAACAGTTCCACAAGCTACATCACTCTGCCAGCAGTCCCATGAATCACTCCAGCTGTACCTGAAAACTGCTCAGCTCCACTCTGCTGCGCTCTGCTCGCCGCTCCAACCGTCCTGCAAACTGCTCTGCCAGCCACTTAGCAATATAGCTTCAGGCTCCCCCCAGTTATCACAGCACTCAGTGATCTCAGCTCAGTAATTTTAGCTCTTTTAGTGGTTTCAGCTCTTAGTGAGTTCAGCTTGTAGTAGGGGAGCCCCAATGCTGGTGCACCATTGGACTAAAGTGAATTCAGCTCAGCAGCCTCTAGCTAGACTCCTAATGGAATCAAAATTAGCTCTGCTAAACAACAGTGGAGAGGGGGAGAGAGAGAGGTGCAATTGGTGTGCAGGTCCTCAAAAGGAGCCATACCATCAGGTACACATCCCTGTCCCCAGCCTCTCTTAATTCTCTAGGTTTTGGAACCGATGTCCATTGTCTAGCGAGTGGTATTTAGTTGATGGTGAGACCCTCTGTCATAAAACAGTCTCATAGTCTTTCATTCACATAATCAGGGTAACAACACTTTATTCCTCCTACTCCAATAACCAAGAAATCGGGGATCCCATGGCTGTCAAAGTGACCATTTCTGGTTGCTGTGGGCTCATGCTAGGTGGAGTGGATGTGCCTATGCAAACAAGATCAGCCCCATAAATTAATTCATAATTCACCACCAGATGTCAGGGTAGAGCTCATCCTGACTCTGCTTACATCTAAGATAACTTTTTTGAGGTGGGGGACTGTATCTGTACCAACTATTCAAGATGTGAGCATATAATGATTTATATAGCAGCAATATTACCATATATATTCAAGATGTGAGCCACTAATACATAGAAAATTAGATAGCCCGCAATAATTAAATTTTCTAAGGTCTAATATTATAACTTTTTTGAGGTGGGGGACTGTATCTGTACCAACTATTCAAGATGTGAGCATATAATGATTTATATAGCAGCAATATTATATTTTCTATCTTATTATCTATCCCTTTCTTAATGATTCTCAACATTCAGTTCACTTTTTTGACTGCAGCTGCACATTGAGAAGATGTTTTCAGAGAATTATCCACAATGACTTGAGTCGCAACAGCTAATTTATACCCCATCATTTTATATGTATAGTTGGGGTTATGTTTTCCAATGTGCATTACTTTACATATATCAATATCGAATTTCATCTGCCAGTTTCGTGAGATCCCTTTGTCACTCGTCACAATGTAGTTTGGATTTAACTCTCTTGAGTAGTCTTGCATCATCTGCAAATTTTTCCATCTCACTGTTAGTCCTCCACTCCCTTTTTGAGAGAATAGGTAGACCACAGTTCACTTCCTGAATGTTAACAGACTTGGGCTGCAGCTTCATAAAACTATTCCACTGTCAATGAGCCATCACTGCTTTGCTCGGGTTTCTCAGAAGATTCCAGTTGTCCACATGTCTAAATTAAGATATGAGAGGAAAGATACTGTACCTTGTTGTTTTCTGGTGAGGCCTCAGTTCTTGGAATGTTACTGTTAAGTGGCCAGGAGGTTGATATGACTGGTGACGAATGAATGTCAGTATTTACTGAGCAATATGGCATAGTATTAGACCAAACAAAACTTCTAAGTCAAGCTGGTCAAACTGTGGGATTTCTGATTTGTGGAGAATGTTGAAAACTCTGAAAAGAGTTTGTTTCAGAAATACTGACGGTGACAAACAGTACTGTTATGTTCATCCTTTTTACAAAAGTAAATTTTCTACCAAGTATGTCTTGTGAGGTATTACTTGAAAACTCATAATCAGCTGGACATTATTATACTGATAAAATATGTGTGGTGGCATTATATGTAAAATTATAAGTTTCTATTGTATGTTCAAAGTTTAAAAAAAACAGCTTCAGATTAGTTCCCAGGAAACAAAGGGCTAACCAACAGCTCAGCCACATGTCGCAAAATCCAGTTGTCTGTCACCTAGGTAAGCAGCTGTACTTTGGCAGAAAGAAGGGTATAATTGAGAAATGTACATATTGGCAATGGAAACAGGTGGGGTCCTGTGTCAAGGGTAACAAGAAGGATTTCTACGGGTAGCTGGCAACAAGAAGAAGATCAGGGAAAATCTGAGGCCCCTGACTGAACAGGGGATGCAACCTAGCAAGAGAGAATGTGGAAAAAGCTAATGTACTCAATGCTTTTTTTGCCTCTGTCATTACGAACAACATCAGCTCCCAGACTACTCCACTGGGCAGCACAGTATGGAGAGGAGGTGACCAGCAGGTGCGACAACAAACATATAAGAAGTTATAATAAAATCATTACAAATAGAGAACGATTTCCAGTGTGAGTTTTCAGCTGTGCACATCGGGTCCAACCAATGAACATTAATTTTAATAATTACTGTGCCTATCTTGGGACAAGAACCTAGAAACAAACTCGAATCTTAACTGAGAATCTTAAGTATCAAATAATAGATGAATATACAATCCAAGATCAGGCAATAATTCCCATCCCGTGGACTATACGAGCAGCTAGAAAGCTGCACTAGATTGTCAGTCTCAATGGGTAGTGATCACCACAGCTCGATGTGTAGTTGGCAGCCAGTATAGCAGAGTTCCCAGGGGTTGGTCCTGAGGCCAATTTGTTCAACATTTATTAGTGACCTGGATGATAAGATTATTGCCCATCTTCTGCAAAGTTCTCAATGACACTAAGCTGAGGGAAGGTAGAAATGATGGAGGGTAGGAATGGGTCCAGAGTGTCCAGAAGGTCGGTAAACTTTCAGAAGTGATTTGCTGAGTCTTCATTATCACTCTAATTTAAGATTTCACATGCCAGGTGATACATTTAAAGTTTTTAGGTCTCTTTCTAGAAGTTTATAATATATAAACTAAACTATTGTTGTATGCAAAGTAGATAAGTTTTTAAAATGTTTAAGAAGCATCTTTTAAAATTAAATTTAAAATGAAGCACCCTCCGGACCGGTGGCCAGGACCCGCGGTAGTGTGAGGTGCCACTGAAAATCAGCTCACGGTGCCGCCTTCGGCACATGTGCCATAGGTTGCCTACCCTATCCTACACAAATTGGAAGACTGGGCCAAAAGAAATTTGATGCCCCAAGGTTCAACAAGGACAAATGCAGAGCTCTGCACTTAGGAAGGAAGAATCCCATGCACCGCTACAGGCTGGGTGACAACTGACTAAGCAGCAGTTCTACAGAAAAGGACCTGGGGCTTAGGTGGACAAGAAGCTGGATAGGAATCAGCAGTGAGCCCTTGTTGCCAAGAAGGCCAATGACTTATGGGCTATATAGTAGAAGCATTTCCAGCAGATCGAGGGAAGTGATATTCCCCTCTATTTGACATTGGGATGCCTCATCCAGAGTATTGTGTCCAGTTTTGATCCCTCCATCATAGAAGGGATTGGACAAATTGGAGAGAGTCCAGCAGAGGGCAACAAAAATGATCAGGGGGCTGAGTGCATGACTTATGAGGAGAGGCTGAGGGAACTGGCATTGTTTAGTCTGCAGAAGAGAAGAGTGAGGGGGATTTGATAGAAGACTTCAACACCTGAAGGAGGGTTCCAAAGAGGATGGAGCTAGGCTGTTCTCAGTGGTGACAGATGACAGAACATGAAACAATGGTCTTAAGTTGCAGTATGGGAAGTCTGGATTGGATATTAGAAAACACTATTCACTAGAAAGGTGGTGAAGCACTGGAATGGGTTACTAGGGAGGTGGTGGATCTCCATTCTTAGAGATTTAAGGCCTTGGCTTGACAAAGCCCTGGCTGGGATACTTTAGTTGGCGTTGGTCTTGTTTTGAACAGGGGATTGGACAGATGACCTCCTGAGGTCTCTTCAAACCCTAATAGTCCATGATTCTGTTATAAAATTCTTTACTTAATGCATTATATACATGAGTAACTGATTTGAAATTTGTTGACAGGTTTATGGGTTTTTTAATGATAAAAGTAATAGTATGCAACTATTCCCTCAATCAGTATTTATCTAAGAGATCTACAGGAGTCAGTCTACTTATAATTTATTTTTTGGATATAAAATCCACTTCTTTTGCATATGAGTGTAGATCTATTCAGGAAGAAGTGCCTGTTTTCATCTAAGTATTTTCCAGTGTGGAACAGCCTCTTTTGTACTTAATATAAAAAATATAGAACTTTTAGGGAAATAAAATATGAATTGGAATAATTGAAAATTCACAAAAAATATTTAAAAATATTTGAAAAGAACTATGTTTTCTTTTATCTCAATTTCCACTTCTTTCTTTCTTCTTTCTTTCTTTCTTCCTTCTTCTAGAAAAACAGGAAAAATATAGAAAAATTAAAACAAAATAAATTGAGGCATTATGTGCTCTTTTTCCATGAAAATAAAAATATGGAAAATATACAAAAGTATGTTTACTGTTTATATATTAACAGTGAAAAAGACACTAAAATGTAAACAAAATTTCTCCTCCTTTCTCAAAGTCACATTTATATCAGGATTAACACAGAAGGCCACCAAAGACAAGTTCACTTTAAATTAGAGATAGAAATACACATACCATGTAATAAAAAACCAATTCTTTATGAAAGTAGAATTAATATAATTAACTATTCTATTGAGAAGTCATATAGTATAAAAGAATAACCCATAAAGGAAACTAATATTCCTAGTCATTGTAATCAGAAAGAAAAATACCAGGGATGGAAAAGATATTTAAATTATGTGCCCCATGACAGAAGAACAAATTTACATAAACAGGCCATCACTATCAAAGTGAAGTTCTGAACAGTCTTCCAAGGGCAGCAGTGGGGTCAAAAAATTCAGGCTTCAGGACTGAACTTGATATGTTTTTCTGAGGGATGATATGATGACACTTTATTTGATATGAAAGGAGAAGAAACCAGAGACAGTTTCTGGGCTCTGACAGCGTTTGGTGTTAGCCTTAAGCTTATAGGTCTGGAAAGAAGAGCTCTGTGTGTCTTGAAAGCTAATCTGTCTCACCAACTGAAGTTGGTCCAATAAAAGATATTACCTCACCCAACTTGTCTCTCTAATATTCTGGTCTGACACACTGCAACGTACTGCATACAGCTTTTACATAGTCATTCAGTATAAAACATAAAAGACACCTACCAGAGGCTCTCTGTGGCCCATCAAATCATCAATAATACAACAATATCCAAACAGTTTAATCATTTCAGGAGGAACTTAGGCATGCCCTTTTATCATTCTATGAGGCAAATCTTAGTTTGCTCAGAAAACAACATCAAAGAGATGATATATGGCACTCTCAAGAGAGAACAAAGATAGAAATCCTGTCTAATCAAGCACCTACTATATCACCAGGCCTCCCCACCTCCAAACCCAACTGGAACAGAAGATACAAATAAAATTAACAAGGTACTAAGAAATATAAACTAAAATCTGACAAACAAATAAAAAGACAATGAAAAATGTTTTGATACCTCAATGAGAGTTTTTATAATAAGAAGAATAATAAAAAGAGTCAGGGACTCCACTAGAGACTTTGCTATGGCTATCTGATTTTATTTGCAAGGTTCCCAGACAGTGTGGAGATGAGGTAGCGGTACATCACAGATAGATAGATAGATAGATGATAGATTCAAATTTATTACATTGAATATAGTGTATAGATCTGTGTAATAATTACATTTTTTCTGAGGTATGTTTGTCCGGATTTTTACTAGTGTAAATTATACAGTGATACTGTCATCAGATGATTATATTTAAAAGGAACAGAAAATGAATTGCTAACAAAGGAGAATGTGGACATTTATTCTTGCTGAATAATTTCCAGCTATCGAGCTTACTCAGTGCTGCTTTCATTTCCTTGTTCCTCATAGTGCAGATGATGGGATTATTCCTGGAGACAACACGGAATAGATAACACTCACCATGAGATCCAGACTTGAAGTTGAGCTGGAGGTGAAGGTTGAGCTGGAGGTGGGCAGAATGGAAGTGAAAAGTAACAAGGAGATCAACAGTGAGGTGAGGCAGGCAGGAGGAGAAGGCATTATGCCAGCCCTGCTCAGAAGGGTGATTCTCAGCACTTCTGGTGAAGATCTAAACATAAGTCACAGTTATGAAAATGAAGCAGCCATGAGACTGTGGCTGCACCAAAGATGAGAGCCCCAACTTCACTGAGGTACAAGTTGGAACAGGCGAGCTTGAGGAGCTGGGGATGTCACAGAAGAACTGATCTACCATTGCCTCCACAGAAGGATATTTGGGGATGAATGCAAACGTGTTTCCTGGTGTGGCAGGGCAGAGTAGAGAATCCCATTGATTCAGGCACTGGCTGATTTGGAACAAATCTCTCCTGTTCATCACCCTCTCATAGTGCAGCAGTTGCAGATGGAGACATATCGGTCATAGCCATGACTGTGAGAAGGCAAATTGCTGAAGCAAAGAATATGGGGAAAAAAAGAAAAATAAAACAAAAGAACGACGACTTGGACAATGCATCCAGAATAAGAAATCACCCTGGTATTCATGAGTAATTGGCCTGGATTGGGATGGTGACAGAGATGGAGCCACGGTCTAGTATGGCAGATTCACCAGGAAGAAATACATGGGGTGTGAGATGGTGATCCAGGGCTAAAGCTGTGATGATTGAAAGATTCCCCAGCACAGCTACCAAGTAATCACCAGGAACACACAAAGTGCAAAATCTGCGGCTCCCGACATCAGAGAACTCCAGGAGAAGGAACTGGTCACGGTGTTTAGCTGGACATTTTCTTCCTCAGCATGTTGTGTGATGGCTGTGGAGGGAATGAAAGGGTTATGGTCAGGAGACAAACAGAGGAAATGGCCCTGTTTCCCCTCTCCCTAATATCTCATGTGTGTGACTGTCAAAGGTGCCAGCACATGTCACTTATATATGACTAAGAGACATTACTAATAAAGAAAAATGTTTCCCAAACTCATTTTATGCCGACCTATTCAAATAGACAACATTTATAAAAGAAAAAAATTAATAAATAATGGGAAAAGAACATCTGAATGGGAAAGAACAGTCATTTCCATTTCAAAACCCATACACCAACCGTGTCTCTCACAGGTGAGTGTGTGTCAAGCTGTGATTTACTGTATTCTCCCCCAGGGTGGAGGTTGAGCTGAAGGAACATAAGAATGGCCCTGCTGGGTCAGACCAAAGCCATCTAGCCCAGTATCCTGTCTATCAACAGTGGCCAGTGCTGCGGTGCCCAGAGGGAATAAAACACAGGGAACATCAAGTGATCCATCCCTGTCGCCCGCTTCTTGCAAACAGAGGCTAGGGACACCGTCCTACCCACCCTGGCTAATAGCCATTGCAGACCATCCTCTATGAATTTATCTAGTTTCTTTTTTAACCATGTTGTCATAAACAGATAAGAAAAGTTAATAGCACAGAAGTACTTTATATCTCTTTGACTATAAAAGGTTAACAAGTTCTGTAGCCTGGCTGTCACCCGACCAGAGGGCCAATCATGGGGACAGGATACTTCACTTGAGGGAGGGAAGTTTCTCTGTGTGCTGTTAGGTTTTGGTGGTTGTTCACTCTGGGGCTCAGAGGAACAGATGAGAGCCAGGTTTCTCTCCAATCTCCCTGATACAGGTTCTTATAGATTCAAAATGTGAGTACTAATTAGATAAGTGAAGCTAGGCTTATGTTTGTTTTTATTTTGCAATATGTGCATTTGGCTGGAGGAGATTAATTGTGTATTTGGCTGGAAGGAGTTTAATTGTATATTTGGTTGGAAGGAGTTCAAATTTGTAATTTTGCTGAAAGGATATTAATTTGTACTTGAATACTTAGGCTGGGAGGTATTTCCAGTGCCTATAGCTAAAAAAACCCGTACCTATTCCATTTAAATTTACAAAGATATTTTTATTGTTTTCCTCTCTTTAATTAAAAGTTTCTTGTCAATGAACCTGATTGTTTCTTATTTGGTGAGACCCAGGGGACGGGGTCTGGTTTCACCGGGAATTGGTGGGGAGAAAGGAGGGGGGAAGAGAGAGAGGGTAATTTCTCTCTGTGTCAGGATTACTTTCTCTCTCAGGAAGAGTCTGGAGGGGGAAAAGAAAGGAGGGAGAAGGTGAATGTCCTCTCTGTTTGTTGATTCAAGGAGTTTGAATCACAGTGATCTTCTAGGGTAACCCAGGGAGGGGAAGCCTGGGAGAGGCAATGGTGGGGAAGGGTTTACTTCCCTGTGTTGAATCCAGGGGTCTGGGTCTTGGGGGTCCCTGGGCAAGGTTCTGGGGACCGAGTGTACTAGACACTGGAATTCCTGGTTGGTGGCAGCGCTACGGGTTCTAAGCTGGTGATTAAGCTTAGAGATACATGCTTGGTACCCCATCTCTTGGACACTAAGGTTCAGAGTGGGGATTGTACCATGACACATGCTACAACAGCCCCTGATGCCACGTGGAATGTATGTGAGACTGTGTAGGGAGGTCCTAGAATCAGTTCTCTACAGGCTGCAGAAGGAGGTGAGCACAGGGCTATTGAACCTCAAAGGTCAACAAGAGTCTGCATCATGACTGTTTGCTGCTGAGAAGCACTAGCATCTCTGCTGCATGTCCCTCTCCTTTTTTCAGAACCTTTCTCCCTTCCACTCTTTCTCTAGCCATGCTGTCTGTGATCCTCCAAGCCCTGTGCTCAGCATTCAAGGCTGCAGAGGCTTACAGGTCTCCTGTGACATGTTGTTTCATCCTCTTCCTTTCCTCCTTATCTGGCTGAGCCACTCCACTGGTAGTGGATGGAGAGGCCCTCAAGCCCACATTGCCAGCTGCAAAAGGTACAGTGCACAGAGAGTAATATTGTGTGAGTGTAATCATGAAATAAACGGAAACTTCGTATGCTGGAATTCTCTCCCCTTGATTCACAAAAGGTTCAAGCACTACATTTTCAGTTCTCCTTGGATTCATAGACCACGGCTGCAACCAGCCAGGGAGAGGATGGCCCTGGGTGAGGGAAGGAATTGGGAAATAAGGGGAGATATCTCACAGGCCTCAGTATATGCACTTGAGGCAATTGAACTGAATGCTGGCACTGTTTTCAACAGGCTCTGGGGATTTAGCAAATGTCTCACTTCTGAGAGCAACGGAGGCTAAAAGGAAAAGCTCCGCAGGCATCTGGCTATAGACCTGGCCATATGCTGCTAACACTATGTACTTCAATGGTGCCTGCTGAAGTAATCGCTCAGTGTTAGAACATGTAAAGGCCAGATTTTTAATGGCATTTAGGTGTCTAGGCGGATTTCAAAGCCTTTAGGCACTTAATTCCCACTGAATCAAAGGGTCGGTGTTTTGAAGATCCCATTAAATGCCTAAATACCTTAAAAACAGACAGTGATTCCTTCTGTGAATCTAGCCCTGGATCTCTGAAATCCGCTAAGAGGCTTTGCCAATATCATCCCAGAAAACTAGACTGAGATTCAGAACCACTATTTCTGAGCCCTTCAGACATGAGGGGTTTGTAAACAGCATCCATATCCAGGAATGGATTCTACAAACGGCTCTGTCTCTTTAAAATGAGCCAAAAACAGATCGGAGGACTGTGGGTCATGGTGGCCTTCAGAAATGGACAGGATCTTTGTGCAGTTTCTAGAAGACATCTCCCCACCACACAAACATCAAACATTACTGGAACTGTATTTGCACCCTTGGGTTCCATCACTACGGAGGTGTCCAGGAGTACAGAAGAA
>NC_133782.1:39182947-39208282 GCF_003597395.2 Chelonoidis abingdonii
AAAGGAGATTCCACGCACCTCCGGCAACCCCAAACGTCTCCTAGGTGAAAAAAGTTTCCCTGACATCCAACCTAAACCTCCCACCACCGGCAAACTAAGAACCATTACCCTTGTGCTGTCCCATAATACACCGTCTTGAGCATAAAAGTCTATGATCCATCCTGCTGGAAGCCCTTTCCAGGTAGTTGAAAGCAGCTCTCGCAAATCCCCCTCATTCTCTATTCTGCAGACTAATAATCCCAGTTCGCCTCAGTCTCTGCCTCATAAGTCATGTGGTCCCAGCACTTAACTCATTTTGTTGCCCCATGGATTCTTTCCCAATTTGTCCACATCCCCTCTTGTAGTGGTGGGGTCGCAAAGCCTGGGGCACAGCTCTCTAGATGAGGGCCACCGCCAATAGTCAAATAGAGGGGAAATGATATACATTATCTGTTAGATGAAGAGTTAAAAAAACTAAGTCATTCAAGATCTGGCTTTAGCACAAGATGATATTTAAGTGCTTTGTAGTTGGCCGAGGAACCTAACAGCAGTTTCATTAAACTTTGTGGTTTCAAATTTTTTATGTTTTGCATTTTTTAATGCATACATTTAAAATATCATGAAAAACATTCTGAACAGCTGGGATCCAGGCTGGGAATATTAGCACGTGCTTTGCTAGCCCTCAGGAATGGCTTTAAAAGGGCAGAAACAAGTGACCCATAGTCACTTTGCTGAGATTTTCAAAGCCGACTCTAGAAGTGAAGCCCCAACCCCCATTCATTTTACTGGGAAGTTGCATCCCAGTCCCCCCAGAGACCCAGGAAAATCTCAGCCTTTGTATTTGTAAATCATGTATTTAAAATATTTCTAACAGCTTCACACTGCAGTAACATGAGAATCTCCAAGATATTAAAAGTAGTTATATTAACACAGTTCCAAAGAGGTAAGGAAGTAGCAATTATTCGCAATGGAATGGAACTGAGGCAAGATTGGGTAAGGGCCCAGGCTTCTAAAAGGTGATCAGAACCCCTGAACCATCGTAAACAAGGTGGCCCAGTGGGATTTTCAGAAGTGGTCCACTGCCTTAAGAAGGCCCGACATACTTTAAAATGTGCTGTTAAGTGGTCCCATGTAAAGGTCAGACAAGGGCGTGTGTGAACAATGCAGGGAATGAACTCATCTCTGCAGTGGCAGGTCTGGCTATCCTAAGGATTTCGATATCCTTTTCTCACTAACTGAGAGGTTAGGGTTGATCCTGATTGACCGAGCACTTATGCTCGGCCCTTAGTAACATTCCTGAATGCTCACTCAGTGCTCAATGTGTCAAGCTGATATCCGTGAGTATCAATGTGCCAGGTGGAATGAGTTTTGTCTGTAAATTCTTTTGGAACAAGTAGCCGGGTGTACTTCATAGCGCAAAGCCATCGAAGCATCCTTGGGAATCTAAATATCAGGCACAACTGCAACCGACGAGTGGCAGGTGCTCTTTGGAGGGACAGTGGTCCAACAGGGAAGTGTGTGGCAGAGTGACTCAGTAAGCCGCAGGCCAAGTTCAAACACAGAATGCAAATGGAGGAGCAAGGAACTGATGCAGTTTGCGAAAGTCCTAGTCTAGTGCTCTAAAACCATTCGGCCACCGCTTCCCCACTAATGGTAGAAGACTTTAACTGAAAGGCAATGAAATATGCTGCTGCTTGGGAGGGTATTCCCATGGGGCGAATGGAAATGGGAGTTTGCTTCCCAGGTCTATGTAAAGGGGGTGGCTTAGACGATAAATTCAGCCAAGACCAGTGGGAGTCAGGGGATAGAAGCTGTATAATAAGAAATACTCCATTGTCAAAGTCGGCCTTGCATAGAGATTCACATCTTTCTGAAGGAAAGACTGACACCAGTTTTGTAGAAATCCGAGGGAGGCAAAAGCTGCTTTTTTCTGAGTTCACCTGCCTCTTTTTTATGCTAAGATTACACATGCGCAATATGCCAACAGCACAATCATAGAAATTTCTTAACAAAATCTTTCCATCAACGATCATAAACAAAAAAGCAAGTTGCTTATAAAAATCCAAGCCCCTTCAGCTGAAACACAGCGTTCTGTGAGAAACAGCAGAGAAAGGAGCTACAAAAACACTGCCCAGCTGCAAAACGGGGCATCTGTGTGAATGAGCAAGGGGGGAAGGATGGAGGAAGGCCAAGTTCCTGAGATAAGCAAGCTGGTGTGCCCAGCGTGCAAGCAAGAACAAAATGACCCAATTTAAAAGGAGCACCCAGGCCTGTGGTGCACTCACGTAGGGGACATTCTCGCACTCTACAAGCCATCTTCCCTCTTTGTACTCTCCTTTAATCTTCTTTGGTTAGGACTGTAACTCTGCAGGACAGGAGACGAATGTGAAGACCTGCTTTGTCTCTAATATGTACCCTTGTGTGTGCTTGTAGCCTATAAAGCATTGTTTTGATATGGGGGAACTATTGTTTGCATATACACGCCTGTTAGTCTTCTAATTGCTGCCACTGGTAGAGGCCTTCACGCTCTACTTGAGTTATATCACTTCTCGTTGCCTATCTTTGTTAAGTGGAGAGCTTAACAGATCAGATTTCTATTTAAGAGGGAATCATATTGAGACTACACCCATAAGCAGTTGGTACAGACCATAGGCACGACGGTAACGCAATAGAGTACATTTATCGAAAGTTGTAAGCCTTATAACTTCAATTACGCTTTATCAGTTGTTATTGGTGTCGTCAGAGCAGAGTGTCTTGGTTGAAATCGGCATATCCAGCATAAGACACTGAAACGTGCCCATTCTAATCGATCTGCGAGTTATCTGTGTAAAAGGCTTACCAATAATCATTTGAATAATATCTTGGCCCACTCAGATTGGGACTAAGAATTTTGCTCCCGCGCACCTTGGGTTAGTACTTTCACTGAGTTCAAGCATGGAAGGATGTACCTTGCATTATTAGCTGAGGGAATTGGATGCCTGAGTCCTCTAAAAACAGCTTTGGTATAACTTGGATGCAGCACGATCTGGGTATTATAGATGCTCAGAAACAATACATCGAGGCTAGACAGGCTATCGAGTTTGTTTCACAGCTAATCGTTCATCATGATGGTCATAGACCAGTCCCATAGCACAGTTCAAGATATCATAGAGTCTAAACACATCTGAGCATCGTCTCGATAGACGCTGTGGACTGGTAGATGTGCCCTATGCGTGAGAGAGACTTAGATGAGCGCGGCGCCGCGCTGGATCCTCGCAATCATCTCACTCAACTTATGCGTGATCCTTAGCTGATCTATCTGCGCTGATCTATGGCGCTCTGTCTCCATAGCTGCAAGCTGGTACAGCATTTTGACTGGTCTCATTTATACGCATTGAGACTGCCATTATCTGCTTCTACATTGTGACAGAGGTTCGATTGGTCCACTTAGTCTCATCTTGTCTTGTATATTGCTTAGACACATATCTGGGTTAGCCTGGGTATTATAAAACAAATGGAATTGGGAGGTCTGACTCTATTTTCTTTATGGCCACTGCTAATATGTGGTAGGAAGGGAGGAGCACCTACGGCATTGGGTGCAAATCTTAGCGTGAATATCACACAAGTCGGGTCTGGGATCAGTCAAGAGGCACTGTCATGGGCGGAGTCCTTTTCCATCAGACTAGCCTGTGGACCGTGGGATTTTTCAAAAATTTAAAAGGGCTAGATTTCAATTAAGGGATACTTATATGTATTATGAATGACACTAATAATGAAGAACAGTAAAGAATGGAGGTCTTAGTGGGATTTTTACAGAAAGGTGTCTAAACTTCCATTGAATATCAACAAGAATTAGGTGTCTAACCTGGCTTAGATGTTACTGATAATTCCACTAGAGCACCTATATGGCATTTTTCGATGGCCTAAGGATTTTTTAAAAAACGGGGCCATCTAGGCACTTTTGAAAGTGCATCTAAATACGCTTTGTGAATCCCACTCTAGGATTCCCTAAAACACAAAGATTGTGGTTGTATATTAGACCTAGGCTCCTTTTTGAAAAATACGCACCACTAGGGCACCTAAAGAAACTTTAACAATAGCTGGGCTCTTCTATAAGTCTCAGCATTATTTCCTGCAGGAAAGGGGAGAAGAACGTCAATATTGACAGATGAATTCATGGTGGCTATACAGAACACACAAGAGCTGTCAGGGAAATTCACAGGTTTAAGAACTGAACTTTGAAAGACAAAATATATTGAAAGTGGAAATGCTCACAAGTGACGTCACATATGATGGGGGAACTTAGAGGTTTTTATTGTCAGGCTTGACAAAGCCCTGGTGGGGATGATTCAGTTGAGAATTGTCCTGCTTTGAGCAGGGGGTTGGACTAGATGACCTCCTGAGATCCCTTCCAACCCTGGATCAGTTTGATGGGATTTTCTGAGTGAGCCATTGGTTTGCTTTCCACAATGACCAAGGGCTGGAAAAGAGGTTTCTGTGTAGCTGAGTTCTCGCTGAAATTATGCTAGACTGCTGGGATGTGGCTGTGTTATTGATTATATGCTAAATGGCCTAAAGTTTTTATTATTAGTAGTGGTAGTAGTAGTGGTAGTAGTTTTAGAAATAACTACAAATTGTGTCATTCTTGCTATGCTGGAAGAGGCTCTTTTGATGAGGAAGGTTTCCTGATGTTTCCCAAAGAATATCTGACTTATAATACGAAGCCACATCTGGTCCCAGTGAAGTCACTGGGGTTTAGCCTTTCACTTCAAAGAGATCACGATTTGGCCAATGGCTTGGAAACAAAGACCCATTTTTTTCTAATGTCACCCTAGAGAAAGTCAATGTGACAGAGATCTAAGGGTAAAATTTCCCGTGTTAGCTATACTAGCTCCAAAGCAGAGAAGTTCCATTGACATCACCAATTTAAAACCAAAGAAGTTGTGGCCAAAGATTATGGGCTAAACTCAGTATTGCTACCTCTGCAAGTGAAGTGTAAAAGTATTATTAGGTAGGCCAAACAATAGAACAAGAGCACTTCAGAGTTTGAATCCATGGCACAGAGAAGGGGGCCTATTGAACAACGGGGTTCTGTTCTGTGCAAGGAGGGGCCGACCATGGCCAGAAGTAAGAAAGACTTACTGAGAGTAAGGAGGACTCTGCCCAGGCAGAAACACTGATGGATTTCTGACTCCCAAAAGGGGTGAGACCAGAGCAAGGGAGGGGACATCTCAGGTCACTGTTGTTTTCAAATAATGTCTAACACACAAGAGCTTTAAAAGTAAAGTTACTGTATTTAAGAAATCCTTTAACTTAGCCTGTATTCCCTGTTTTGCTGCTACATTGTCCCTGAAAGGGTTAAACTAGATGCCCAAAGTCATCACAATCTAGGTGGAGCTTGGGATGGGGGAGGATGTGTGTGTAAGCAGCTGCGGGGGTTGGAAGAACTCAGAAACTTTTTTTGAGGTCCAGGGCAGATGGATGGTGAAAAATCTACACCCCTGAATGACTCAGCCCCACTTGTGGACATTGCTTTGTTGACGAGAACCACTTTTCTGTCAACACAGCTACTGCCACTTGGGAAAGTGGATTAACTACGCCAATGGAAGAAACTTTCCTGACGGTGTAGAAGCATCTTCACTTAAGCACTAAAGTGGCACAGCTGCATCAGGGTAGCTATGCCGATGCAGAGTTTTAAGTGTAGACTTGCACTTAGGTACCTGTTAGAGGGTGTGGCTTAGCATACACTTGTCTGGTCAGCATATCTGTATTCAGTTTGATTAGACAAAGATTTGCACATTTTATTTTATTTTGCTCTGTGTCTTACTTTGTTCTGTCTGTTACTACAGGGAACTACTTAAATCCTACTTTCTGTATTAATCAGATATCGTATTAATACCTGGGGGAGGAAACAACTTGGTTCAATATCTCTCTGGTCAGTTGTTTTAGAGGGCAAACAATTTATTAAACTGATTGTATATTGCTTGTAGACACCGTTGGGAGTTGGACGTCTTGAGTGTTTAAAGGACAGGAAACACTTTTTTAGGAGCTTTCAGGCAACCTGTAGCTTGGGCAACTAATTCAGGCCTCTAGGTATTTCTTGGAGCAGATGGGGTGTCCTGGCTGCCAGCAGACCAGGGTGCTGGGCCTGAGCTGAAACAGGGAAGGGAGGGGTAGAAGTGTCTTGTCACATTTGGTGGCTAGCCCAAAAGGAGGTTTGCTATAGATCCCAAACGCCCAATCACAAACTATGACTTAGACCAATTTGGAGTAGATTTGTTTTTTAGAAAATGTGTTGTATCGAAGCAATTATATGCAAAGAAGATAAAGAGACTTTTAAAGTATTAATTTAAAAATGGCTGGCAAAGCTCCAGGCAGTGCAAAGTAATGAAGTTCTTCTAAACAGAGTTGATGGAAGTAAAGACAAGGACATTCAGAGCAAATAACAATAAAAAATAGTCACAGGAAATCATGAGTTGGCAATGCAACAGCGCATAGACATGAAAAAGAGGCATGATAAGATTGCATTGATTTTTTCAATCTATCTATCTATCTATCTATCTATCTATCTATCTATCTAGTCTATATCTATGCTATCGTGAGTCTATCTGATCAGCGGATCTTAATTTTATGGTAGTGGCGTATAGGTGTAGTACACACAACCATGCAAACCTGGTTTTGTAAGTATATTGAATTATACATAACAAGCAACTTGAGCGAGACTAGACACATTTGAATATCTTGTGTGGAGTGAGAGAGGAATGAGGCGACATACAAAGCTACACGTATGTTTGAAAGTGAGATGGCTAATACCAATTGTTATGATTAAAAGTAGCATTCACCTTCTCACTCGCTCCTGGTCTTTGCTTGCCAACTTCTGGTATAAGCATTTGTGCCTATCCGCTGTCTACAGAGATGGAATCATGCTATATGAATGGTGCATCTCTGCTACTCAAACTGGTCCGCAACCGTGTAATTTCTTCCAACTGTGTTTGATGCACTGCATTCTTCACGGGAGCTGTGACCAGTAGGAAGTGTGAGTGACTAGATCGTCTTCAACACAAGGCGTTGATTGTTCCACAGTAAGACAAAAGCATAACATAAAGAGATTGAGCACTTCAGATGGTCGACTGCACGTGTGTTTGAGGTGAATCAAAGTATTGGGCACCTTATTTTCGACTTGGTTTGTTTTTGGACCATTTATTCCTGTTCTTCCAAATACTTCATGGAAGAACAATACACGTTTCTTTTTTATTAATGACATAATTGCATACAGTTAATGAGTCAGTCTCTAAAATGACACAATAAATCCCATCAGCCATTAAAATCAATCTAACTAGATATCACGCAGAAATAGCTTTTTTCAAGTTCGTCATGCATCATGGGGAAAGCAAGAAACTTCAAGGAGGTGGGTCTCTGGATCAGAAAACCCCATCAAGGTAGATTAATGACAATTGACAGGCTTGAATAGAGTGACAGATAGAATAGGATACACATTTAAAATGCAAAACATAACTGCCACCCGGCCCGAGGCTCACTCCCTCCCCAAAAAGCCACCTGGAAACAAGAAACAGAGCAACTGAATGAATCAACAAAATACAAACAAAATGAAAAAGAAACAAGCAAAACACACAAGCCAAAACTCTCATACCAAGACCAGGCTACAGGTGGAGCAGGACCTTAGTAAATCCCTATGACAGACAGATAGGTGCATATGTAGGTAGATTCTGATCTCATGCACACTGGGGAAATCTTCTACTAACTCATTTGACTTCAGTGAAGTTAGTCCAGATTTCATGATTTCATCAACAGTTTGCACCCAATGCTCTCAGAGAGACAGTTTTGTCATCAGCTGATTATATCTACAAAGAAACTCAGAATGAAATCACATTCAAGTTGCAGCGATGGACATTTTAACTCTTGGTGAATAACCTCCACACAATCAGTTTCTTCAGTGCAGCTTTGATCTCCTTGTTCCTCATGCTGTAGATGATAGGATTAATCACTGGAGGAACCAGAGAATAGAGAACACCCACCACAAGGTCCAGACCTGATGCTAAGCTGGAGGTGGGTTTCAAGTAGGCAAAGATGTCAGTGAAAATCAACAAAGAGACCACAGTGATGTGAGGAAGGCAGATGGAGAAGGCTTTATGCTGGCCCTCCTCAGAGGGGATTCTCAGCACAGTTCTGAAGATCTGAACATAAGACACAATTATAAAAACAAAGCAGTTTAACCCTAAAAACACACCTAAGACAATAACCCCAACTTCACTGAGGTACGAATCAGAGCAGGTGAGCTTGAGTAGTTGGGGGATTTCACAGAAGAACTGGTTGATGTCATCGGACTGGCAGAAAGGTAACCTGAATGTGTTGCCAGTGATCAGGGTAGAGTAGACAGTACTAGTAATCCAGGCACTGGCTGCCATTTGGACACAAGCTCTCCTGTTCATCACTCTATCATAGTGCAGTGGTTGGCAGATGGCAACATATCAGTCGTATGCCATGATGGTGATTAGGGCAAGATCGGTTGCAGCGAAGAGGATAAAAAGAAAGACTTGGGTGACACATCCAGGATAAGAAAACACCCTGGTGTTCATGAGGGAATTGGCCATGGATTTGGGGATGGTAACGGAGATGGAGCCAAAGTCTAGGATGGACAGATTCACCAGGAAGAAATACATGGGGGTTGAAGATGGGTGGTCGAGGGCTAGCTGTGATGATTAGAAGATTCCCATCAGGGCTGCAGCTAATCACCAGGAACCCACAAGTGCAAAATCTGCAGCTCCGAACGTCAAGATCCCAGGGAAGGAACTCAGTCAGGGTAGTTTGTTGGACATTTTCTTTCTCAGTTCATTGTGTGAGGCTGTGAGGGAAGGGAAAGACAGTGGGGAATTCAGGACAGAGGGGTGAGCTCTGATTCGCAAGCAATATGATGTGGTGCAACAATGCACACGCACTGTTATGCTATTAAACTAGAAGAGTGGTGACTTTATCATCATGAAATGTATAAATTGGTCCTGGGGTTCCTCCAAACTGAAGGATGGTTACTGTGGTTTGTTTTTAGTATCGCTTGTACATAGCTCCACGAACTGAGCATTTGAGCTTGTTCCAGAATCTGGAATGGCTTATTGTTACTCAAAACTGACATGCTCAAATAGCACATGCATCGATGAAGGAGACAGGGTGCTAAAAATAAATTAACCCAGGGGTTCTCCAAACTGGAGATCTGGACCCTCAACGTGTAACGAGCGTTGTGACTGAGCGGTCATGAGTGTCAGCCTCCACTCAAAACCCCGCTTGCCGTCCAGGCATTTATAATAGTAATAAATATAATAAAAAGTGTTTTCGATTATAAGGGGGTTCACCACTCAGGAGGTTGCTAATGTGAAGGGTCCACATGACAAAGTTGAGAAACAATGAATTAACTCCTTGAAGCCTCAGGGATGCGGGAGGGGGTCTCCTCTCATTGTTTGGAAGGATATGCTCTATTAATCATAAGTGATCCCCTCTCCCAGTGGCTAATTTTAAATGAAGCTACCCATCCTCTATACTAATCTCCTATGGCACTGAATTAAATATAGTACTATTAAATTTGGACATTTGAGAAGTGAACGGATGGTAGCCTAATGGAAAAAGCCTAAACAGCCTGCGCTCTTCTGCAAGCCTCAGCTGCTGAATGAGCTTTAGATAGGGAAAGGCTGTACCTCCAAACAGCCTGGCCCTGCCCGCTAGACGCCCCACTCACTTCCCTGCCCCCGACTGCCATGTCCCTCTCAGAATCCCGACCCATCCTGCTCCTTGATCCCTCCACCCATCCCCCAGGACACCACCACCCTCCTGGGACCCCACTCCGATCCCGTGTCCCCTGACCGCCCCCTGTCCTCTGCCTTCTCCCTGTACTGACTGTCCCCAGGACTCCCTGCCCCTTAACCAACCCCCCCCTGCCTCAGCCTGTTACCCCTGGCTCCCCTCCTCACCCAGAGGGCCTCATCGTAACGCTGAAAGCCTGCAGGTGTGTGTTCTGCGGGGCTGGCTCCGCCCCGCTCAGGTCGCGTAGTAAAGAGATGGGGCTGCGATTCCATGCGATCGGAGGGAAGTGAGCTCAGACTGGAGGTCACCAACCCCACCCGCTTAACACACAGCTCTGAGGGGCGCTGGGCTCAGGCCCCGCGGAGTCACGCTTGCAGCGCTGTCCGGGGATGCTGCCTAATGCGCTTTAAGGGCTCAGGGAGGGGCAGAGGGTGTAAGGGGCTGGGGCTAAGGAGCGTCAGCCATTTTGGGAGGGCCCCTGTGGAGCCTGGGTTCCGGGAAATTGCCTCATTTGCCCTCCCCTCTGGGGGCTGCCCTGGTCTGTTGCCCTCATCTTACTTGCTACAGGGCAGCCCTCCTCTGCGCTCCCCAGTCCTCAGCTCCTTCCGCTGCCAGCGGTTCGCCAAAGAAAATGCCACCCCCCAAATCTGCCTAGCTGCCTACAATGGTGCACAGCGACCTGCCTGTAACCAATTTACTGCTAACACCATCGTAGATGGCCGGTGCTGCCAAACTATTATTTTTATTCACCAACTCTGACTGCATTTCCATCTCTGTGTAGGCCAATTGAAGGGCTAGCAGCATCGCTCTGCTACCTCTCTTGCTGTCATTTGCCTCTGTCACTTTATGGGTGTGAGGGTCAGTGCCATCAGGAAGGATTTCAGCTCTGTTCTTTGCTGCCACTGAATCTGCTCTGTGACCTGGGCCCTATCTTCCGTCCCTGTGCCTCTGTTTCCCCTCATCCATTCTCTGCCTTGTCTTCGGACTGTGAGTTCTTTGGGGTGAGCTGTGTCTTATTATATGTATGTTCACTGCGCCCCATTTACAACATTTCTGTTTAGCGGGCAGCACTGTGGGACAGCGCATATGGCGCTAGAGCGAATCTAGTTCTACCGATTGCATCTCTTGTCCTTGGGCAGGATAAGAGAAGACAGGCTTTGGCTGGGGACTTCAATCACTGTTCTCTGTCTAAGCGCTAGTATGTTTAATAGCTATGATTTGCTGCCAACTTTGCTTTACTCAGTTTTACCATTCAAAAGTGTTCCTTTGAAACAGAAATAAAACAGTTGCAAATAGAGTGACGGGTTCAATGTATAATTATTGGACTATATCAGTGTTCTACCCCCTTGAAATCTACAAATCAGTCTAGTATTCAGACTTTTCAGTTTAAATTTTCAAAGGAAAACTGGATTTAAACTGAGACATTCCAAGATCTCTGCTATCTTGAAAAAAACCTTGTTACTGGAAAAGTCAAACATTTTTTTTTAATTCAGTTACAATGTTTCGTTTTAAGCAGTTTACCTGAAATTGTGGTTTCTAATGAAAAAAGAAAAAATTTTTGGTTTCACAATTTCTATGAAAGTCAACTGTGTGTCCCTGGAGAAAAAAAACAGACTCTGATGAAACTTTAAATATAACATATTAATTGCACATAGCAAACTTACTGTGTTGTCTCTGTGGATATCTCAATTGTGATGGCATTTGACATCCACCACCGAGGATTCTTCAATCATTCCCTGTTTGTATCTGTCATAAGTCCCATTCTGATTTATCCAGCTGCTGTTCTCTGCCCCTTCCCATATTTTCTGTGATGCTGGGTCTTTCTGCAGTTCCCAGAAGACAGGGACCACTCTCACAATGAGCTCCCTGCTCTCCCTCCTAGACAGGCTTGGCTGAAGGTGAAGCCTCTCCAAGCTGTAAAACAAATCACAGCTTCTGCACTCTTCAAACTAGGCACAATCAGTATGTGTTGTGGGTGCTGAACTTCCATTGGAAGTCTCTCAGAGTTCATGTCAAACGATCACAGCTCAGTTGTGCTTTTCTGCGGCTAAATAGCTGAACCAGAATCGAGGCTGTGAGCCCAGCTCTGATCTAATCTCAGAGCAAACCACCTGAACATCCTGCCCTAGTTGACCCAACCCACAGAGGAGACAGCACCTGCCCTGGTTCTCAAGATTGCAGCGATCCTGAAGGACCTTGGCTAAAAAAAGGCAGGCTGATGCCCCACAAGTCTAAGGAGATGATGATAGAATAATATTTGTAACACAGACATGCTCAATAGCTCAGAGCACAGTGGGTCAGCGCTCCCCAGCCAGGGAATAGCCTTTCCTTCATTATATGCACATAATCAGCTCTGAGAGAGCCGAAATTTTTCCCTATGTTGTATCAGGAGCTTCTGGGATGCAGCCATCAGAGGACCCACAGTCAGGCTGCTCGGGCTGTTTTGATGTTGGTCACAAAGACGCAGCCAGAGGCAAACACTAAAAGCTCAGCGCAACTTCCTCAACATGTAAATTGAACAATTTAAATAGTTTGGCTCTTTAAGCAAGTGGAGTGTGGCCTTTTGATTTCAATGGAGTTTTATGATTTACTTAGCTGGGATCTGGCTCTAAGAGTCCATGAAAGTAGTCTTTTCACAGCTGGGGAATCTGGCTTCATTAACTCTGCTTGGCTACTGCAGATCTACACCAGCTGGGGTGGGCCCATAAACAGTTTCAAATCCATATTCTTTCCTGCGAATCTGATCTGGAGACAAAAGTTCCAAACTGTCTGATTTCTTTGGTCTTTGATGCAGAGGGTTAATTGCAAGATGGACTTTTAATGGTTACAGAGTGGTAATTTCTACCGGACAGAACTGTGGAGGAATTCAGTGTTGCAGAGACTTCTCTTATCTCTTCATTAGAAGTTCTTGCTCAGGATGTTGCCTGATAAAATAGACAGTATGAAGAGGACAAAGACACCCAAACCCACGAATTCTAGCGAAGATGATCCCCTCGTTAGTCAGACAAGGCAAGCTAACTTGAATGTGGAGGTAAATACTAAAAGCTAATGGTGCAGATTTCCACTTCCAGAAATATAGACATGGACTCACAAGATCCCATATGACAGCTCAGTGTTAGGATTCCACTGCAAACACCACACAGACACCTGTGCCTGCTGTCCAAAACTGATTTGTGCACCAGATCCCAGCTGCATTTCCATCTTCTGTGTATGAGGGGGTAATAGCATTAATCAGCTAATTCTCTCTTTTGTCTTTGCCACAGTACTTCTGTCTGTGCTGTGTGTGGGTCAGTGGCATCAGAGATTTTGTTTCTTATTCCTGTTTCTGCCACTGACCTGCTGTGTGACATTGGGCTGGTCACTTCTCCTGCTAAGCCTCTGTTCCCCTCATCCCTTCTCTGCTCTGCTCTACTTTGAGTTTAAAATCTCTGGGCGTTTGGCTGTGTTTTACTATTGGGTGTGCTGTCTGTTTAGCAGGCATCAGTGTGGGACAGAGGATATGGTGGTAGAGCAGGAAGCTGGGGTCTAGTCCCGCTGCCCTCCTATGTCCTGGGTAGACACAGGCTTTGGCTGGGGGCTTCCAGCTGTTGTGCCTAAGTCTAAAGTGGCCTGCCATAGTGTATACACTATTCTGTGGGTATGAACTTTCACTTACTTTTCATTAAGAGTGAATGGATTGTAATTTGGTGTTTTGGGAAAATAATGTTAGCATCTGGTATTAGCAATCCATGCTAAATTTTTCAAATCTGTTCCAATCTGTTTGTTTTCAATCTAAGTTTCCAATCGTTTAAATTATTCAAGGAAAACTGGATTTTCAATTGAAAATTTTCCTGGAGTCTTTGCTATCCATTAAAACAACATATGTATTGGCAAAATCAAAACTTTTTTTTCAAAAAAATCAGGATTTTTTTCCAGTTTCATAGTTTTTAACAGCAATTGTTTGGTTTCTCGATGCCCAACCAAAAAAATATTTTGTTTCACACTGTCTTAAAATTATTTTTCTGCTAAGAAAAATGAGCTCTAAATTTTTTTAAACTGATTGTAAAAGTTTTAGAGTTTCAATTTAATTCATAGTTTATTACATTTCCTCCAGTATATTAAACCCCAAACATATTAACTGAAAAGCAAACTTACAGTGTTGGTCTTTGTGGAATGTTTCCCAGCCTGAAAGCATTTGACAGTCCATGCCAGGATTCTCAGTCATTGTCTGTCTCTATATCCTCATATAATGCCCCACCACTGTTGGTATCAGCATCTGTTTCCCTGCCCCGTCACCAATTTCCCTCAGAGACTGGGTCTCTGCATTTCCAGACAGACAGAGACCCACTCCACAGATGACCACTCCCTGCTCCTCTCTTGGGTCAGGCTTGTTTGAGAGGTGAAGGACTAAATAGGATGGGGGATTGAAAGCCCCTCCCAACTCTAGAGCTGATCCTGAGTTATGTGGGATTCAGATATGATCACAGTGCAGGATGTACCTGTCCTGGTATTAAATAGCTGAATCCACTCCCCAGAGATGTAAGCCCAGCTCTCATCTCACCTTGGGAAGAAACCACCCTGATAACCAACCCTAACCAACCCTAACTCCCCAGAGGAGGAAATGGCCCACTCTGAATCTCATATGATGGCAGCAACCCTGGAAGGACTCTTGGCCAGGAACAAGGCAGGGCTGAATGACAAGTGGTATCTCACGGAGACTGCAGAATAAAATATGTATTTGAAGCACAGACATGTGACCTACAATAGCTCAGAGCCCAGTGGCACCAGAGCCCCAGCTGATCTGGAATAGCCTGTTCCTTAAATAACGCCACATAAACAGCTCTTGGACAGCAGAGATGTTTTTCTCTGCATTTCATTAGCAGTTCTTGAGATGCAGCCACCACAGGAAGCCACAGCTCAGGTTGCCCTGGCTGTTTGATGTTGGTCACTAAGAAGCAGCCAGAGGCAAACACTAGGAGCTCCCAGCTATGTCCTAAACTGGTGTAAATTGACACAGTTCCATTGAGTTTTGAATAGTTAGGACTATTTACACCAAGTGGAGATGTCACCCTTTGATTTCCACAGAGCTGCTTTGATTTACGCTAGCTGGGGATGAGATGCCGATGGACTGTGTAGTTTTCAACAGCTGGGGAATTAGGCCTCATTAACTCCAATGGAGCTACTAGGGATTTACATCAGCTGGTGATCTGTCCCATTCATCAGTTTCAAATACATATTCTTTGCCTGTGACTCTGAAGAGGAGACAGAAATTCCTAACTATTCTGCATGTTCTTAACTCTTTGCCCCATGGAATTCAATTAAAGAATGGAACTTTCAATGGCTAAGGAGCATTTCTTTCCCACTGGGGAGAGAACTTTGGAGGAATTCAGTGTTGCTTTGATTTTCTGTATCTGATTTTCAATTTCTATTTGAATGAATGGATCCACTTCTTCTTTTTCTTTCTTTCTTTCTTTCTCAAAATTATATGGTTTCTCTCTGCAGACATCACTAAAATAAAAGATCTCATTAGGCTGACGATGCAATGCTATTGAATCTTAAAAATGTTTATTCACACTGATTGTAGGTATGACAGAGAACTGAACAAGATGAAGGGTCGAATCATCTGGTGTAAATCAATTGTAAGCTCCATTGGCGTTAAGAGGTCAAATCGCCCACCACCCCACACAACTTGCGTAAACTGCCATAAGGCAGTTAGGGTCAATGAGACCAGATCTCGATGCTGTAAATTGCATAGTGGTATGGAGCTATTCCAGCTGATGTGACTCAGTATCTGTACCAGATGATGCCTGTTTTATGTTTGTTCCAGTTTGAGATTCTTTGCTTAGAACCTCTCCCATTTTAATAACTAAAATATTCTAAAATCTTGAGATTATAGTCACAGACAGAAATCTGTGAGATGTGCTCCCGCTGTTAATTGGCTGCTAAAATATAGACGTAGGTGGGGCCCAAAGTAAAATGACAGTGATGGTGAGAGATCAGAGACCGGAAATGCCCAGTTTGAGACACCCAGCCAAGGAAGGAGCTTCTGTGGCAGGAGAGGCCACTTAGAGGCACTCCGAGAGAGTGGGGAGAATGAGTGCTGTTTGTAAAAAACTGGGCTACTCCCCGAATTGTCCCATCTGTCCACCAATGGTGAGAGCAATCCTGGAGCAGCAGCCTGCCCTCCCCTTATGTAGTTTTATTTGTACTGGTTCAGGTCTCTGCACATCAGGCAGATTGCTGCTCAGTCAAACCCAAGCAGTTTCCCTCTCTCGAGCTATGTTCAAGCTTTCTGTAGATTCTAGGAGGTGGGGTAACATAGAGGTCATTGGGTGGTACTTAATGACTGTGATAAACAGAAGGTCTGATTGTCTAATTGTCTGGTTAGGAACCTCTATGTAGAATGTGATTCACTGAGGGCAAATGAAACATTAAACAATTTTTATGAGAACATTCAGTAATGATACAAAGACTCCAAATTATATAAAAAGACAGCAGAATGTGCATTAAGCTGATCTTTGCATCGTCTCTTACATAGAATCACACCCTTTCTTGGGTTCGGGTGGTCAGAGAGAAAAAGGATGGTAAGGGTGTGAAAGATGTGAAGGATCAGTTTAGGGAACTTTTAGAGGACTTATTCCTTCACTCTCCACTTCCCTGCCTGCCTCTGCTGCTTAGCCAAAGGCCTAAGCCTAAGACAAGGCCTCAGACTATCCTATAGAGTGAAGGCCATACACAGGTGACTGTGATTTGATTCTTGCTTATCACACAGTAACTGGCTTGTGATAAAAATACACCTAAGTTCTTAAATTATATGCCTGTACAGACATCCTGAATATCTATATCCTACAGGAACTACTTGGCACTGTCAAGACATGCATTGGTTCCCTTCATCCTCCAGGGACTTCTTCTGTAATGTGGCAACCATTTAATCTCTTTCTTCCTCAGTTCCCCTTCTGTATAACAGGACAATGACATTTGTCTACTACACAAGGGTGTTGTGAGGACTAAGAGTTGTGAAGGCCCAGATTCTCTGTTATGGAAGACTATAGAAGTACAATAAAATTGAATGACTGAAACTTGGCCAACAATTCTATCTCATAGAAAGAGAGGTGGGTGCAAACTACAGGCTGCGGGCTAATCTGGCTTGTGGGATATTTGCTGGTCTTTGAGCTTCCAGCTGGGGAGGCTAGCCCCAGCTCCTCCCTGTGCTCCTCCTGTCCCCGCAATGAGGGCAAAAGGAGGGAGGGTTGGATGGGGAGGTTCTGAAGGGGGCAGTCAGGGGGCAAGAAGTGGGAGGGGTCGAGGGCCAAGTTTTGGTGAGGCACAGTTCCCTACCCAGCCTTCATACTGTTTCACAACCCCAAGTCACCCTGGCCAAAAGTTTGCCAATAATCAGGTACTTTTATGTGGTCTTCTCCTGAAATTAAAATAAATATATTTCAGATTGAAAGTTTGGAATAAAGCTGCCTAAGGGCTTAAACATGCTCTCCATTGAAAATTAATGGATTTGAGTATCCAGATACCAAGAAAGCTTGAAGTATTTAAAAGGACAATACACACAATTGGCCTGCAACAAAATCTGTTAGAAGTTCACTTTCCTCCTTCAGCACAGGAACCTTCCATTAACTCTTGATGCACTTTTCATCTCAGTGTTCCTCAGGGTGTAGTCATTGGGTTCAGCATTGAGTGACCATTGGTACAGCCCAGACTGCTACTGCCCATGGTGAATTTCTGCAGCCGGTCATAGATGAAGACACATAGTCCAAAATCCAAATTCACCACTGTGATCTGAGCTGTGCAGGTGGACAGGGCTTTGTGTTTCCCTTCCATGACATGTATCCTTTCTTGACAAGGATGATTGTGTAGGATATAAGCAATGCAATAAAGGCTCCTGTGGTGACCAGCTCATTGTTGGTGAACATCAGCAACTCCATTACGTACGTGTCTGTGCAGGCCAGTTTGATGACTTGGGGGACATCGCAGTAGAAACTATCCAGTGTGTTGGGTCCCCAGAAGGGCAACTGGATGATCAGTGCAAGCTGGACAATGGAATGGACAAAGCCACCCAGCCATGCCTCTGCCACCAGCGGCATACACATACTTCTGTTCATGATAGACAGGTAGTGCAATGGCTTATAGATGCCACACACCCATCAGCTGCCATCACGACTAGGAAGAAGACCACAGTGCCCCTGATGAAGTGGAAGAAGAACATTTGGGTCAGACACCCATTGAACGAAATGGTTTTGCGCTGGTACAGGAGGTTCTTTAGCATCTTGTGGTCAGTCACCGAGGAATCACTGAGGTCCAGGAAAGCCAAGTTGGCCATCAGGAGGTACATGGGAGTGTGGAGGTGATGGTCAGAGATCACGGTGATGATAATGGTGAGGTTCTCAAGCCATGTAGTCCCTTAGACTAGAAGGAAGACCAGAAAGAGAAAGTGCTGGACCTCAGTGCTCTAAGAGATGCCCACCAAAATAAATTCTGTCACAAGTGGTGAGGTTCTTCTGTTCCATTTAGAGTCCTTAAAATATAGCTGCAGGGACGACATAAATGAGAATGATGAACTCCTTGCAGTTCTTGCTGTTAAGTTACTGATAACCACTCACAACCTTGTCAAAGTTTTTGTTTTGTGTATTATTTTGCTTAGGAATTCCCTTTCTGATTGGGAAAGCACACAGAAATAGCAGTGTATTTGCACTGGAAAAGGGGAGATGGTTAAATAGGTACCTAGGACCCCCTAGTTATGGTGGCTCACATGCTAGGTTAGTGTATGAGCTACTGGGCGGTCGGGTTCCAGGCCCAATGTCTATCATAATGACAATTCATAGTGATTCTTAGTATTTGTGGTAGAAAGCTGGTTTGAATGGTTCTAACCAGCTAGTCATGAGGATACTCAGAATCAAATCCTTGCTCCAGACTATCTTTAATTATTTAAACAAAATAGCAGAGCTTCAAGAGTAGAGACTGAGTAAATCCCAGAGCCCAATATCCCATAACCCAGGGTGTGCTCCTCTCTTATGGAAGACCTAAATTCAAATCCTTTCCCTGCATTAGGCAAAAAGGGAAACCAAACCTTGTCATCCCACTCCACAGGTAAGTCTGCGAACCACTAAGTTACAGCTTATAACAGAGGCACCACTTCCCCGAAATGTTTAGAAATTTTTGATCCACCAACAACTTCTGAAAAATATGTTTACTTGTTTTTTGTATCTATTCTTAAATTACTGGTAACAACTGTCAATCTTCACTCAGTTTGGCACATTTGGTTTCTTGTTGTCTTTTTTTCCTTAGAATTCCCTTCTTTCCCCATTCACTGTGAAGTCAACTGCCCTGCAAACTCAGGAAGGAGGCATAATCCTGGGCACTTAAGAAGTTACACATTGCTGCATTCCTTTCACCTTTCTTTCTGGTTGGTACATAGACAGGGAACTCTACTCAAAGTAAAATCATCAGATGATCCTATATTCTATCTGTACGTAATTCAACAGTGCTAGGAGTTGTGTGTGTAGAGACGCTAGCAGGAATCTAGAAGCATTGTATAACCTGCACATGGAAGGGGGAGGATCTCACTATCAGAAATTATTGATGCATGTCTTCATCTGTGCATAGTGTGTTTCCTAGGCAGAGCCAACAAAACCATCTCAATAAAGAGTAGCACAGTGGAGGCATGAACACTGATAAATAATCCCCTATTTATGGATGATGAGGTGTGTTCTACACTACAAGCTATGCCACTGCAGTGTAATGCTTACTAACAGTCACAGAAGGGGATTTTCCATCACTGTAGTAAATCTACCCTTTGAGACTCGTAGATACATGAGAAGAATCTTCCATCAACCCACACGTGGCTAAGTGGGGGTTAGGTCGATTAACATCGCAAATGTATGACATTTCACAGCTCTGAATGAGGTAGCTAGGCTGACCTCCATTTTAGGTGTATACCAGGCCTAAGACTCTCCCAGAATGCATGTTTCATTATTTCAGAATGAACCAGAGGGGGAGGGTTAAGGTTGTTTGAGCTGTTTTGAACTGAGCATTCCATTCTTTAAATATTGGGTTTCTTTTAAGTTCACTTAATATTGAATTTTCCTTGAATCTCATGTCCCTTTATCCACCATGATTCCACTCTGTCAATGACTTTCTTCTCCCTTTCCTTAGACTAATGCTGGGCTTACAGAAGAGCAGATTGTTAAAGTTCTTTAGGTGCCTAGTAGGATTTTCAAAAGAGCTAGGTGTCTAATACAATGAAATTTGTTTTACGGACCTAGAGTGGATTCACAAAGGTATTTAGATGCATTTTAAAGGCTAAGGCCAAGTTTTTAAAATACTTAGGCATGAAAAATGCAGATAGGTGCTAGTGGAATTTTCAGAAACATCAAAGCAGGTTAGGCACAATCCTCTGAAAGCAATGGAAGTTAGCATGTATGAAGTTTAGACACTTTTGAAAATCCACTAGACCTGCCCTATCTGCATCTTTTGGTAGGTGCATAAATAACCTTTGAAAATCTGGCCCTTTTAAATATTTGAAAATCCAACTTTAGGTCTGATGGAAGGCACTGAAAGCCAGGGACTGATCTCAGACCTGACATGGTTAAATCAGGCCAAGGTTGGCACCTAATGCCCAGTTTTTCAAAGCAACCTAAGGGTGTCAGACATCCACTCCTTGGAAAATCCAGGGCAAACCCAGCAGTGCTGAGAACAAGCCGTGTAGATCATGAACTTTCAATGAGAATTAGGCTCCTAAGGGTAAATCTATACTGCAGCTTGGAGCAAGCTAGCGCATTGACATTATCAGTGTGGATGTTGCAGTGTGGGATCTCAAGCCCACCTGACTCTCTTGGATCTGAGCTGAGGGGGCTAATGTTAGGAGAAGGGACCTGGGCTTCTAAATCATGAAGATAGCTTGGAACAATGTACCATTATGCTGACATATATTGGGCTTACACGCTAAGATTTCCAGAGCTGTTTAGAGGAGTCAGGCACCCCATTTCCAGTAAAAGAAGTTGAACATTGAACTCCACCAGGGAGTATAAATCTTAATCAATAGGAGCCAGATTTGTAAAGGTATTTAGGTTTCAAATGATGCAGACCGGCACTTAGTGGGGTTTCAAAAGCACCTCTGCACCCAAACACTGAAACCTATGGGAGTTAGGCACCTAGGCACTTCTGAAGTTTCCACTAGGCTCCTAAGTGTATCTTTGGATGTCTAAACATGGCCCTAATTCCTAAAATGCACAGAACATCTCAGTAACTGATGATCCAGTAGTCAGTTAAAGTCCTGTTGTATTTGCACAATTGTCCCATGTCAAACAAATGCTGGCAAACAAACACAGCCAGGTGGATGCAACTGGGCTCCACTTCTCCTGCTGCAGAATACAGAGAGGGAAAGGATGTGACTCTCTATGCAGGCCAACATTACATGGAGAATTCTTATTATCAGCTTCTATCCCCTGACTCCACTGGTCTTGGTGAGTTTATAGTCTGCATCCGTTGCACAGACCTGGGAAGCAAACTCCCATTCCCATCCCCCCACAGGAACCATTCCTGCCCCAAAGCAGCAGATATTTCATTGCTTCAGTTAAAGTCTTCTACTTCGTGGGGAAGGTTGTCCCAATGGTTAGAGCACTAGGCTGGGACTTGGCAAACCAGCATTCAGTTCCTTGCTCCTCCATTGGCATCCTATATTTGACTGGCCTGATACTGAGTCACTCTGCCCCACGTCCCTGTCGGACATTGTCCCTCCAAACAGCAGCTGCCACTGGCCGGTGGAAGTTGTGCCTGACCCTCTGCCTACAGCAAGAGAGGTCATTTCCATTAGACACTCCACACCAGTGCACGGAAATTAGATTGACCAGAGCAGTGGGTGAGACATCAGGAATGTTGCTAAATGCCCAGCATGTGTGTTGTTCAACCTCTTTCATTCTGCGTGTTCTAATAGTGTAGGTCTGAAACCGGTGCAACTAGACTGGAGCTGTTGATCCACCTGTGAGCCTGTTGTCTAGCCAGCTTTCTATCACCGTGAGTCCCTCATCCAGCTCTATTTCTTAACTTCTGGTCAAAATTCTGGGAGACTGGCCATCCCAAAACGCTTTTGCTAAGTCAAGTTATAACATCTCTCTCTTTCCCAATCAACTCACAACCATAAAACACTGCGGTCAGCACTCGCTTCCTCTGCATCCGCATCGCCTCTACGAGAGGCCGCATACATAGGCAGAGATCGTATCTCGCTCTTCACTCAGTGATCTGAGATGCATCACCCCTGTGTTGAATCCGTCGCTCAACGTTGGAGAGATGTTATACATTGACTTTAGCAAGCTTTTGATAGGTCTCCACAGATTTCTCGCCAGCAAGTAAAGAATAGTATGGCTGGAATGATTGGACTACACTTAAGGTGAAATAGAAAGCTTGGCTAGATTCACAGGCTCAAACAGGGTGTGTCAACAGCTCCATGTCACGTTGCACAGCCGGTTTCAAGTGAGTGGCCCCATAAGGTTTGTCCTGGCGGCCGTTTGTTCAATATCTTCATTAATAATTGGTAGATGGCGGATGCGATGCACCTCTGCAAGTTGCAGATGACATAAACTTGGTGGAGGGTAGATACCCCTGGAGGGTAGGGATTAGGATAGAGAGGGAGCTAACAAATTTAGAGGCATGGGCAAGAAACTGATGAGGTTTCAACAAGGAGACAAGGCAGAGTTCATGACCTAGGATGGAGAGTCTTCACGTTTACAGACTAGGACCAAAGGGCTAGGAAGCGTTCTGCAGAAAAGGATCCTAGGAGTTAAGTAGAGAATGTCATGGTCAAGCTGGCTCTATGAGAAAGTTGTGCCTTTTCAAGCAATGCATTTGGGCTATATAATAGGGGCATTGCCAGCAGATCGAGAAATGTGATCATTCCCCTCTATCAATCATTGTGAGGCCTCATCTGGAGTTACTGTGTCCAGTTTTGGCCCCACACTACATAAGAAGAACGTGGTAAATATGGACAAGAGTCCGGGGAAGCAACAAACAATTATTAGGGGGCTGGAGCACATACTTACTTGAGAAGAGGCTGAGGGAACTGGCATTCTTTAGTCTGCAGAGAGAGAATGAGGCGGGATTTGATAGCTGCTTTCAACTACTGAAAGGGGGATCCAAAGAGGATGGAGCCTCAGCTGTTCTCAGTGGTACCTGATGACAGACAAGGATAATGGTCTCAATTTGAGTGGGGGTGTTAGGTTTTTCACTAGAGGCTGAAGCACTTGAGGTGGGTTACTAGGAAGTGGGTTGGAATCTCCATCTTAGAGGTTTTTAAGGTCCAGGCTTGAACAAAGCTGACTGGGGATATGATCTTAGCTGGTTTGTTCCTGGCTTTGAGCAGGGGGTTGGGACTGCGAGACCTCCTAGAGGTCCATTCAAAACCGTGATTATTTTAGAGCTATGATTCTATGATAGTTCTCTGGAAACATCTGCTCAATCTCAGCCGCAGTCAAAAATATCTAGCAGAATGTTACAAATCATAGAAAAGGATAGATACTAACCCAGTAATATCATAATTCCAACATATAAATTCCTTGTACGCTCAACTGAAGTACTGTAATATCGGAATATTGGCAAAAATATCATATATGGATATGGAATATACATATTCTCATATGTATAGTAGAATTGGAAAAAGTGCAGATCGCAATAAATGATTAAAAGGATTGAACAGCTTCCATATGGGGAGAAAGAGCATGGAAGGAAGTGATAGGAAGCGTCTATAAAATCATGAATGGCATTAGATAAAGAATGGAAGAGTGTTATTTATCTCTTCACATAAGCAAGAACTAGGTTAATGGTTAATTAATTACTTGGTTAATGAATGATTAATTAATAGGCAGCACGTTTAAAAAAACAAACAAACAAAAAAGAAGTAGTTCCCAACCCACAATGGGGGGCAAAAAACCCCCACAAGTCAAACCTGATTGGGGAAACTCATGCCAGGGGATGTTGTGAGTCTAAAATATAACTAGCATCAAGCCAAGACTTAGATAAGTTCATGCGAGACAGTTCCGATCACTGCGTCATTCGTCAAGACACCAGGTCATAATTCCCATGCGCCTGAGGTGTCCCTAAACCTCTGGTGCTATATGCTATGAATGGACACAAGGCATTGAAGCACTGTACTAATTGCAGTTCTCTTTGTTCTCCTTTGAAGCAATCTGCCACTGCGGGGAAAACAGGACACTGAGCGGAAATGGACCTTTGTCTGGACCTGGTAATAGACATTTCTTAATATGTTCTATGTTCCTCTCCTGGAACTCAGACACCTAATGTAGCTCATAAATTCTGCAGAAAAGAAAAGGGTTTGTCATCTTGTGCCCAATCGCCCCAGTGTTTTAAAACAGTCACAACCACATCAAACACCCCAGTTTAAAACCTCCCCGCTGCCTCATTCAGATCAACAACTTGATTCCAGGTCACCCACCACTAGGTGACTTGCCTAACCAACCTGTCTTTAGGGCTATATTGAGATGTGTTTCTTTCAGTCTCTTCTTCTGGAGCTATTCTATGCCTACATGAAAATAGTTAAAGTACTTTTACCTTAATATAAACACCAGAAGAAGAGACAGAATGACTGTATAGCCTAGGGGCTAGCACACATTCTGAAAGCTAAGCAGGGATTTTTTAGTATCTTAAATATTGGATTCAGAGCACTCAAAGAGTACATCTGAGCTCCTAAACCCCCTTTGTGATCTAACCCTTAGATCTTTGTAGGTGTTGGCATTAAACCACTGATTTTCTGATACAAATTAGCACAGCACTTACTAATCAGATTAAAATTGGTGAACTGAGCCTGATTTTTAAAAAATCATTAATGAGGGTCATCACCTAAAGGAGTATTTCTAGTGAGGGCTCTGCATACTGGATGCCGTTCAAACATTTTCATCAATGAACTGAAGTAGAGATATAGCTTCTGACCATACTTGCAGATGACAAAGACTGGGGAGGACTGTACAGGGATGATGAGGACAGGGTGGTAACACAGAGTTGATCTGGATTGCTTGAGTGGGGCTCATCAAACAAATGTGTTTTAAACACAGCCCAAAAGTAATATTGATTCAGTGAGGAATGAGGTGCTAAAGAGCTCTTTGGTCTAGAGAAAGAAAGCCAGGATAAACCACCAATGGCTGGAAGCTGAAGGCCAGACAAATCCATTAGACACAATTGTTTTTTCATTCACACTGGAAGAAGCTTACCAAGGGAAAGTGGTGAGTTCTTCCTCTCTTGAGAATGCGTTCAAATCCAGACGGATGCCTTCCTAGAGATGCTTATGGTGGATGGGAGCCCTTGAATCTCCACCAGAAATGGGTTGGGGATCCTTCCTTCTCTAGCACTCGATCCAGTCTTCCCTGCCGGCGCATTACTAGAGTCTCTCCAAACAAAAAACAGGTTCTATCCTCCCTTTCCAAGGACAGGAAAATCAAAAACAAAGAAAAGGAATAGGGGCTTGTCTTATGTTCACCTTCTTTCGTCCGCTTTTCTGTAGTTTTTTTAGTGCCCTGAATCAGGATTAGAGTTCCACTCTTAGATCTCCCCCACTTTTTTAACCCTCATTCC
>NC_133782.1:39208382-39209583 GCF_003597395.2 Chelonoidis abingdonii
TGCCATTCTGTCCTAATGCAAACTAGCAATTTATACATCCCACTTTGTCACACTTGAGTGCCCAGTCCCCTCTCTTCCGGACACCTGCGTTGCACATCAATTCCCTGCCTCTGCGGAAGTCGTGCACCCCAGCTCAATGGTTTCATTGCAATTCCATGCTCTTTTTGCCACAAAGCACTTAGCCCTGTCTGTGATGAAGTGGAAATTTTCTTAATATTTTTTATGAATTCAGTGTGTGCCTCAGTTTCCTCTGTGCATTGCACAAATATCTAGGTGGTAGGACAAGGACAAAGCAGTGCACAGAACAGCAGGCTGCAGACAAGTATTCAGGTCACACCCCGCATGTCTGCATCCCTGGATCAGCAACTATGACTTCAGAAGCCTGCTAGCAACACCCTAGTCACAGTCCCTGGTCTCCACCTGCCTCGGTGGCTACTCACAAGATGACCCCTACACACTCCCAGTCCTGACTTTTCCCCAAACTATGTTCCCTGAAGTATCCAGCCCTCTCCTGCAACATTCAGAGAAATAATAAAGTTTGTTTCCTCCTTTAAAGAGAAAAAAAAACACACTACAAGTTATTAACTTAGCTGGGGTACATACATGCCTTCCTGCAAACACAGCACTGAGATTAATACAGCTGCTACTCTGAAACCTGAGCCCTGAAACAGTTTGTTAATAAACTTGTTTTATTTTTACAATAAAGGGACATAGGTTAAGTGATGCCCAGTAAAACCTGTTAAAAGCAGAGATGATTCAAAACAAATAAAAGTGAAAACACACACATAAAAGCCTAAAACTTAATCTAGCAAGGTACAAGCTTTGTTTAAGAAGCTGTTTTCCTCATTTGGTTGTTTCTCTGGGTGTCCAACACACACACACACACCTCTTTCCCCCTCTATTGTTAGCTATCATCAAAATTACAAGGAGGGAAAATTTAACAAAATAATCTAAAATATCATTTGTGGGATAAAAATATGTAATGCGTATGAACATTTGTGTGTAGGGCTTAAGAGTGTGGGAGAGAGAGTTAGCTCTTTGGGATAGGTGTTCATTTGTTAGTGAGCGTGTGTGTGCAAAGTTTGTTTGGAGATGTTACGGAGAATGAGATGTGGGGTATTGTCATAAACATATAGCTAAGGGTTAATATTTCTTTTACCTGTAAAGGGTTAACAAAGGGAACCAAACACCTGACCAGAGG
>NC_133782.1:39209683-39216902 GCF_003597395.2 Chelonoidis abingdonii
CTTGGGCCTATAGATCTGTTGTGTTTCTCCATTATTATTCTTTTCTCTTATTCAGTCTCAGTTGCCCACTTACTTCCTTTTACTGATGCATAGCAGTGGGAGTTTTTAACCTTTACAGGTAAAATAAGTAAAGAACAGCTACTAAGAGGGATTTTATAGCTAACTGGCTGGTTGCGTTTTCATAAAAGAGAGCTGCCCCTCCCTTCAGTTATCACAAACATTATCTTGGCACGGCAGCACTAGTATAGCATCACTTGCATCATAAAGAACAGGAGTACTTGTGGCACTTTAGAGACTAACAAATTTATTTGAGCATAAGCTGTCGTGGGCTACAGCCCACTTCTTCAAATGCATGGAATGGGACATATATTGAGGCGATATATGTACACATACAGAAAGCATGAAAAGGTGGAAGTTGTCTTACCAACTTGCATCATAATTACTGTTTCAAGGTCACCCTTTCTAAGATCTCTAACATCAACATGCTAACTTGGATTCCTTTGATGTTTCGTGTGCCTTGGGAGGGTTCCGGGTAGGGTAGTTTTCCAGATTTGGAGTCAGTAGAGCTGGGCTTTGGAGAGATATCAGCTCTGGAATAAAATAGCCCTTTCCTCAAAAGTTTCTTTGTTTATTCTTGCACAGCGCTTCAGCTCAAACTTTGGAGGTGATACAGGTCAAAATGGTTTCAATTTGTCGAGTTTTACCCAAGTCAGTGCATGACCCCATTAACTCTTTGGTATATCCAAATTTAGAAGGACATTTAAGAACAGGAATGTTCACTTTTTACAGGGCGCGCACCCCAGTACAGAACTAAACATCCAGAGAGTTTCCATTCTCTCCAATTTTTATTGTTTTAAAGCTCTACTCTTGTAAGTGGCCTAAAATCCGAACGGTTACTCGGATTGTTTTAAACTTTGCTGCAGCAAAGGCAGGGAGGAATGGGGAGGGCGATAAGTAGTGATGGTTGGTAGTGGAGGGAAGAGAGCTTGGGGACTCAGATGAGGAAGGTGTAAGTGTTAGGGGGTGTAGGGAGATGAAAGAATGGGTAGGGGGATATGGGGTGAGTAGGAGGTGGACTGAGTGAAAAAAAGGGCAGGGGAACATGTCAGCCCCACATGCTCCCCTCTCATGTGTGCTCCCAGATCTAGGGGTTTCTTGCCCCTCTACGCAGGTCCTTGCCCCCTCCCTGCCCCACTCATATGAGCTGGGATTGGAGGGCCTTTTCACTCTCGGGTGTCTGAGCCCCTCTTGCTGCTCCCCACCTGTGCCAGCATCTGGGGGCCTGTGCCCATCTAAAGGGTGGACCACTCTTCATACATCCCCTTGTGTGAGCAAGGCTTAGGGAGGGGGTGCCATTTTGGGACCATCTGTAGCTCCCTCCCTGCCCCACATATGAGCCAACATCTTGGAAAGTCCAGCCCCTTTAGGTGGGGAGTTAAGAATGAGCAAGTTTCCTTGCTTTCAGAGGCTCTGAAGATCCAAGGAGGGGGGTGGGAGAACCCCTGGAGATGAGCAGAGAGCCTGAGCCAAGGAAGCTGAGGGGATTAGACTGCTTTGAGTGAAACTGACATGATGACACCTGCCTGAGTTTTCATATAGCCTGATCCACTTGCAAAGTTAACTCCATAAAATTGAGATCCAGGAACACACTCATCCTCAGTTGATGATGTAGCCCAAAAAGCTAGCTTAGCATTGTATTCAGCAGGAACAAAAGGAACCTACAGGCCTATATCCTGTGAACCTGTTAGCAGAAGGCTTTGACGTCTATGAGCTTTAGCTTAAGTATGTGGCCCCACAATGACTCTGAGATTTTGAAAACTGGGAACATTGTTATTATGGGGGATATTTGTATAAAATGACACTAGGTAACCACAGAAACATTGAACTGATATTGGACTTGGATGTTTTAGGATAGAATCCTTTGCAGATGATTAGCAATGAATTTACCTTGGCAACGAGTTGACCAATATGACTATAAATTAAAATAATTAAAATATGAACTGATAGGATTAGGACCCCCAAGATTATTAGGGTGATGAACTTATATATGGGCAAAGGAGTTGGGCGTATCTGTGAATATATATGGTAACTGTCGGGCCCTCTACTCGACCAGGCCCCAATGTAAGGGGCAGATCTGGACCATTGAACGCGTTTGGCAGACCAGAGACCAGAGAGATGACCGCTTGTCTCTTACCACCAAATCCCCAGGAAACAGTGTGATTCTATGTAAGGAATGATACAAAGTATCAGCTTAATCTTATATTACTGCTGTGATTTTATGTGACTGGGAGCATTTGTGTCTTTACTAATTGTACTAACAAAATTGCTTAAAGTTTTACTTTAACCTGGTATAAAAATGTCACTCCCAAAATCACAGATCCAAACCTACACTTGTCTGATGGTAAACATTTCTAGTACAGACCAGGTCTCTGTGTTCATTTTTAAGATTAAATTCTAAGTTCATCAGAGTCATTTCCCTGAGTGTGTGTCTACTGGGGAACAATATAGTGTGAATAGATGTGCTTTTGTCAGTGTACGTTATTTTGAATGTGCTCCTGGGAAATCAATATGCAATTGAGTTTTTACACCGATCTTCATCTCTTTGAGAATGTGTGTTTCTAACTGTGAATCCCTGTGTAAAGCTATGAATGTATAACATCATGTGTGAAACATACATGAACGTGTGCATTATCAGCACTCGTTAGGGTCTGTGAGTGGATTTCTGAGTCTTCATTTGTGTATGATTGCTTCTCAGTGACAATATTGTGTGTTTACCAGTGTAAAGTGTTGTGTGAGTGTGTGTGTTTTGTGAGTGTGCCTTGCTGTGTGTATGTTCTAAATTGCACATAACTGGTTATTTATCAGTAATATTACTATGTTTTATTAGTGTATGTTGACTTAGCAAAGTCCCTGTATTAAAGCCAAAAGTTGCTATCTTCCTGCAGCTCCTAGCCGCTAAGATAATAACTTTTTAGTGGGTTATTGAAAGGAAAGAAGTTGAAGAGTAGAACTAGTTGGGAAAGGGAGTTTCTCATCGTGTGAGGCTTTTCAAGAAATTTGAAATATTTTCCATATGGGAAAATTGAATTATTTTTCAAACAGATAAGCTGAAAGAAAAAAAAAAAAATAAAACAAAAACAGATTGGGTCAAAAGAAACATTTGCTTCCTTAATTTTTATAGTTTCATAGAATTTTAGGCCAGGAGGATGATGCAAGCACCTAGTCAGAACTTCTCTTTATCACCGACCACTGAATCCCACCCAGTTACCCTTGTGTTGAGCCCAATGACGTCAGTTAAACTAAAACATTTCAGTCCTAAGCAGACTGCACTTTGTGAGCCACAGGCCTAGACTGGGCAGACTGAAGTCTCACCTGTGCCCTAGGCCATGGCAAGGACAGGGAACTGATCAGCTGGAGCACATCCATGTGATCCTAGCAGGCGACCTGCGCCCCATGCTCCAGGGCAAAGTTTCATTTTGATTTTGACCCTTTATTTTTCACTTTTCTTTAGAATGAATTAACTGAAATTTCCAGATGAATTTTTTTTTTCAAATTGAAAAATGTCAAAACTGGACATTTTAACAAATTTGAACCTTCTAAAAGAAATCAAATTAGAATATTCATCAAACAACCAACCCTTTGCTGTGAACAGGGTTTCAATGAATCATCATTTTCTGATGAACAAAAACATATTGTGAGAAAATTTCCAACTCAAGTTCATAATCAGCCCACTGACTAGAATTTCTTCCTCCTCTCTTAGGCCCCAACCCTAAAACATGTCTCTCCCTCTCACCGGCAGACTTCATTTCATGAATGCCCTTTGATGGGGCTCTCAACTTTTTCTCAGATCCCTGACCATGTCAATAGAGAGATGCCTTGTGGACCCATCTCCTATCCATTGTGATCTCATCAACTTCCTCTCCTCCCAGACACAAATTGAAGGGTTAAAATCCAGGTGCATTTTATATAACAACCTGGTATAATGGATTGTGCCAGCTCTTTTCCAGACCCAAAGTCCAGAGTTTGGTCAAGAGACCAGAGGCCTAGCAAATAGTGATTAGTTAAGAGAAAGCTGGGGTAAACAAATAATCTTGTTTTGCTAAATAGGCCTGGTTAGCAAATTGCCAGGTGTTGGAGCTAAGAACTAAATAATTGTGTCTTATTCAGAGTTGCAAATTGAACAAAGGATTCCTGTTCCTATTGTGTCAGTCTCTTCTGTAGGGAACATTCTTCCCATAGATCAACCTTGAGTTTATGAAAAGTTGGCACATGTCAGTATAAGATATGGCATCCTTCCACCGCCCTTCCCAGGATAAAGGCCTGCCTTCAGACGTTACACAGAAACAATATTTATTGCCATGTACTTTCACTGTTTCTTTGCTTTAACCCCTAGGAATGTACCTGGTGGACAATCAAAGGAGTTGCTCCATACTATAGACCCCAAATCAGAATTCAACATATATATTTTATACTAATAACATTTTATCAAAGTATTAATTAAATGTTAACTTGCTAACCTGAGACCACGGGCAGAGACATTATGTAACCTTTTAACCATTGGCTAATGTGCTATCTTGTTTTGCTGTAAAAACCTATCCGGGGTGTTGAACTGCCTACCCCTGTCACTTTCCTCCACCCATGGAAAATCTATATATTCTATTGTAATCAATTGATTAACAGTGTCTCTGAGCCTAATAAGCAGGTAACATTCCGCCAGCGCTGTGTGTAATAAACTCCTATGTTTGGCCTCTACACGGTGTGGATTTATGTCCTCACAAATACAGACCGACTACTTTCTTTGCCCATTCAAGTTCACACAACAGCTCAACATTAACCTACTGCCTCATCTTCAGTTCAGATTCACAGGCAAAGGAAATGGATTTTGAAACTGTTTAACGAAGGTGAGATCCCCAGCAGGCCAATATCAGCCAAAGCTAGATTTGTGTCAATGGGCAAGAACCACAGCTGGTGTAAATCAGCAGCAGCTCCCATGGAGTTAATGAGGCCAGATTCCCCAGCTGGTGAAAACTGACATAGCTGCCTGGGCATCTTAGGCCCAGATCCCCAGCTAATGGAAATCAAACTAGCTCCACTGGAATCAAATGGCCAAATCTTCACTTGCCATAAACAGCCCTAACTACTCAGAACTCAATGGAACTGTATCAGTTTACTCCAGTTTAGGACATAATGTTTGCCTCTGGCTGCTTCTTAGAGGCCAACATCAAACACCCAGGGCAGCCTGAGCTGTGGGTTCCTGTGGGGTTGCATCCCAAAAGCTGCTGATGCAAAGCAGGAGAAAAACCTCTCTGCTCTTGCAGTGCTGATTACGTGGAGTTAATGAAGGAATAGGCTCCTCCAGGCCATCTGGGCCTCTGGTGCCACTGGGCTCTGACCTATTGTAAGTCACATGTCTGTGCTATAGCTATATAGTTTATTCTGTGATCTCCTTCAGACACCCTTTGGGCGTCAGCCCTGCACTCTTTTTAGCCTAGAATCCTTTCAGGGTGCTGCCACCACCTGAGATCCAGGGCATATTGTGTTCCCTCTCTAGGGGGTTACGTTCAGCATGGGCAGCCTGTCATGGTGGTTTGCTCCTAAGGTGAGATCAGGGCTGGGCTCAGAGCCCCAGAGATAGGAGTCAGCTATTTAGTCAGAGAACAAGCTCATCCTAGGTTGTGTCCGTGTTTGAAGCCTGCAGAAGCTGGAATCAGCTTCACAACTGGGTGCAGCTTCCTGCCCCCATCCTATTTAGTCCTTCACCTCTCAGCCAAGCCAGTCCAAGGAGGGAAGCAGGGAGTGTCTATCTGTGGAATGGATCCTTGTCTTCTAGGAACTGCTGAAAGACCCAGCAACTCAGGAAATATGGTGAAGTGGCAGGGAAACAGCTGCTGGATAATACAGAGATGGGGTGTTATTGGTAGATACTGAGATAGACAATGACTGAAGAATCCTGGTGGTGAAGTGTCCAGTTCAGCACAGGCTGGGAAACATTCCACAAAGACCAGTGCTGTAAGTTTATTATTTCAGTTAAACATGTTCAAGTGTTAATATACTGGGCAAATTTCATCATAGATCTATGGGTTACAACTGGAACTCTTTAAGAATCTTAATATAATTTAATCAAACCTTTAGATCTGCTCAGAGGTTGTTTGTTCTTTTCACAGAAGAAAACATTTGACTTTTCATAGAAATTTTCATAGAAATGTTTGTGTGTGTTCATAGAGAATCAGACAATGTCAGGTAAACTGCTGGAAAGTGAAACATTTTCACCTAAATTAAGTAAAAAAAAAAAAAGAGTTTTGCAATACATAGGTTGTGCTTCAGGAACAACAGAATTCCTCAGAATATTTCTTTAGTTGAAAACTCAGGTTTCCTTTGAAATAATTTAAATAGAAAACGTCTGAATACCCCAGATTGGACACTTAGATGTAAGCCAAGATGGGAGCATTGATATTGTCCCATAATAATAAAAACTGCACCCAGTCACTCTATTGCAACTTTATTTCCG
Source organism: Chelonoidis abingdonii (assembly GCF_003597395.2). Classification (NCBI taxonomy): domain Eukaryota; kingdom Metazoa; phylum Chordata; order Testudines; family Testudinidae; genus Chelonoidis; species Chelonoidis abingdonii. Next base: position 39,216,192 of record NC_133782.1, read on the forward strand.
TTTCAAAGGGATACTTGTTGATTCATAAAAATTAGTAAGTAGCAAAGTTGGTAACCCACAAATGAGCCCATAGATGTTAAACATACTAGTGCCTTAGATGGAGAACAGAGAATTGAAGCCCCCCACCAAAGCCTGTATCCATGCCAAGGACATAAAGGAGGTGAATGGGATTAGAACCAAAATATTCTGCTCTAGCACCGTATCCTCTGTCCCACATTGCTGCCGGCTAAACACAAATGTTGTAAATGGGATCACTGAACATACACCTAATAAGGCAAAGCTCATCCCTCACAGAACCAACAGTCCTAGTAGAGAAGGCAGATAAAGGGATGAAGGGGAAATAGAGGCACGGGGAGAGGAAGTGACTGGCCCAAGATCACTCAGCAGATCAGTGGCAGAAACAAGAATAGAATCCAAGTCTCCTGATGGTCAGTGATCTGCACAGCCATAAATTGACAGAGGTAGACAATGCAGCAGCGAGTAGCTGAGCAATGCTACTAGCCAATTAGTACACAGAGATGGAAATGGGATCCTGTGTCACAAATCTATACGTAAGCAGGCAGAAAGTTGGCTATGTGGTGTTGCAATAGAATCATTACAGATGAGATATCATGCAGGATACTGAGTTACTGTATGTCATATTTTCCTGGAAAGTGGATATCAGACAGTGTTGACATTTTAGCATTTTAGTTTTATGCCCAAGTCCAGAGC
>NC_133782.1:39217002-39218019 GCF_003597395.2 Chelonoidis abingdonii
TGAAGTTATATGACTTGCCTTATATTTGATATATTTGTTAAGAAAATGGGTCCTATTCCCAGTGTAGCTCCACTGAAGGGAATAGACCAGAATACCAGTAGTGTAAAGAGATGCAACTCTACTGAAATCAACTGAGACCAAATCCTCAGTTGGTGTAAATCATTATAGCTCTATTGAAGTCAGTGCTTATCATGGCTCTAATGAATTAAACAGATCATCCTTACAGCAGCTGAAGACCTCACCCTATAGTTGCAATGTTTATTAAATATAGAGGTGGTGATTTTTAAAGTGACCAAAGAGATTTACACACGCAACTCTCATTAAAAGTCATTGGAATTTTAGTCTCTAACTCCTATACAGTTTCTATAAAAACTCCTAGCTGAAGAACCAGATTTTTAAAGATATTTAGGCCCCTAATGGATTATCAGAAGCATGTAGGTTCTTGACTTCTATTGCAATCAATGCATTTTAGATACTTAGGTGCTTTTGTACTTTGCTCTGGGTGCTTAAATATCTCTGAAAATCTGGCCTTAAGCATCCAGTGAAAATGAAATCTCTCTTGAATGCTGAAATTTGAATATCACAATGGGCTACAGACCAAGTATTAGTCACTAAAGTTATTCATGTGTCTTTAGCACTTTGTTTGTTTGTTTGATAATAATCAAATACAGGTCACAGGACCCAATTTGATGCTAATATTTGTTGCTTCATTTATTTAGAGCCCACATTCCAAGGATAAAAGTTAGACACAGCTTGATACCCTGTTGTACAGTTCTGCACTGATCTGAATTATGGGTCCCTTACTCCTGCTGGTTAGTAGTTAGTCATCACCCTGAAGTTACGAAGGCTCATCAGTGTGAGTAAGGGTTTCTCAACCATCATTAAGAAAATGCATACACAGAAGGGAGAAAATTAAAGTGTGCAAGTCAATTCATAATATTTGAGTGCTCTCCATTACTCTAACATTTTTCCCCACGGAATTTCCAAAGAGGGAGTGTGGGCATAGACAGACAGATG
>NC_133782.1:39218119-39236481 GCF_003597395.2 Chelonoidis abingdonii
TCAGCCAGGCTGAGCTCCTTGCTTTGCAGAGGTGGGTCGGTGAGCCACCTGGACGAATAAATGGCCGAGTCCACCACGTGGAGCTTTGGCCCTTGTAAATGTCATGCCCCAGTCCTGACATGGCTAAAGTACTGCTCGCGTGGATTAAGTGCATCACCTGGCACTTCCCACTGATGGCAGGAACCTTTGGACGCCCGTTAGAAAATAAAGTCCTGCCCCCAGCTTGGGCTTCGGGTTCTGTTGCTTGGTTATAATTTTGACTATATCGGTTTTCGCTTGGTTCACACTTCACACGCGCGATGGAACCCCTGCGCGTGAGCTGCGCTAATCATTACAGTGTAAGGTCTAGAAGAGATTAATATCCTTTCTCTCCGTTGGGATTTTTTACTCTGCATTTACACTCAGTGGAGAGGCGCAACTCTATCTGATCTTGGAACAATAGGAAGTATCCATTGACTATCGAATGGGCTTTGGAGGTCAAGCCACAAGAGTCAGGAGATCAGGGGGGGGGGGGCCAGTTTACTTGGGGGGTGTTGTTCTCTTGGGATTTTTCTGAGGGCGGGGGGGGGGCCCGAAAGTGGGTGTGGGGGGAAACTTCCCTCTTTTTTCTGATATGCATAACTGCTGACCCGCCTTGTGTAACACGGCCATGTGTACTCTTCTCGGTCAATCAGTTTCTAAGGCAGATCGTTTGCAAAACATCAGCCTTGATTTAAGGTTAATGATCATTAGTATGAGAGGAATCTACCATTTATTCCTGGTTAAGTTGTTCCAATAGTTAATATGACAGGTCAGCAATTAAAAGTAATGCCTTATTCCTTCTGCATTTGCCTAACTTGTAACTTTCCAGCTTGACAAACAATGTTTGAGTACCGTTCTCTGCTAAGACGGAGTAAACTCATATTAAATATTGTTACCCATGTGGGTTCTATAGATTGCAATCAAGTCCACCCTTACTTTACTCTTTATGTTAAACTAAATATGATCTTAAGCTCACTTGGAGTATTTCTACCACTTGGACATGTTGATGGGGTACAGGTAGTGTGTTGCAGATGGCAGTTTTATTGATAGTTTGCCATGTGCTGCCAGGAGGAATCTTTTATTGTGGTTTTGTGATTAAGGAACTGATGAAGGAAGCAATTTAAAGTAAATGGCCTGTGTGTTGATAGTGGATAGTAACTAGCTTTGGGGCAATGAGTGGAGGAGTAGCAGAGATCTATGTAAGGACAGATTCATGAGGAGAGTATATGGGTGTGTTAGAGCTTTGGCTCTGATGATGAGGACCAGGATGGTGTTTTACCAGCGCTTGGTTACCAGATGGGCTTTACCAAAAAGGGGACCATCTGTCACCCTTGACCCATTCCGGAAACCTCATTCTAGTGGTATATCAGTTATCTGGACTGCTGGGAAAGTAAAGGCCTGGGTCTACCAGCCACAGCTGAGTGCCAAAAGCAGGATCTCTTAATATCTATGAGCCCACACCACTCTTCCTGCCTTGAGGCCGAAGCTCCCCTCCCAAAACTCAAGCCTTTCAGCGTAAAGCTGAAATTGCGCATCGTCTAAATGCAACATAATGTTGCGAGAGACCTGTACACTCTTTCTATTATTCATCATATTGGATTTGTATGTCTTACCAACTTGTCTGAACTTATACAACAAGAGTCTGAGGTGCCTCCTCTGGAGGATATTAAAACAAAAGGCAAACACATCAGAACCATGCATATCCGTCAAGGTGTTGCCACAAATGTATTCCACATCACTGTATATGAGGACGAACTCCTTTGAATTCGTTTGATCACATGCTGAGCCCGCTCGCCTCTCAACCATGCTGGGGAACCACTCTTAGCAACAATGCACTCGGTGGCTCATGACCAGAATTCAGCACCGAATTTGGTTCTATTGATAGGATCCTTAAGATCGCTGGCTTAGCATGCGACTGATGAATCAACGGCGATCGCTTGCTACCACTGCCCTCAGTCGGAACCACTTAAAAGATACACACTCTCATCAGCAGGAGACTAGAGAGCGAAACTTGCTTGTCGCTATGCTGGATCTAAGTTTGCGCACAGAGATTCGAGAGTATTTTGTCTAGCAGTACGATGGGGAGAAGCACCATTAAGACAATACAAAACAAAACAAAATCCTCTCGTGCTGATTGTTCAGTGTGGTGTCTCAACAGCCTGCTTAGCGAATTTGCCTAATAATGCAATTTAAGAAGGCATTCGATAGTACACTGGTGACTTTAACCTGGGACAATCCAACTCTTAGCAATAGTATTTCAACAAGGATATAGCGGGTAAGTTTCATAAATGCTAAGATTTCTTGCTATCATCTCTTCTTAATCCTTCGTATAAGCCTCTTCAATAGCACAGATTCTATGGATCAAGCACTCCCACACGCAGTCCTTAAGAACAGGGTCTGAAATTATACCTTATTTAGTGCTAGCATCAAACACCTTTTTCTCCATATTCTTTTAAATATTAACCAGGCATAGTACTGAAGTCAACTGAAGAACTCACCAGAGTAAGCACCAATTCCTGAAGCGCAAATGCTTGAAGATAAGAGGAAGACAAGGCTTAAATTTGGCAAACACTAGGTTTCCTCTCACTTCCAACTCCACAAAGAATTTAGAACTAGATATCATAAGAATGCAGTTCTCAGTACTCCATCCTGTCTGACAAAACGGCCAATGGCCAAGCTGCACCCCACAAGGGAAATGACAGAACAGGTAATATCAAGTGATCCATCCCCTGTCACTATTCCAGTTTCTGGAAACAGAGGTTCGGGGAACAGTCATTCCTAACCATTACCTGGCTATAGCTGTTGAATAGGATCTATGCTCCACATTAACTTATCTTAGTTTTTGTCCGGTATAGTCTTGGACTCTTCAGCCAGGGGGCTCCTTGCTGCAGAGGTGGGTGGTAGCACCTGGGACGAACTAAAGGGCCCGAGGCTCCAGCCACCGTGGAGCTTTGGGCCCTTTAAATGTCAGCCCCAGCCTGACAGCTAAAGCTGCGGGTGGGATTTAAAGGGCTCCTCCTGGCTTCCCACTGTGGCAGGAACCCCTTTGGAGCCCTTTAAATCCTGCCCACAGCTTGGGCTTCGGGTTCTGTTGCTTGGGGTTATAATTTTGACTATATGCGGTTTTCGCTTTACACTATAACCGCGGAATGGAACCCCTGCCTGAGCTGCAACAGACCTGTAGTTAGAAGAGATAATTCTCTCTCTCTCTGGATTTACTCTGCATTTACACCAGTGGAAGAGCCAACCTGATCTGATGCTCTTTGGAAACAATAGGAAGTATCCCATTGACTTCAATGGGCTTTGGGTCAAGCCACAAGATCAGAATCAGGCCCATTATGTCTTAGATTCTGAGGCCCGAAGGGACCTTTCTGATAATCATTAACTCTGACCCCCTGTGTAACACAGGCCAGTGAACTTCATCAAAATAATTTCTAAGGCAGATCTTTTACAAAAACATCCAGCCTTGATTTAAAATGATCAGTAGTAGAGAATCTACCATGACCCTGGTTAAGTTGTTCCAATAGTTAATTACAGTCAGCAATTAAAAATGTAATGCCTTATTTCCTTTCTGAATTTGCCTAACTTTAACTTCCAGCCATTGAAACATGTTATACCTTTCTCTGCTAGACTGGAGAACTCATTATTAAATATTTGTTACACATGTGGGTTCTTATAGACTGCAATCAAGTCACCCCTTACTTTACTCTTTATGTTAAACTAAATAGATTAAGCTCACTGAGTCTACCACTTGGACATGTTGATGGGATACAGGAGTGTGTTGCAGATGGCAGTGTATTGATAGTATGCCATTGCTGCCAGGAGGAATCTTTTGGTGGTGATGAAGAGACTGAAGAAGAAGAATTGAAGGAAATGGCTTTGCTTTTTGATAGGAAGCTCAACATGGCTTTGGGGCAATGATGGAGGAGTAGCAGAGATCTATGAAGGACAGATTCATGAGGAAGAGTACAAGGGGGTGTGGAGGCTTTGGCTCTGATGATGAGGACCAGGATGGTGTTTACCAGCATGGTTACCAGCATGGTTACCAAAAAGGGGACCATCTGTCACCCTTGACCATTTCCAAACCCCATCAGGATCAATTATCTGACTGCTGTGTCGTTTCCCTCTCTCACTGGTGCTATGGCTGTTAAATCCTTGAGAAAAAAGATGAGATAAGGAGAATCAAATGAAGACGATGAAATGAAGGGCTTGATGAAAAGAGGGAGGATGGATAAGGGGAAAAGACCCCTGATCTGAGAGTTAGCAGATCAATGCTTATTTTCCAGACACCCAGTGAGGCCTTGGCCCAGTCACTTGGGCTGCGACTTCCAAAGCAGCCAAAGAGAATTGGGCAGTCATCTCCCATTTAATTTCCATAGAATTTGATCACCCCAGGCCAGATTTTTAAAGGTATTTCTGTCCCTAGTGCAATTATCAAAAGCACCTAAGCGCCAGAATCACCTAGATGCTTTCGAAAATCCCAGCAGCCTCCTAGATTCATCGATTCCAAGTCAAGAAAGCACAATTCTGAAACAATACTGTTAATCCTGAATTTCTAACTACCCTAAATTGATCTTAAATATTAATAAAAATCTGAGGCCTATGCCTTAAGCTCTTGTGAAAACTCTCAGTTTTGATATTTCTGCCTCTCAGCTGCCATTCCTGAAAATGAAGACAATATTATTTCCTGAGCTCAGAGGGTGTCGAGAAGAGAAATTCATTAATATATTGCAAATGCTTAAATGACACCATGTCGAGGGATAGAAATGTATTTTGTCAGTAACTTTTAAAATAATTCACTCAACTCCCATTGACTTTTTATAATATTTGGATCCTTAATTCACTAAAGTAATATTGAAAATCTCATCCGAGATAGATTGATTTTGATGCCAAAGCTGCCTTTGATTTCAAAGTAAACAGATTAGGCCCTTATAATCCAAGTTAAACAAAGTCCTAATACAATTGGAGCTGTTCTTTTGAAAGGCATCTTTTCTAGTCTGGCAGCCAATTTAACCAAATTTTCGTGGTGGTTGTAATACAAAGCCCCATCATCAACTAAATCGGACAATACAGAATCTATCCATCCACGTGTGATCCGCTGACCAATGGAAGTGGCAGAATTGGGATTTTAGCTTCAATATTTCATACTCCATCAGTCGGAGAATATCATAAAGAATATTTATTGGACTGGGGAAGCAAACATGGTACCCTCTTTGCAAGGAGCACAGAAGTGGTGATTAAAACCAACTTTGATACTGGAAAGATACTGAACACATTATTAATCAATATTATGTTCCAGTGTTATCAGTTTTTGAATGATACCTCACAAAGACAGCTATTATTGCAGTAGTGGCTGTGAATACAGGGGTGCCTAGGGTTCAGTGGTGCACATCTGGTTGAAAGACGTACTCAAAGAGGCATGTTAAATTGGAGGATGTCTAGTGGGGTCCCACAGGGTCCAATTTATTATACCGACTCAATTTCTGTTTACCTGCACCACGTCTTTGCTAATTCTCATAGCTTAATCGGACACAAGTCTCTTCGTCTCAATGGGCATGCCCCTTCGGTGGCGAAGAGTGCCAACTAGAACCCTGTGTCTTTACCCTTTTCCGTGACTTTTAACATCTGAGAGAGACTACAATCATATCTGAACAGGTGAACTGTCAGGCTGGAGGGAGGTTATAGTGGAGTTCCTCAGGGATCAGTCATGGGGCTAATCTTATTTACAACATTCATTATGACCTTGGCACAAAAAGTGGAAGTGTGCTAATAAAATTTATGGATGACACAAAGTTGGGAGATATTGCCCATACAGAGGAGGACTGGAATATCGTACAAAAAGATTGGATGACCTTGAAAATCAGAGTAATAGAAATGAGGATGAAAGAACAAGAAGAAATTTTCCTATAAACTGAAGACATATCAGTTGGAAACAACAGAGTATGGGAAAGACCTAGATTTATTGATTGATCAAAGGATGACTATGACTCATGGATATGATTCAATCATGACTATAATATATATATTTGTCAATGCGTGGATGCATCCATTTATGTAATTTTAGAATTCCGTATATTTAAAGTGGTACAATCCCTTCGGGAGACATTTTTAAAGGTATTTACCAACCGTGTGAAGTTTTCAAAAACACCTAGACACCTAATATCCACTGAAAACAATGAGACTAAGGCATGTAATTGCTTGTGAAAATCTTACTAGGCAACAACATACTTTAGAGATATGACTGTTAGTGCAGATGTAGCAGTATTAGATAGAAATATATTTATAGTAATGTAGTATATTCCAATGAATTAATTATTACAATATTAGATTTATTCAGGGAATGTTTTTGGGTTTGACCACAAGTTAACTTGGCCTATTGTTACAGAATGGTTTGGTAGGAGTTTGTAGTGAACTGGTTTGGACCGGCCAGGCCGGCCTGCAGCCACTAGACTGGATGAACAAGTGAAGAGAAAAGGAGGACCTGAAAGTATTAAATGTGGGAATACAAAGCAGTAGTGTTTCCTGCCAGATCCTGCTTGTGGATGTATATGCCCCCTGAGAAAGAGATGATGATAAAAAATGGCTATCAGAATTGCTTTAGATGAACAGTGTCACCTATGGACCTAGACCTTGTGGGTGCCCAGTATCTCCCCGTGCTGGAGCAGCGCCTGCTATGAAACCTCAGGGACAAGTTTAGAGGGTCTGGGACTGTCCGTAGCAGAAGGGACGTAAGCGTCACTTTTCACTTATTATTTAACTCAGAGTGTGCATTAATATCTGGGGGAAGGGGAAACAGCTGTGCATATCTCTCTATCAGTGTTATAGAGGGTGAACAATTTATGAGTTTACGCTGCAAAAGCTTTATACAGGGAAAAACAGATTTATTTGGGACTTGGACCCCATTGGGAGCTGGGCATCTGAATGTTAAAGACAGGAACACTTCTGTAAGCCGCTTTCAGTTAAGTCTGCAGCTTTGGGGCACGTGGTTCAAACCCTGGATCTGTGTTGGAGCAGACGAGTGTGTCTGGCTCAACAAGACAAGGTGCTGGAGTCCCAAGCTGGCAGGAAAGCAGGGATAGAAGTATTCTTGACACATCATTTGGCAGTTCCCAAGGGGGTTTCTGTGATCCAACCCCTCACAACTATTTCACTAGGAAAGTGGTGAAGCACTGGAATGGGTTACGTAGGGAGGTGGTGGAATCTCCTTCCTTACATGTTTTTAAGCCCTGACTGGGATGATTTAGTTGGTGTTGGTCCTGTTTTGAGCAGGGGGTTGGACCAGATGACCTCCTGAGGTCTCTTCCCTCCCTAATCTTCTATGATTCTATGATCAGTAAGCTCTACTCAGGGAGAATAAGACTTGCAGAACAGGGAACATGTATGGTTTCATTAGGTGTGTTCATTTGAGAAAAGTACCCAGGGTCTTTATGGAAAGATGAAAAACATATTCAGTGCATGAGATCCCTATATTTCAGTCTTGAGGATTATTGTAATCCCAAAACAAAATACTGGAAAACGTCTTGCCGACAGGGGGTTGTTTTCCCACTTGAAGTTCTGAACCTAATGAGGCAACTAGGGGAGGAAGTCCCAGAGGTACTGGAACCAAGCAGAAATACTCATCTGTGAAGCCAGTGCTCATTGTTCAGAGGCGGCAGTGTCAATTGGGATGTACTCGTGTTCTCTCCTTACGCTAGCCCAGCCCTGCTCAGATAGTGGGTTCACCGAGCCTCGACAGTACTACCTGTAAAGACCACAGACGCAGTTCGGTGGCGAAGGCGCTCGGCCAGGTTTATTGTCAATGAAGCACGTTCCTAGTGCCCTGGATCTGTCGTTACAGGTACACTAAGACATCTGTGCCGGCAGCAATGGTACCAGTTCAGTCAGCAGCAGGACTCCTATGATTTCTCTTGTATACATTGATACAAACAACTTCCATATTACCCTTCTGAAGTAGTTGGTTACCAACCCTACACCTTGTACCTGTTTGTTTGAACAAAACATCTCCATTTCTTATTCTGTCATCCCATCCTTATTTTACTTGGGATCGGTGTGTTTTAAGGATCGTGTTTGTGCTGTTATTTGAGAACTTTATATTGGGGTGAACCTGTGCTAGCCTTCTGGCATATGTTTACAAGGATACCCAGTATCTAGTACTTCTGGTGAGTGCCTGTGTTTTAGCAATGCTAGCCATACTGTTACTGATTTCATATACCAGACAGTAAAGTTTTATAAGCAAGCATCTGATTTATGACAGGGCTTGATTTTTGCTCCTAGGATGGCCTGGCTTTGCTGACTGTGGTTGAGGCCTCAGGTCTTGTGCCAGATCCTGTGCTCTCTACTACTGTCGGTGAGAAGGCTAGAGGTAAATGTGACTTTTCAGGCTAGTGATTGAGCTCTAACCGATCCTAGTCCTGGCCCTTGAGTTTGGAGGGAAATTCTGACCACCCAACTCCCTCAGCCATGTTTAAAGCAGATTAACTCCCAGAAAGCTTGGGTTGTGTGACAGTCAGATGTGCCGATCTGTTGTGACAAACGTGTACGAGGTTGCTATTAAGGTTTTTGCACTGGAGTGCAATTTGAATTGTTTGCTTCCAGGTATGTGTTGCAGATGGCAGTGAAAGCTTTATGCAGACTTCAGTTGTGACAGCATTATAGGCAATGAAAAGTTGGCAAGGAATGCAGGGGACTTTCCCCCTCAACTTCTAACTCCGATGCTTTATGATTTTGATGGGTCAGGTGTGTCCTGACACAGCATGAAATGTCATTAATCCTTTGTTTTGTTTATGTTTATTCTTATTAGAGCTTATTTAGGTGCCTAATTATCTGGCTTTAAGCATTTTTGAAAATTCCATTAGGCACCTATCTGTAAGTTTAGATATCTAGGTACTTTTTAAAATTTAGCATTTAGGCTCCCAACTGAGTTCATTGGAATACGGGGATTCAGTCCTTTCAAAATCCCAGCCTGACTACACGAGGATTCTGACTGAAGTCAGTTTAGTCAGAGTCAGGTTAGTGTAAGAGTGCCCGTTGTAAGCCAGATCTGAAAGAATGTTATGACCCCTCCTAATCTAATGTACACTGGGATTTTCAAAGAGGACTAAGGGATTTAGATACCCAAATCCCACTGATTCTCATTAGAAAAGAATAATCGCACATGTAGCTTTTAACTTGTAACAAGTGGTTATGATTACTATTTATGTGTGTCGTTTTAATGTGGAGCAGCCCCAGTTATGGACCAGAACCTCCTGCAAATGTTACCTTGGCAATGCAAAACCATTATGATAGATGAGCTTGATAGTGCTATGTACTACGAGGGTTGCCCAACACTCCCCATTATAAGATCTGTGTTTGGTTCCTTTATAAGATGGTAAAATGTAAATTATTTGGGCTGAAATATTCCAGGCCAGGTGTCTGCCTCAGGCTGATTTCTATTTAGAAAATTTCTGCTAAAAAGGTTCAGGCAAGGGAAACATACATGCTTTTGCCTGGATTAAACATTATTGTGACCTCGTCTTTGAGAAGTTCTAGCACCTCTAGCTTTGGAGTCGGGATTTGAAATTTGACAGAGGGGGTGGCCTTTGTGTCAGAGATGTGTCTTTTGGCAACCCATAAAAATCTGCCCAAATATGTCCAAGTTATAACTTTGATAATCAGCATTTTGCCCATCCACAGTAGAGACTTAGTTTTAGAAGCTAAATTCCCTGAAGGTTTTTTCCACACTGAGCATGCTCCAGTGCAGGACTGAGTTGGACTTTTCCCTGCAATAGCAGCTCTGAGCTGCTGTGGCCCGTGCCAGGTCGAGTCTGTTCACTTGAATGGAGAGAAAAGGTCTGTCTCCCCTATGCTCTTAATGACCTGGCTGGCAGCATAGAGGAAGATGCTGCCTGATTCAAATGCAGTGGAGAGAAGAGGCAGACATGGGTGGGGGCAGAGAGAGTAGATTGGGAGAAGGACCCTGGGAGAAAGGCAGGGACTGGAAGATGGAGGTAGAGTGGGGAGAGGGAAACTAGGTAATGGAGTGGAGACTGGGACAGACTGGGTAAGAAGATTGGGACTGGGAGCTCGGGGCAGACTGAAACTTGTTGGGAAGGAGACTTGGACTGGGGGCCAGAGAAGGAAATGGGGATGGGGACTGGTGGCCAGTTGTCAAGGGAGAGACCTGAAGATCAGATGAAGAACTGCAGGGGATACTAGGACTTGTGGAGCAACGAAGAACTGGGACTGATAACCAGTGGAATCAGGGGAAGGAGATGAGGGAGGGTGGGAGAACAAATCCTGATGAGCGATCCTGGGTGAAGAGGCAAGAATGTGACAATGGCTGTGCAAAGTGGGCAGGAGAAAGAGGTAGACACAGAGATTGGATGAGGATCCTGGGAAGGTAGAGTTAGAACTGGAAACCAGCAGGAAGGGGAATGTCGTGGTAGTAGGGGGAATTGGACGCCAGGGTGGAAGAGAGAAAAGGATTCAGGTAACAGATTGGAGGAGGGGGACTCTGCTGGGGCGAAGGAGACTGGGATCTGGTCCCTCTTTTTCCCAAGAGCGAACAACAAACAAAAAAAATAGCACAAACAAAGACTTCATTCCACCAAGATTTGAACGTATCTTGTCCCCCCATTGGTCCTCTGGTCAGGTGTTATCCAGGTTCACTGAGCTTTTTAACTCTTTACAGGTAAAAGAGACATTAACCCTTAATCATCTGTTTATGACATGCCCCCAAATCTTAGACAGTGTGGAACCACACAGGCTGTGATTTCTTCCTAGAACTTTAGAATAAACAGATTAATAAAACACATGCACCCTTACATATACTACTAATTATGTAAAACCACAAGATTTTTCACATTTCAAGGACAATTTTTAACCAATCAATTCTGGGAAACTTTCATGGGAGAGTGCATCAGCTACTTAGTTAGAAGCTTTTGAAATGTGTTGAATTTCAAAATCAAAATCTTGGAGAGCTAAACTCCATGGAAGAAGTTTTTTTGTTGTTTCCCTTGGCAGTATGAAGCCACTTTAGCTCAGCATGGTCAGTTTGTAGCTGGAAACGCTATCCCCAAACGTATGGGCATAGTTTTTCCAGGGCATACACAATGGCGTAGCATTCTTTTTTACTGATTTGACCAGTGGCGTTTCCTCTCAGACAGTTTTTTGCTGAGAAACACAACAGGATGGAAGTTTTGATCAGGTCCTTCCTGCATTAAAACTGCTCTTACACCACACTCAGATGCATTTGTGGTTACTAGGAATGGTTTGTCAAAGTCTGGGGCCCTTAGCACAGGGTCAGACATGAGTGTCGTCTTAAGCTGGTTAAAGGCCTTCTGACACTCATTAGTCCACTTAACTGCATTTGGTTGGGTCTTTCTGCTCAGGTCTGTTAGTGGGGCAGCGATTTGGCTGTAGTGTGGCACAAATCGCCTGTAATACCCGGCCAAGCCTAAGAAGGATTGGACCTGCTTCTTTGACTTTGGATCAGGCCACTTTTGGATAGCATCCACCTTGACCTGTAGGGGGTTTATGGTTCCTTGACCCACCTAGTGTCCAAGGTATGTCACTCTGTTTTGGCCTAGTTGACTCTTTTTAGCCTTAACAGTTAGTCCTGGCTGCCTGATGTGCTCAAATACTTTTTCCAGGTGTTCTAGTGTTCTGCCCATGAATCAGAAAGGAAGCCCATTAAAGGGGTATAAGCAGAAAAGTCTGTGGCCTATAGAACACTCTACCCTCTAGCACCTGGAACCCAAGTTTCCTGGGTCTCATAGTTCCTCTGCTATCAGCAAATAGCTTTGAAACTCACTGGGAAAGCATCCCATGCCACTGTGGAACTGGTCTATATAGATGTTGACAACGTTATTTTGGTACCTTACTGACCAGCTAGTCAATAAGCTGTTTTATGCATATTGTTCAGTGTGGGACCCTGGCCTCATTCACTGCACACCAGTGAAACCTCGCTACGAAGAAATAATTTATTGATTTCTTCATAGGCTTTTCTCCGGTACCCATCCCTTTACTGTCTGAGTGCTTCACCAACATTCATGAATTTGTTTTCATAGCACCTGAAACCAGGGGGGATGTTCTGTTAACTTAGATGGAATATAGGGGCCAAATGTGTTAACATAACACAGCCACTGTTCAATATTAAACACCTTTAAACAAGGTTTGGGGTTTGGTATAAAGAGACCTCAACCTGCAAACCCTCCATTAAACATCCTTTTAACCCTGAATTAAAGATGTGGGCGAGGGAAAGGAAAAACATCCCTTGTTCCCTTCCCTTTAACTGGAGAGTTTACAAAAGGAAAAAAACCCTTGTATGACAGTCTTTATAATATAATAAATATCCCTTAGGTGGGAAAGGAGAGGAAGTTACTTGAGGTGAGCTGGAGCTGTTGTTGTTAAAGTCTGATCCCATCTCCTACAAGACAAAACAAGACAAACACACACAACAGGGAAGGGGAAAGAACAGCAAAGATAGAAAACGCAGCTTCTGTCTCTGGTGTTGACTCTCACTTTCAGTGTCACTGCTGGAAAAACACAAGGATAGCACATGGTCTTATCAGCCACTCCAAGACCTGACAAGCTCGTTCCAGCATTGGGCTGTTTAGGACATCACTTTTCGTTCCCTTTCCGGTCACAGGCTTAAAGCAGTGTTGGAGAACATGTAGTGTGGGACAGCTAAGCCAGACTCTTACTAAATTGAAGGTAAAAGAAGAGAGACAGGGGAAAAATAAGGCGGAGAAGGAAAAGGACACATAGGGGTGAGGGGAGAAGAGAGAGAGACAAAGTCTAGGTGGTGGTTGGGATTCAGCCAGTTGTGGTAGAAGTGGTGATGTCATTTGGATACCTTTCTCTTGCCTGGTCTCATCAGACATTACTCAGGTCAGGATGATTCAGCCCAGGTCCCAGGAGATGTGTGGGGGTGCAGTCATGATGGTGAAGCTCACTCCAATAGCCAATGTTTCTCCCCAAGGTCTCTTTCTTAAGGGCCCCAAAAGGGAATGATGAGTGGAGCAGCCCATCCCCTCCTTATTTTGTCCACCAGTTAGTAATAATTACCTACACACCAAATTTGGCTCCTTCATATTCAATCTCGACAATATTCCTGTTTACCAGGCATGATTTCAACACAGGTCATGAATTATGTCAGCAGGTCTTTTCGTTTGGACTAATTCTGTCTTTTTTGCACCTTTTCCTAACCACGTATGTTGCTAGAGGTTATTGTGATAACCTTATGAACATTTGCTGTTTTTTACAGCTGAGCTCACAATTAGGGTATGTGTGGCAGCCCGTTTATTTTAACAGGTATTATATTCTCTATTTTACAGATGGGGAACTGAACACACAGAAGACATTCAGTTAAAATTTTGGCTGCCCAATCTAGGATGCCTAGGACCTGATTTTTAAAGTGCTGAGCCCCAGGAACCATTCGACTTCAGTTGCAGCTGTGATTGCTCAGCACTTCTTTATATTAGATCCCAGGGTCTCAGGTAAGGCTCCAGAACATGTGAGGAACACACAGTTAGTGACCACCTGTGAAATGTCTGTTTTAAGTGACTTGCTGGGGTAGAATGTAGTTTAACTGCTGTACTGTCTTAGACCATCCTGTCTCTTGCTGCAGTCCTCCTGCCTCAGTTGCTAAATACCTTCCACCTTCTGCAATTAAATGAGGCAGGGATCCTACAAACGAGAGCTTCCTTCAGTACACAGCCATGATTCATTCCCCAGAGCACTGTTCCACTGTGCACTGAATGAGGTAGGGATCTGGTGGAAAAAATAGTAGGTGATTATGTAATTAAAAGTGTCTAATAATGGATACATACAAGAGGGCTGAATTAAGGTTGCATGGGCAACTTTAACTCTAGTATTTCCTAACTTCTGAGTGCTTGACTTGCAATCTTCACCACCTTGATCAATTGGTCCTTCAGCCCTCATATATATTGGTCAATCACAACATATCTTCCATTCTTCTCATATCCTGGCCTTCCTTCTACATGTGCAGTCATGTCTTTTCATGATAAAATCTTCCCATCTCTTTGGAGGTCGGCTGAGTGGTCGTTTTAGTTCCTGTGGGTACCACTCGGTGACAGCTGCAGCCCATCGATTGTCAGTGAGCCTCCCTATATGCTCAACCCATCACATTTTACTATGCCTGCTCTCAATGATGTCTTGCACTTCAGTCTGCTGTCTGATCACTTCATTGGGTACTCAGTCGCGGATTAAAATTCCCAAAATTCTTCTTTCCATCACTCTCTACATGACAGACAGTTGCTGCTCTTTTGTTTTCATCAGCGACCATATTTTGCTGCCGTACAATATTGCTGGCAGTACTGAAGAGGCTGGAGCATGTTGCCTTGTTGATTTTTCCTTGGAGGACACCCTTGATAGAATTGAAAGCTCAACAGCCTTCTTTCTTTCTTTGTGAGAGTTCACTTCCCGATCATAGTGCATGTTAATTTCTTGGCCCAAATGGACATATTGCTCAACTTCTATTTGTTCTCCCTTGACTGTTATTTGGATTTTTGGCAAAGTATCTGAACACATAAATTTCATTTTGGAGCAGTTAATTTTCAGTCTGACTTGGCTGCATTTTGTGTTGAGTTCTTGCAGCATTTCCTGTAGTTTGATAGTATTTTCTGCGATCCACACAATATCATCCACAAATCTGAGATGGTTTAACTGCTCTCCGTTGATGTCTCCATTCAATTCACCTGCCTCACTACCATTTCGAGGGAGGCTGTGGAGAGTTTCGGTGAAACCAGGTCTCCTTGTTTCACACTTTTCTTAACCGAGATGCAAAGGGGGTATTAAATAAATTTATATCTGTAGTGCAGTCAGAATTTGCTTCCTTCGGTATAGTTTGTGCCGATGCCCTGCTCTGCAAGAGCTTTTAACACTTCATTGATCTTTATGCTGTCAAATGCTTTTTCATAGTCAATGAAGGCAATACATAAAGGGAATTTGTATTCCCTTGAGCATTCCACTAGTGGAAATATGGTCCATTGTGCTGAAATGCCTTCAAAAGCCTGCCTGCTCTCTTGGCTGCTCGTCCAGACTCTGTGAGAGTCGGTTTGTTATTATTTTGGTGAACAGCTTGTAGACACGTGAGAGAGCAGGCATATTGGACAATAGTTCTTTAGATCTTTGTGATCACCCTTCTTGTACAGCAGAATGGTGTTGAACTCCTTCCAGCTAGATGGTATCCTCTGCATTTCCAAGTAATGGTTAAACCTCTGAGCAAGGATTTCCCAGAGGTCTTGATCTCCAGCTCGTATCATTTCGATTGTCAGTCTGTCTTTACCTCAGGCTTTTCCTTCCTTCATTTGGTGAACTGCATATCGAACTTCGCTGACAAGGACTGGGAGGTACATGCTCATTGGTATGTTGAAGTCTTGGTACTAGGACATTTATCTGAAACGTGAACAGTGTGGTGTAGAAATCTTAGAGCAGGATGGAAACCGTCTGCAGTCAATTACTGGTTTCCATCTCTGTTCTTCAGCACCATTATTGTTGACCCACACAAAGTCAATTCCCTTTTGCATTTTTTGAGGCTTCTGTGATCTTCAACCATCTTTAAGAGCCTTTCATTTTGGTACTTCTTGAAGTCCTCCTTTAGTCTTTTTCTTACCAACTTGCAGAGGAGGAAGTACTCAAGTTTGCACCATCATTTCGCTTCTCTACAAGGGCTGCATTTCCTCCGAGATTCTTCTCTTTGCTCCTTTCGGTCTTTCTTTCTCAGCTAATTTCACTTATTGCCTCAACTGATCAGTGAAGTTTTTATAATCCTTATCACAGTTATCTATAAAACTCCAGGCTATCTTGGAAATTTTTGCTTTCAAAATTGCCTTGTCAAATATTTTTGGCAGCTGTCTCTGATTTGCCATCTGTAGCGCTTTCTTCTCCACCTTTTCTTTGAAGTTGAGCCTTTCTCTGAGCAAGCTATGCTCACTACTACTGTTAAATGATGGTACTGCTGAGATGTCTTGTACAATGTGCCACTTATCAATTAGAATATAGTCAATCTCGTTTTCATTCATCGCATTTGGCATGATCCATGTTCACCTCCTCTTGGACTTCTTCTTAAACCAGGTGTTACCAATGAACATTTCTTTCATCTCCACCAGAGTTGCCAGTCACTCTCCTCATGGATTCCATTCACCGATGCCGTACCTTTCAATGAACTTTTCATCTTCTTTCCTTCTTCCAACGTTGACGTTCAAATCTCTTATCACGATTGTATATGTGGATTTTTGTGCGAGGGTTTCCTCAAGCTCCTGATAGAATTTTTCCATATCATCGTCTTTTCTTGTGCTTGTGGGAACATATATTGGAATAATCTTGAAGGTGCTGTTCTTGTTCAGCTGGAGGTGTAGCACCCCAATGCATGATGACTTGAACTTACAGGAGATGAGTTTTGAAGACCATTCCTCGATGATGAAGCCAATTCCTCCACCGGTTCTTGTGCTTTCTCCTTTGCCCAGCATGATGGTACTTTCATCTCTCCACTTCTCTTCCATCTCCTTTCTTCATCATTTTTCATGGAGACCAAGGATGTGGCAGGCTGTCCTTGCCTTCTCCTCCTTTATATGGTTGATCATCTCATCTCTCATCAGTGTCCTGAAGTTATAGGTGCTTACTGAGAGGCCAGTCCTTTTTCTGGCCATTGAGATTCTTAACAGCCTCTCATCGACTGAACTCCCCACCCGTTGTAGAACTGATGAAGTTGCGCACAAAGAGTTGGGGCCCATTTATTCATGTTGTTTTAGCCATTTCTTCATCAATGTACTGGCTATGATGTCAAGCAGGAGGACAGTTGTCCTTTCCCTGGGTTGGCAGTCTGACACTTCAATAGCATGGTTGAACCTACTGAAGAATACACTCCACTATCCTCACTGTCAGAGAAGCCAGGGTCACTGCTGCACTGCTTTCAGGTATTGATGTAGGATTTTGCAGAGGCAGGATCTCCTGCAAAATCCTACATCAAGGCAATCTTCATAACGATCTTTTAATGTAGTTTTTAGTGACTAATTTAAGATTTGTAATTCTATACAGGTGAAACTCACCCCATGCAGGGGACCAGTACAAATACCAGGAGCCAAACTAATGTTTGAACCCCAGTCCAGAGCAATCATTAAGCCAGTATTGCAGCCTTGAAATTTAACACCTATTTTACAAGAATAAATTGATTTGTTCCATCAATTCATAGATTTTAAGGCCAGAAGAGACCATTACGATCATTTAGTCTGAACTCCTGGGTAGCACACAGCAGAGAACCCCACCTAGTGACTCCCACATCTGTTTAAGCTAGAGCAGATCTTTTAGAAGGACAATCAGTCTGCTTGCTAGGAACTCAATGACATTCAAAGAAATCTTCCAGCAAGACAGATCTGATGACTGTATTTACAGGTTAATTGTTAATGCTGGTATTTGGATGGGGTGTGTATGATGGAGTTGATGAGAACAACTGTAGACATATACTTTTGAGTAATTACTGTGGCCTGGGCAGAGAGATGCTCTAGTTCAGCTAGAAGTTATTGAGCAGGTTATATTAGATGCTCATCTTGCTCTCTTCTGGCTTTAAGATATGTGAATCTGTGGATCAAGGGTGATGTTCCACCACCCTGACTCATGCTGAGTAATGCCTGGACATGGGCACTGTTATACACTCATGGAGGGACTGAATAAAATCCTCTTCACTCACAGGGGAGTCCCATGGATTTCAATGGGCGAAGGTATCCATGTGGGTTATGGGATTATCAGAATTTTGCGCTATATGGACAAAGCCCAAAGTCCACTCTCATGAATCATTATTATATGGGAAATGTAATAATTTCTTACTTTACTGCAGAAAGGTTAAAATTCACACAGAATTTCTCAAGGATGGTTCAGTATATATTTAACTAGCTTTCCAAGAGTTCTGTCCACTGTTATCAAAACCAATTGGAGCCTTGTGCTCGACTTTAATGACAATCAATTTTCTCAGACCTATCTCTTGCTGCAATCTGTAGTAAGTGAAGACCCTGATAAAGGCCCAGTATGAGGCCTGAGGCTTGAATTAAACGAATGATCAAGACTTAGCTAAAAAGCAAAGTCAAGCTGTGAGCTGGAAGCCGGCTCGGTTCACAGATGCTGGCAAGGAAAGGGCTGATGATGCATAAACATATATTTACCTAGCATACTGAAGTATAAACACAGTACCAGAACACCTTATACTGGAACATTCCACAGATAAGAAAGAACAGGCCGACCCATCCCAATGACAGGGGCAAAAGGGTAAAATGATGGATAGAGTTGTTTTGATCGAACCAAGTTGTACAAGGTGGGAGGCGGCACCTTGCTACGTAAAAGGGTTG